>NW_019720561.1:2054593-2178545 GCF_002891405.2 Cryptotermes secundus
CTACTACAGGAAAACCAAAACTGACGTGTGCAAAATAATCTACATACCGGACAGATATCAACGAGGTAGATGTTGATAATAACGAAGAAAATAACAATGTGTTTTTTAAATGTTAAATTTTAGACTGTGTTCAGTGTGGCAGCAACGTTAAGAGTATACACCTGATGATGGCCGATAGAGGCCGAAACATGTAGTGTAGAAGAGAGCAAGATCAAAGACATATAAAATAAATACATATTTCAGAATATGAAAAAATGACGAGTCCCTTTTATCCAGCGCAAAAGTGAGGAATTGTGGAGCTATATTGTAGTCCCCTTGTGACGTTCTATGGCGTGATATTTAGTTCCAGACGCGACGTTAAGTTTTCTCTCCCCACACCCTCGGGGTACTTCAGTAATTTATGAATTCAGTTGTTGAAAGTGCGAAGAATGTTGGTTCAGATAACGAATCATTTATCACGTGGTTTTTTGGCTCAGGCTTTTTTTAATGTAACCATTTTACGAGTGTAAAGTAAAAGTAAAAGTATCCCTGTAACAGGCCGTGGAGGCCCATAGGGTTGTGAGGTGTTAAGGGTCCCACATTATCTAGACAATCGGCTCAAAGATGGCGGTAAGGTTGTCAGCCTTACGCGCCAGTCGCCCTTTACCCCCAGGAAGATCCCTGGTACTCATTTCTGTTAGAGGCTAAGTAGACCCCAGAGCCATAGTGCGGCTGGAACGATTAGGTAAATTGGAAAAAAAAGCCACCTCATCGGGATTCGATCCCGCGACCTTCCGGCTTGTAGTATAGTGTCTCAACCAACTACGCTACCACGTGCCCCCTACAGACAAATAAATTTATACTGTAGCATCCTGTTGCGCACTGTTTATTTATTAACAAGTATCTCAGATATTCCGCCTTACATTGAAAGACTCCTTTAAAATTTTGTTTAAACCTATTTAAAACCACACTGTACACTACATATTTCAAGCTTCATTGATCATCATCAGGTGTTTTAAACACTATGTGGAAACGGCTGCGCTTGCGTTTTGCGCTTCTAAAATTCGATGTGTAGTCCAATCACACGTTCGTGTTTCTTGTCGTGCTGGGTGGTCCTTCCTGCTGCGGTGTGTGATTAAACCAAGAGTGTTTTAAACACACAAAGCAGTAGGAGAAAACACACAGTACGACGACAAACACGAATATGTAATGAGACTACACTTCGAATTTTAGAAACGCAATACGCAAGCGCAACCGTCTCCACACAGTGTTTTAAATCACCTGATGATGATCAATGAAGCTTGAAATATGTACTGTACAGTGTGATTTTAAATAGGTTTAAACAAAATTTTAAAGGAGTGTTTGCATGTAAGACGGAATATCAGAGATACTGGAAATCAACAGACAGACATACTGAAGGCGTGTTGTGTCCCAAACGTCTCTGGCAACCCAGGAGCAATATTGTGTATTCGTGAAGTGTTCTGTATTTTGGAATAAAAGGCCTTGTAGCCCGTTCAGAGTCAACTGAAATTTGGGATGAATATATCGCCTCCTTCTTCAGGTTTCAGATTAAGTCTTAACAGGAAGCTGGCATGAAGTAGGTACCAAGCATCTTCTCGTTTACGAAGTACGGGACAGATGTTATGTTTGGATAGGTGAGGGACGCTAATAAGGGATGTATTTTTTTATTTCTAGTGGGGTGGGACTAAGTCCTTTGTACTGAGGCCACTTCTGGGACAAGAAGGGATGCCGGTCATGAGAAGAGAAGCACTGTTTTGTGTGTTCACGTTTCATTGACCATCGCGTTCCAATGGGGCTGACACGAAATAGCAAAGCCAGATTTTCAAATTTTATTAAACTTGAGATGATAATCGAGGGCTCTATAAAATGTGAGAAACTCAGTATTTGAGTGCTTTGCTCTATTTAAAGTTTGTTTTAAAGCTGTGGATGCTTGCTCCAGGTGTGAATGGATCGCTTTATTGAGAAGATTCACGGGGGCATAATAAAGCCTATCTATGACTTTGTACAGGACGTAGTGAGGCAAGAGGCGGATGATTTTACACCGGAATTTAGAAAATAGGATAGATTCTGCCAATATCGTTCTCTCTATAACGATACGTTGGGACCATACAGGGTCAGCAATGGGACTGAAGCGCTGTCCCTAAGGGACAGTTTCGGAAGTGGCTCAGAAACACAAGGATGTTGGCATCGCTACAGCCATAAGGAGTTCACTTTAAAGTAAAAAATTATAAATGTTTCCCTTTTATTATTCCCTAAGGAATTAATTGGAACGTTTTGATAAAACATATATTTAATACGCAGTCTTAAGCTACTGTCTGTTGGGATTTAACGCAGTGTAGTCTGGCAATAAGTTACTGAAGTTTCTGAGAAATCTGTTACTGTATTCTACCCTAAAGCTGGAGACAGGAGGTTCATCAGAAACGTCGATAACCTTCTACAGGATATACGGTGTAAACTCTCAGAAGAGAACACTCATCCTATTCATTGTCATTACAACACCAATTCTCGATTCGTGATGAACAATTTGTGTATATTTCTAATTTAATTTCCTGTTTTTATGACTGCTAAACTTCGTCTGTCATCCTAAGGGAGGAACACAGAAGATGCTTGAGAACAGGGTGCTGATAGAGGGGAAGGAACGGGGGATAGAGGGAATTAAATTAGGAGCTTTTGAGATATGTAGTTTTCACGTTGAGAGTAGTAGCTTCTGGACCGTAACGCTGTGTAGTCTGATAGATCATTACCAGGGCCCGGATTTTTATGACATGTCATCTTTTTTTCCTTGTATCCTATGCGATGCTCTTAAATATATAAATCTCGGATATGAGCTGCTGGTTACAGAAATGTAAATTTTATTGGTAATTTTTTGTCATTTTTTTACATTTTTAGGTTTAAGGTCATTTTTTCATTTTGGGGGTAATTTTTGGACTTTAAAGAGTATTTCTTGTCATTTTTAGCCATTTTAGGGAATTTTTCTTCACATGTTTTCTGAAATGTGAATAACATGGAAGCGAAGTGTTCTTTATTTTCTCCTTTAGGTCATTTTTCTGGATTTCTCGGTCATTTTATAGGTCATTTTTTAAATATTTTCATGTCATCAAAATCCGGGCCCAGTTCATTATTAATATTTCTGATGGATGTGTTACTTCCATCTTCAAGATAAGAAGGAACGTCACTAATGAGCTACCATACTGCATACTAAATCCCAGGAAACTGTATTATTCAATGAACTTCATAAAATTTTTCTTTCTTATTTTGGTGCTCGAATCAGGGAGGGTAAAAATTTTCGCTTAGTGGGGGGTTGGAGTCCAACTGGGTCCACTCGGCAAGGCGGCCACTGATTGGCCTATTCTAGCCTGCCCCGGGTGATTACGATGATGGAGAAGTTGGTGGAATGAAGATTGGCAGGGGAAACCGAAGCACTCGGAGATAACCTCCCCCCTCCCCCAGCGCCACTTTGTCCACCACAAATCCAACTTGACCATACCCGAGATTGAACCCGGGCCGCCGCGGTGGGAAGCCAGCGACTAACCGCTTGAGCTATGGCGCGGCCCATCAGGGAGGGTAAGTTGAACGGACATTAAAACCACGGCTGTTTGGGGGTGGGGGCTGAGGGTACAAATGCACTCAGAATTCATTTGGAAATACTGAACGAAGCTTATCACTTGGGACACTGAAATGTACATGGTAGGATAACATTAATGTGAATGTTACAGAAATAAGATATGAAGTTATGGAATGGATGCACCTAGCTTAGGATATGCATGGGCGGCTTTTGTAAAGAGGATAATTGAACCTTCGGTTCCATTGTACCTAGCAATTTCTTGGCCAGTCGATTAGCTAGTTGCGAACAATAATTGAAGTTATGGTCTGACAGAAGTGCAGGAAGTTGTTTAGAGCATTTTAGCCATCATGGCGTTCTGCACATATTACACTTCAGGTCAGGCACGAGGCTTCGTGTTATTCCGGCTGATGGTCGGAGAATGTCCTGTCCCCTACGTGACCTCGGCATACCGCACTGCCTAGCACCACATTAAAGTGAGCTTTCTGTCCTCTCACTTAGAGTGCTTTAGGGGAGGGAAAGCATTGAGAGAGCAGTATCCTGTAATATGAATATGAAAAATGCTGCCTCACTGTGGGAGAGAAACCTGTTTAATTTTATTGAAAGTTACTATAATTGCTCCCGAGATTTTACGCAGGTCTTTTAAATCTCAGTGAAAAAACAGAAATTGAAAAAAAAAAAAATCAAAGCAAAGTAGTCCTGCTGAGTTTACGCNAATTCTTATATATTATTCTTATACACTGCCGGTCGCAGTAGCCGAGCGGTCTAAGGCATGTACTGTCTTCGCTCGCTCGGAAGCCGGGATCGTGGGTTCGGATCGGTTTCCTGTGAGGTACGGACTGAATTCTTATATATTATTCTTATACACAGCCGGTCACGGTAGCCGAGCAGTCTAAGGCATGTACAGTCTTCGCTCGCTCGGGAGCAGGGATCGTGGGTTCGGATCTGTTTCCTGTGAGGTACGTACTGAATTCTTATATATTATTCTTATGCACTGGCGGTCACGGTAGCCGCGCGGTCTAAGGCATGTACTGTCTTCCCTCGCTCGGAAGCCTGGATCGTGGGTTCGAATCCCACATAAAGCATACATGTTTGGTATGTGTATGTGTTTATTCTGTGTGTTTTCTCCTGTGTTTAGGTAGAGGCCTTGATACGGGCTGATCATTCGTCCAAGGAGTCCTACCGTCTGTAAAATGATCAAATAAAAAAAAACCCCGACACTCTGAGGTACAAGAGGAAGGGATTAAGTGACTGAGGTGCATACAATAAGGAGCTTCATAATTTCTCATAGCCATCAATGTTATAGCCATTAAGTTGCTGAATACGTGAGGGGTCAAGATGTGTGGAGTTCACTGGGGGTATCAAGAGACACGTATAGTACTCTAATTTGAGTTTCAGTAATGAATACATTTCTTCGGAGTTATAGAGATTAAGTGTACATGGCTTGTTCATTGAATCACTCTGCGGAACTCCTCCTTAAAAATCCGGGTTTCGCTCATTCGGAAAGAAAAATACCCGCTTCTATGGAACCTGAAATTTCTTTGCGGTGATTGTAACATCCCGTTAGTTTAACCTATCCTCAGACAGTTTAATCCAATCAAGGTTTCCGCGCCTTTTTCCTTTAATGTACATTTTAATATTAACTCTCTATCTACGCTTAGGCTTTCCACATAAACTCTTCCCTTCAGGTTTTCCGACAATATTTTTGTGCTTTTTTTTTTTTGTCTCAGCTCTTCCGTACGTGTTACATTCCCCGCCCACCTTACTCTCTGTCGCTTGATCACCCTAATAACAGTCGGTGAAGCTTATGAATTAAGTGGCTCATAATTACGTAATTTTATCCATCTTATTACACACCACACCCCCTCTATCTGCAAAAACAGTTCTCCTTACTGAACTTTGTTAATTGAGTGTTAGTCATCCCTTAGCAGCGGGTTACCAGGTATGACGCCCTCCCTCAGTCTCTGCCCCTTTTTGCCTGTACAGCTCTTTGTTGTGCCTTGGCCGCTTTTCCACTGTCTTAATCCTATACTCCTTGGACGGGGGATCAGCCCGTCGCAAGGTCGCTACCTACAAACAGAACAATACGAACACAGAATAAACGTACACATACATGCATGCTCTGAGTAGGATTCGAAGCCACGATCCCAGCATTCGAGCGGATGAAGACGGTTCATGCTTTAGACCGCGCTGCCACTGTGACCGGAAATGAAACAGTAGTAGGTTCCATGTGGCGATGGAACCGAAGGAGATTGAACAGCGCTCTGGATTCATGATCCTGATTTCTATGCAACTTATATTCTTGACTGCTGGATTTGGTGTTCTCACAGGGGTGGAAATGAAGGGTTCGTTCTTATGAGTTGTAAAGCCGTGTAGTTTGGGAAGAGACCGGAAAATCGTACTCTTTATAATCTTGATAGCTAACAGTGGAAATAAGTTCGGGAAATAACACATTTCATATAGCCTTCCTGTCATAGTACCGGGTGATGCAGAAACAATTTCTTCCGCAATTCAGGCTTCCAATAGATGTAAAAGAACTCCCTTTTTTACGCAATATCATGTATTATTAATATTGTTGTTTATGTGTACCTTAGCCTTTATTTTGGAAATAATTAGTTTGAATCTCGACTCGCAACCTTGAGAAGATTGCATATGATTTTCTTACTTAACATTTCAAAAAATTAATTATATCTCTCAAAACCATAAAATGACTTTGCTTCATCGCACAAACAGGAGAACCAGTTCATTGAATAGGACTTTGTTGAGTATCATATGGAATAATGAGATATAGAGATTTTGTCCTGAAATATACACTAAAAGATAGTGTGAGTGCAAAGGGTACCAGGGGATTCTTTACCAGAGGTACATCGGCCGGAATCTGAAGCTGACCACTCACCTGCATCTACTGCCGTGCTCAAGAATACGTGGATCTATGCAGCCACTCCCCTTACGCATTTAAATGGTGTAGTACTTAATTAGTTAAACAGGGACAACTTTTACTTTTTTACCTCATGCAAGGTAATTTACGGTTAGAGTAAAAAGTACAGTTCTTTGTCAGTGAATATTAATTACTGTCGGTTCGTTTAATTATAAAATAGTTTTGAGATTAGGCAGACTGAGAGACTCATCTCATCAGCATCAAGTTCCTAGTTTATTGTGCTGGAGAAGCAAGAACAAGGGAAATAGCAATAAAAACCAGAAACACACCCCCACCCCTTACAAAGCAGTCTAGTCCGGAAAGAGGGTTAGAGTTCTATTTGGGGGGTGCTTCTTTTTCATCCCTGACGTAAGCGTACATACAGCCTCTTTTCTTGTCGTCGATTTGAGATTGTTCTTTGGTAGATGGTTGTTGAAGGGGTATGGGGTAAGATATGAAGGCTCCTTGTCATATGGTAGTTACGTGAGGGTGAGTGTGCGGCTTGAATAGGGGTGGTGGCGCGTGTCTTTTAAGAGGGAAAGTTGTTGAAGAAGGGGTAGAAAGAACCTATCTCTCCCGGTTTATGAGGGATATGTTTTAAACCATGTCCAGACTTCATGTTAGATTAAAGCTTATTGATTTTGGAATCATGACATATGCCCTTTATTCCCTGCACTGCTACATAATATTCGCCTATGACCCAAGATTGTCTTCAGCAGGCAATAGAAAACGCCCAAGGATTATGGGAGACGGGATGGGCTTTTCAAATGTGCACGCAAATACATGAGTTGTATTTTTAGTAATTAATTACGACTGTGCGAATGTGCTAAGATAAACATTAAGCCGATTATGAATTAAGCCCCCACTCGAATTTCTCATATCCTGTTGCAGGTTTAGTAAATAGAATTTGTGGGGTGGGGCTAATTCCCTTGCACTGCGGCCACTTCTGGCCTATTGTACCAGCCCCAGATGATAGGTGAGGGTGATTGTGGAGCAATTGGTGGAACGAAGATTGGCAGGGGAAACCGAAGTACTCGGAGAATACCTGCCCCAGCGCCACTTTGTCTACCACAAATCGCACTTGACCAGACCCGGGATCGAACCCGGGCCGCCGCAGTGGGAATTCAGCGACTAACCGCTTGAGGTATGGCGCGGCCTGTCTGTAACGTAAATTGAACGTTATTTAAATTTTTCACAGTGGTTGAAGTATCATGGTCTTCCATTGGAGGAGAACAGGTCACTTCTGCCGTGAAGATGAAAGCATTATGTACTGGTACCTTCAGCAGTTTGGTACCCACCTACGAACGTAGGCTGCGTCATAAGCCAGAAGACCAAAATGTAAAATATAAGTGAATTTCGTGATGGCATTACAAGAGTTAAGTGTGAAGTTGCTAGCTAGCATTCAATGGACAAATTCTTGAATTCGTCAGTTTTACAGAACTCCGAGTTTCAGGATGTACAAAACAGTAATAGTACAGACCTTTCTGTTCTGTCTTTGGTCTATAGCGCCATGGGATCCGGTGAACTGAAACCGTTTCGGAGTATTATGCGGTCTCCATCTTCAGGGTTAAAAGAAAGGCGAGCAAGAAGCTAGCGTGAGCTTATTACCTGCATCATGCTGGTCTCTCGCTTAGCTTAATCTTCTGTCGACTTTTACTCTACTATACAACCGTATATCCCAGAAGATAGAACTCTTCATAATCACCGGTGTGAGAACCCAAAATCGTACAATAATTGTGCAAATTATTGTGTCGTCTCTTTATCTCTCAAAGTGCTCAAAGTAAACATGAACTTTTTGAAGACAGGTGATCTTGAAAGGCGTCTCTTGGTCCCTCAAAGGGCTCAAAGTAAACATGAACTTTTTGAAGACAGGTGATCTTGAAAGTGTTTGATCCTGCGAAATACGAAGTAAGTGTGTAATTTTGAATATTACAGAATGAGGAATTCCCTGATTTATACTAGCGATTTTTATTTTTTTTTCTCTCACGGGCTCAGACTGGACACTTTTTGGCTTATTGTACCAGCCCCAGATGATAGATGATGATGATGATGATGATGACGATGATGACTGTGGAGCAATCGGTGGAATGCGAATTATCAGGGGAAAGTGAAGTACTCGGAGAAAAACTGCCCCAGTGCCACTTGGTCCACTAAAAATCCCACATGAACTGACCCCGGGCTCGAACCCGAGCCTCCGCGATGGGAAGCCAGCGACTAACTGCTTCAGCTATGGGGCGGCCATTTCTATTGGTAACTTACTGTTATTAGTTGGCGAAGTCTACGAGTTGTGATTGGCCGGACATGTTACTAGGATAAAGAAAGACAACGAAAGTGTGTAGAGTGTTGTGGTGCGTAATCTCTTGAAAACCCTCCACAGGAAAGGCCGAGGAAATGGGATGACAGGTTGAAGATGGGTATGAAGGAAGCAAAATGGGAGATAGGTAAAACGCGCAGGATCGTGTGGAGTGGTGAATTTTAGTGATGGAGGTGCTGAACCCTCTAAATCTGCAACAAAGCCAGTTATACTAATGCGAGATCTGATTTCAGATAAATCTTTGTACATGACTTGGTTCCCCCAAATAAATGCCATATTTTGAAACTATATTTAATTTATTCTATGTGTATTCTTTATTATTACTATATTTTATTTTATTTTTTTATTCCCTTGTCATCAACGCAACGAATATTTCAAAATAAACCAATCAAATTGTTTACATTGATTTTACGTCGTATTTAATATCTGATAAATATTTCAGTCCATATTTGGGCCATCCTCGGACATTTTTTCATTAAATAATCTCACGTTATTGAAATATTCTAATATGCATCCATAATACACATTATTATTAAAATTATGAACAAATATTTCAAATTTTTAAATTTCGCTCGTCGTTACAACGTAAAATTCTTTGTCGCGTGTTACATTCTTTGGTCATCGGAGTGTGAGATATGCAGTCGCTTTACATAACTGTTACAGAGTGTGTAGCAATTACTGGTTTCGGTAATGCATTCATCTCTGAATTAATTAAAAGTAGTGACATGAAAATTCATAAAAAATCAAACGTTAAAATTAAAATTTAATTTATTTCATTGAATGAAATTTAGAATTTTATTGTGCTTTTTATCAAAATTTTCACTCAAATCATTAGACTTTCACTGAAAGTATCTGAGCTGCCCGATCAGAACTGCCAACTTTAATACTGAGGAGCAGTTAAATGTCGCCTGGCCGATCACGGTGGCCGCGTGGTCTAAGCCATGAACTGTCTTCACACGTTTAAACGGCGAGGTCGTGGGTTCGAATATCAATCAAGGCATGGATATCTGTGTTCTTTTATTCTATGTGTTGTTCTTTGTGAAGGTAGCGGCCTTGCGACGGGCTGATCCCCCGTCCAAGGAGTCTTACCAACTGTATGTAGGATTAAGAAACTGAAAAAGCGGTCAAAGTCCAACAAAGGGCTATAGAGTCACAGATAGATAGATAAATAGTTAGATAGATTTGTCACGTGGCTGTTGTTTGACAGTGTACGGTCTGGCGCCTGTCAGTCGCCTCCAAGTCATAATGTTTTAGAAGCAAATCTCATTTCTCTGTATAAAAAGTTATGTCCATGAGGGTGGACGTATCCTAGAATAAAGATGAAGGTTGTATGGGGCTTCCCTACGAAATGGCTTTCCTCCACATTGGTAGGGGAGATGGAGTTTGTCTCGCACTAAACCAACCGCAGATTGGGGCACTCGTTAGGGTACAGTGGATTTGCTACATTGGATGTATGTGTGTTTTGTAAATAGGGATTTACAGACTGTGCTGCTTTGAAACCTCTTCAGATTTTTGATTATCCTAATGCACTCTTACTTCATATACTACAGTCTCAGGATCGAACACTGTCTAGGATACCTCCTCTACAGAAAGTATCTTTGTGGTTTTATCTCGGTAAAAAAAGTAAAACTATCCCTGTAATAGGCCACGGAGGCCCAGACGTTGAAGCCCCGACATTATTTAGGCAGTAAGCACACAGATGGCGGTAAGGTTGTCAGTCTTACGTACCGGCCGTCCTTTAGCCCCAGGAAGATTCCTGGTACTCATTTCTATTAGAGGCTGGTTTTATCTAGGTTCCTCGAAGTACTCGTAAATGCGGTGGGAAGTACCTCGAAAGAGACAAAGATTGTCCCCCCACCACTATTTCCCAGTTAAAAACATCTACACTCTATGGAATTTGTGTAGTTGAGAAGGGAAGGTGTTATTGAATAACGGTTTCTGAGAAAGAAATGAATGTGTCTCAGCTAGGCTAATACTTGTCGCGGTTTAATGGATACATTTCCTGAGATGTCTTTCTGGATCATGCAATGGATCAGCCATCTTCCAAAGCCTCTCCATATGAACACAGACCTTCCTTCCACATCCTCATGCAGATTCTCACATATCCTTCTGTAAGGACGTTAACAACAATCCTCTTCCGGTTAGTCCTTGGTTTTCTTTCTCTACGAGTTTACAGACATTGGACCTTGGCCGTTTTCTCGTGTACTTATTCTTCTACACAGTCAATAGGACACCGTTGTAAGGCCGCTACCTACACAAAGGACAACACAAACACAGAATAAACATACAGAGACATCCATGCCTTTACTGGGATTCGAACCAATGAACCAAGTGTTCGAGCGGGCGAAGACGGTTCATGCTTTAAACGGCGTAGCCACGATGATCGGCCTCTTCCAGATATATTCTCAGTTATATATTAATCAATGTGAACATTATATCATATATGAGTATGTTTTATGCAATGGGCATAAATGGATGGAAAATTTTATATATTTCAATTTAACTTACCCCAGCAGTGGTGTTACGGGACTGAAGAAAATAACGGAAAAGCTGGATATATTTGTAGTGTATTTCTTTCTAAATATGTTAAGATCAGTTTACAAAACTGTGATGATTTCTGTTGTTCTAATAAGCTTAAATCTTGGCTTCGCATCATAAGGAAACCACAGATTGAAGGGTTTTTGAATACATTGCTGGCTGTAAGAAGACAGAACCAGAGAATTATGGGAAAAGTCAACAGATGAGAAGCTTCATAATTTGTACTTTTCGCCAGATAATATTAAAATTATCGAATCAATGAGGATGCGTTGTGCGAAACATGCAGTGTTCATCTCGTGAGATGAGAAACATATACAGATATTTGTGCGGGAAATTTGAATATACCTGGGAGACCTAGGCACGGATAAATAATAATATTAAATTATGAATGGATGTGGCGCCGTGAGAACCTCAAATCCCACAATATAACAAGGAAATAGAGGATAAGTTTTAACCTGGTTTGAAGTAGCTTAGAATAGGATCCAGTGAGACGGGCTGTTAATAAACATTGCAATAAAATTTGGGGTTCCAGAGAAGTTCTCCTTGAACAGCCCAGCTACCATTAGCTTTGCAAGTATGCCTATGCTCCACGAAGATACTGGATCCTTTTACAGCATTTTACACATGCCCCTCTAACAAAATTTTGCATAAATTCATTACTCTCCTATATATATACTGTTAAGGTGAATGTAGCTTCCGATGAGGTATTTTTTAGATTATGAATGATGAATCTGAATGAATGTGGAAGGAGTCGATCGTGTTACATTTTAAGGGTTTTCCTTGGTGTTCGCATGGAGAGACGATACTTTTCAGTTCGGAGAGTCTGTGCACGGCCGGAACTCAAACCGGGTATTTCCCAAAAGAGTGATATTTTTTTTTCCTTGACTCTAGAGTCCCAGTGGGCCTAGGCCTACCTCCATGAACTTCTCCGTTCACTTCGGTTTTTCTAGATCTTAGACATTCGATAGGACTCCTTGGGCGGGTGATCAGCTCGTCGCAAGGCCTCTACCTGTAGACAAACACAGAAACGCACACACACATACCAGACAGCCATGCCTTGTGTGGACTCGAACCCACCATCCCAGTTTCCAAGCCAGCGAAGACAGTACATGCCTTAGACCGCTCGGCTACTGTGACCGGCAGTGTATAAGAATAATATATAAGGATTCAGTTCGTACCTCACAGGAAACAGATCCGAACCCACGATCCCGGCTTCCGAGCGAGCGAAGACAGTTCATGCCTTAGACCGCTCGGCTACTGTGACCGGCAGTGTATAAGAATAATATATAAGAATTCAGTCCGTACCTCACAGGAAACAGATCCGAACCCACGATCCCGGCTTCCGAGCGAGCGAAGACAGTTCATGCCTTAGACCGCTCGGCTACCGTGACCGGCAGTGTATAAGAATAATATATAAGAATTCAGTTCGTACCTCACAGGAAACAGATCCGAACCCACGATCCCGGCTTCCGAGCGAGCGAAGACAGTGCATGCCTTAGACCGCTCGGCTACTGTGACCGGCAGTGTATAAGAATAATATATAAGAATTCAGTTCGTACCTCACAGGAAACAGATCCGAACCCACGATCCCGGCTTCCGAGCGAGCGAAGACAGTGCATGCCTTAGACCGCGCGGCTACCGTGACCGGCAGTGTATAAGAATAATATATAAGAATTCAGTTCGTACCTCACAGGAAACAGATCCGAACCCACGGTCCCGGCTTCCAAGCGAGCGAAGTCGGTTCATGCCTTAGATCGCTCGGCTACCGTGATCGGGGTGAGTAATATTACAACTTGATTGTACAGAGGCTGCGCAAGATATAGTCATACGTGGGCAGATATCCGCTCTGTTTTTGTAAATATTTACCTAACACGTAAGGTATCTTACGAAGCGTTTCGAACGAGAGTACTTTCTTCTTCTAGAACATAGTATCCCCCAGTGCAAATATTGTCATTCCAAGCTCTCAGACTGTGGGGTCTCAGCTGCGCTCTGCGAAACTTACGTGTTGGTCGTTTTATGTCTCGTAAAGTTAGAAGAATAAATATGACACTTCGGAGGACTATAGAACCGTATTATGAGATAAGTCCCAGCAATCGAATCGTGAAAAAGGGTATGGAAGAAAGCAACAGGCATCAGATCATCCGTAACCGCAAAATCTTACGCCATTACGGCAGATTTACATTGAAAATTCACGGTGAACCAAAAGAAAATGGTCCTTATAATGGTATCGCTACATAAGAAAGGAGGAACTGCTGGAATTCGTATTTTGCTAATTTATTTTAATCTCGCTCGCAAAATGAAGATATGGAGCTCCACTCTCAGATGTATATTAGGGCTTCCGGCCGCACTTCAAGACAAGAAAAAAAACACTCCGTGGTTTTAGTCCGCAAGCGAACTATACCGACCGAGCGACCGCCGCTTGTCGGCGAAGTTAGTGCCAACTTTAGCGGACAGAGTGTGTCGCATGGTCAGCGCAACGAATCCCTACCGCCGTTAATTTCTGTTTTCTAAAAATCTAAAAATGGTAACCGCAAAGTTTATCGAAACGTTGGAAAATCTTCAGCATTTCTCTTTTCCGATAATGAAAGTCATAAGTTTGGAGTTCATCCCAACAAAGGAAGGATACAAACATCCTACTACCAAAACAAAATGAGTAATGCATTAAAAATAAAAATATTAGAGAGTTTAGAAAGAATAAAAAACAGGAAATTTTTGTTTAAGGCAAACAAAAGGCAAGAGGGTAGACAGATAAAAAGTTGGAATTTCATATATGAAAAATTCTCTCCTGTTTCATATGGATATAGAGACCTGTAATATATAATTATTACACGTGTGTGTTTGTATAACAGGAGAAATGGCACTAAATGTAAAAGCATTCCAATAAATTACTAAATAATAATGAAGTAAACCCAACTCGTCCCTGAATCAAGTTCCTAATATGAACATGTAGACTAATTCTTAATACAAGTTGTTCTTTCCCTAATATAAAGTAATTTAAATGACAGTAAAAAATTTTTGAGTTCATAAAATTTTTAGTTATTTTAAATGCGTAAATTATTAGTATTTACACATGTTGACCCTATAATTAGACCGCCTCTGTTGTCTAGTGGTCCTAGTTCCTGACTACAGATCCAGAGGTACCGGGTTCAATTCCAGGCGCTAATATACTTCTGTAAGTGAAATATAAGTTGGTAGCTTGTATTCCACCAGCGAACTGCAGTTCATACCTGCAATACCTCAACACTTACAGGCCTATGTATACCAGATGTTCAACAGCAGTTTTTAATTACCGGTTCTTCAGTTTACAAGTACTTTAACTTATATACATAGAGAGCCGACAGAAGTAATTAGGTTGAAAAGAAAGATATTGCATTGTGTTGCCGGGAACTCAGTTACGCAATTTGTGAAAAGAGAACTACGCATTTGCTTTCGAAAAAGAAATAAGCAAAAGAAATAAAATGGAGACAAATGTTTTGTTTTGAACAGAATTTAAAAATATTGTAACCGATTTGCCCAAAGCATTGCTATCCAAGGATCCGATAAACACTCCGCGATATGCCCACGCAACAATAGGACGAATATTATATCCCGTTGCTAGGCAAGAGCGAGTGCGCCAATGACCTAGCTGAGTAGCGGTCACGTGAGGTGTTTCCTGTAGGCCCAGTCAGCGCGCCAATGGACTGACGGGATAGCAAACACGTGACATGTATTTTCTCTGCGTGGTCCGTGCCGAGGAGTTATCATGAAGACATTCGACGCTACAACGCAGTTGACAGAATTAGACTGGAGAGCTGGAGTCAGCCACGGGAAATTAATAGTGGAAGAAGAATTAGAAGTCGGCCTGTGAAGATTTAACATATGATTTGAATAATCCATATGTGCTGTAGTACAGTAATATTCAGAACGTGTGCGTAAGTAAGACTTTAAGACTTCCGGAGTAAAATGCGTTGCCAGGAAACGGATAGTGAAAGCATTATCAAGGCTTAGCCTTTGTTGAGATATGTTACCTAATGACGACTAGGGCAAGCAGATGTAGAAGAGTTTATTTATACTGTTACAATTATTTGTAGTTATGACTAGTGAATAACCAAATAATCGGTTCACCAATCCAAACCCGTTCCTTTAGTCACTAACACAGGTGACAATATTACGAATGCAGATGGTTACATGTGTTTGTTCCCAGTACTTGATATTTGTTTTATTCCTGCTAGATATTATGAAAAGTGAAATTATTTAACTTCGGCTACACGATGGTTCAAAAATTGAAAAGTCAAATACCGTAGACTTATACAAAATGGAGTTAAGGTTTCAGACCCCTTAAGTTTCTCGTCTCTTCTTCCGGCGTATTTATCGGGCGCGGTGGAGCGTCGCAGCGCATCGTTCCGGTAACAACTTCTTGCGCCGAGACGCGACGAGTTTCCAATCCTTTTATTTTTTAACCCCTTCCTCACCCACGTAATCCAACCCCGGTTGGTGATCACGCTGCTTAGATGGACTGAAGCAGGAAACGGAAGATAGATGTCTCTACAGTCCGTAAAGAGGGCGCACTGAAGTTTGCGTAAACAGAGCACGCATCGGTCATAAGCTGCATATGTAATAATTAATAAAAAATAAAATGCTTGCATTAATACGTAGGCCTGAATTTTTACAAAGATATATGGAATCGTCGACCTCCTCTCTGTTGTAGTGGTCAGAGTTGCTGACTACAAATCCAGAGGTCCTGGGTTCGATTTCCGGAACTAGCAGATTTTTCTGAGAAATAGTGGATCTGGAACGGGGTCCACTCAGCCTCGTGAGGATAATTGAAAAGCTATTTCAAGGAAATAGTGGCTTCGGTCTAGAAAACCGAGATTAACGGTCGTGGAGATCCGTTGCGCTAACCACGCGACACCCTCTATCCGCATAAATTGGCACTAACTTCGCCGACAAGCGGCAGTCGCTCGGTCGGTATAGTTCGTTTGGGAACTACGGGCCACGGAGTCTTCTTTTTATTGCTAGTGGGGTGAGACTTAAGTCCCTTGCACTGCGGCCACTTCTGGCCTATTGTACCAGTCCCAGATGATAGGTGAGGGTGATTGTGGAGCAATTGGTGGAATGAAGATTGACAAGGGAAACCAAAGTACTCGGAGAATACCTGCTCCAACGCCATTTTGTCCACCGCAAATCCAATTTGACCAGATCCGGGATCGAGCCCGGACCGCCGCGGTGGGAAGCCAATGATTAATCGCTTGAGCTATTGCGGGGCTCCACGTGCCACGGAATTTTTTTTGTTTGTTTTATATGGTATCTTTCACGAACGTCCTGTATTCTGAAGAACACAATGTTTCGGAAACTGGATCTCTTTCCACTCTCGGATAAGGGGGTGAGAGGTAACTACTTTTTGGGTCCCTTAGAAGCAGTGGGCAACTTATGTCAGTCGAATAAATTGCTGCTGGTCATCGCTAGCACAGTCAGTCTTGGTTTCAAGTCCCGTCGGAACCCATGACCATATCGGGCCTTCTTTTTGGCGAGAGGAAGGTTGCGACTACTACTGGTCACCTCCACTCTGTTGGGGGTGACTCCCCCACACGTACAGGAGGGGTGGTCGTTCTTACTACTACCGATCTCGCTAACTCCTAATTACCCCCCCCCACAACTTATATCGGTATTATTACAGCTCTATGTACACGTGAGATCAGGGTTTGACAAAGGGAGATAACAGGAAAATGTACAATAAAAATTGTGTTAATTCATACTTGTGCTCTTCTCCAAGTATTGTTAGAATGGTCAAGCCAAGGAGGATTAGATGGACAGGATATGTAGCATGAATGCAAGAGAAGAGGAATGTATACAGGATATTAGTGGGAAAGCCAAAAGGAAAGAGCCCACTGAGAAGATGAAGACGTAGGTGGGTGGACAATATTAAAATGGATCTTAGAGAGATAGGCTGGAATGGTATGGATTGAATTGATCTGGCTCAGGATAGGGACCAGTGGAGGGCTCTTATGAACAAGGTAATGAACCTTCGGGTTCCATAAAATACTGGGAAGTTCTTGAGTAACTGCAGAATTTGCAGCAAATCAAGAAGGGCTCAGCTCCGTGAGTGAGTGAGTTAATCTACGGACATAAATGTAAGCTGGAAAGGAAGGTTTAAGTAAATGCAGTAACCTACCTGTATATATAATCGTAGCTATGACTGCAGGCTTATCCCCTTTTGCACGGTTGCTGTGTAGCGTAACAATGCGTAGGCATATATAACCTCTGTTCAAAATGGGGATTAAATTTCATAATGAATAATCACAAAAAAGGAATTTTGTTAATCATCATATGGTTAGGCCTATATAATAGATTTCTTTGATACGACACTGACCATATAGAAAACGACTCCAAAAATTCTTGGTTGCCACGTGATCATCTTTTCCGGATCTTTAGCGAGTTGTTTCCTAGCAACGAAAGCGTGATACACAGACCCACAGACTCGAATCCAAAATTTGTTTTATTGTTGCCTGTAATCTTTGTCACGGACGCGTGTTTACTGTGCCGTTGCCTAGGAAAAATAGGAGGGATACACATAACAGACACACACATAATGGGAGGAATTTATGATGTATGCCGTTGAGATTGGCTGAGGTGCCATGATACACTTTCCGACTTAATAAAGATTGGTTCAGGCATTCAAAAATTAACAGTGTGACACACAGACACCATGCAAATGGCATAAGCCTACTTTCATTGTTTAAAATAGGGAAAGGTAGAGGTTAAGTTGGCCGGTCACGGTAGCCGCGCGGTCTAATGCATGTACTGTCTTCGCTCGCTTGGAAACCAGGATCGTGGGTTCGAATCCTGCTCAGGGCATGGATGTTTAGTTTGTGTACAGGTAGAGGCCTTGCGACGAGCTGATCACCCGCCCAAGGAGTCCTACCGAATGTGTAAGATCCAGAAAAACCGAAGTGAACGGAGTTCATGGAGGTAGGCCTAGGCCCACTGGGGCTGTAGTGCCAAGGGGGTGGGGGAAAAATAGGCAAAGCTGTCCCTGCCCTTAACTAACTAAGCACTACGCCATGAAGACGTTTGGGGGAGTGGATGTATTGATCCACGTTTTCTTGATTTCGGCACGAGTTGGAGGGGAGTGGTCAGCTTCACGCCCCGGTCGCTTTACCCCCCATAAAAGAGTCATCGGTACCCATTAGATAGGAGGCTGGGTGGGCCCCAGGCTGGTCTGGACAACTTTGAGAACAAAATTTTTGACCCTACTAGGACTCGAACTCCAATCCCTCGGTCGTCCAGCCCGAAAAATAAGATTTGGAGGCTTGAGCTGTGTGGAGAACCGAAGGGGATTTATCCTATTCATAATAAGAAGGTGCTGATGGATTTCCTTTGTGATTTACCAATGTTATTATCATTTCCTTATCCTTATTTCAGACACTCAGCTTATACGAGAACACGGCAGGTAAATACTAATTAGGAAAAGTATATAATCTAAGAAGATCGAATCGATGTATACATATCAGGTCACTGTTCTTGTTCCTCTGTCTATTTGGCCGTCTGCGGTAGGAAAGCAAAGTATTCCGTAAAATTAGACTCACTGAAGTGACTATCTGATAATTCACTTTCAGTCGGAATTTATACAGATAACATTTAATCCATACTGACTTTAATAAATGTAACGTAGAGGTATCCTATTCACAAACCGTTTGGAAAGGCATCACAGCGGCTCAATGCATATTCCAGCTCTTTTCTGCTGATGTTTTTAATCTCTTTCTGAAATTTAATTCGTAACTTTTCGATATATTGAGAGCAATATTGTCACATTTTGACTTATGTAAATTCGATTTTAATGCCTCTGTTCTGGAAAAGAAATTGACGGTCACGATAGCTGAGCGGTCTAAGCCATGCTCTGCCTTCGCTCGCTAGGAAGCAGGGATCGTGTGTTCGAATCCCACTCAGGGCATGTATATTCAGTGTTTGCGTACAGGTAGAGGCCTTGCGACAAGCTGATCACCCACCCAAGGAGTCGTACCGAGTGTGTAAGATATAGTAAACCGAAGTGAAACGGAGAGTTTCATGTAGGTAGGCCAAGGCCCAAATTGGGGCTGTAGCGCCAAAAAAAAAAGAAGAGAAATTACAATTATAAAAATAATTACAAATAATTTGTCACTTTAAGCACTTATAAATATATATTCAGTTAATTACAGTTATTAATTTGTGCATACGAATACATTAAGAAAGTGATCCGGGGTAGCTCAGTCGGTATAGCGACAGACTACGGACTGGACGACCGAGGGGTCAAAATTCGAGACCCGGTACTGTAAAAATTTTCTCTATATCGTCCATACCGGCTATTGGGCCCACCCAGCCTCCTATCCAATGAGTACCGTGGACTTTCACCGGGGGCAAAGTGGCAGGAGCTTGAAGCTGACCACTCACCTCCAACTAGTGCTGAAGTCAAGAAAATGTGGATCTATACATTCACTCCTCCATACTCCTTCATGGAGTAGTGCTTAACTGGTTAAGCACAGGCACACCTTTACCGTACCTTTTATATGCAAGTAAATTAAGAACAAGGAAGGAAAGGAATAATGGTTAAAAAGAGAGAAATGAAGGGAGAAGCAGAGGAAGAAAAAGAGGTTTGAAGTCTAAGAACCCGCCATGAATCTCTATATTAAGTTTCTGCCGCAGCAGCAGCAGTACGACTGTGATGTCGCTTCCGTACCAATTTATGCGTGCGCGATATTTGTCAGCGCACGGCGGCAGTATGCACCTACGTAACTGACATAATGAATGGCACTTAAAGTGCATTAGGGTTCTGCAGACGCCGGTCCATTCCAGCAAATGACAAACTTTGTGCCGCTGACATTCATCAAAGGCTGAGACAAAGAACATTTCACGTCATTTTCACCAACCCCTGTAAATGTCGCTTACAAAGTCTTTCCCCCTTCAAGCACATTTCTGACCATCTAACTCTGATACTTTCATAGAAGAATGAGAGCCGTTTGGCGTTTTCCTTCTCTCCCGGATTAATCTGTTATGAAGGGAGGGTTTTAAAAGAATGTATCCCCTTTCCTCTCTGCAGAGAGGAACAACAAAACGCAATATCCCCTGAATAGTCCGTGCTGTAACCAATGGTTGTAGTACTTATCCGAGACCAGAACTGAGGAACAGAAATTGTTTCTGTTAAAGTAGATATATCGAAGAGAAGCTTTTTTCTTTTATTGCTAGTGGGGTGGGACTAAGTCCCTTGTACTGCGGCCACTTCTGGCCTATTGTACCAGCCCCAGATGATAGGTGAGGGTGATTGTGGAGCAATATGTGGAATGAAGACTGGCAAGGGAAACCGAAGTACTCGGAGAAAACATGCCCCAGCGCCACTTTGTCCACCACAAATCCCACTTGACCAGACCCGAGATCGAATCCGGGCTGCCGCGACCGGGAGCCATAGTAGATAACAACATATTTATATTTATTAACTGCCCATCAGGGTGGCCGCGGGATCTAAGGCATGAACTGTCGTCGTTCACTCGAACACTGGTATCATGGGTTCGAATCCAACATAAGGCATGGATGTTTGTGTATTTGTCTTTATTTTCTGCATGTAGGTAGCGGCCTTGCGACGGACTGATCACTTGTCCAAGGAGCGCTACCGTCTGTGTAAAAAAAGGTTACGGGAAACAAAAAGAGGCCAAGGCCCAAAAAAGCGCCGTAGAACCATTGATGAATGAATGAATGAAGATTTATTAACTAACTTCATGAAGCAGAGCTCTTCTTGAGAGGCAGCCAGTTGTATAGCTGTTCTAAAACTTCCCAAAAGTTTATGCAACTCGAAGGTACATTATCGTGTTCACAAGAATCTTTCACTGGCCATATCCTGAGCCAGATCAATCCACCATATTACACCATCCTATCTGAATCCAGAATATTGAATAAGTTTGTGAGACAAAACTCTAATTAATCGTCCCAGAACACGGAAAATTTTAAATTAATAAAAAGAGTAGAAAATAAGCAATTACAGGATGTACGGATGAAAGGTGTCCAAAATAAGATAATTATATGTCAGAAAGCATTTATTAACACATTAATGGGTTACACCACTATAAAAGGAAACTATCAATTTTTTTCTGAGTATATAACTTTATCAGTAAATTTGAATGTGGTCCACGTTGTTTGAAGCAGGTTTGGTGTTACCGTAAACACAGCGTCCCTTATGCGTGATTTCAGGTGTTAAAGGTCGTTGGGCTTGACCTGGTAGACACCGTTCTTCATATCTACTAGAAAAATCCAATGGGGTTAAGTCTGGCGACCTAGGAGGCCACATGATTGGTCCACCTCCGAATGATCTCTCTGTCCAGATGATTTCTGACATGGTAGCAGAAATTTGACAGCGCCCCGTCTTGTTGGAGGATAGTTTGAGGGGTGGTAATTGGGGCAATGCCTACAGCCCCAGCATGTCCAAGTACTAATGTCTGAAAGAGAAAATGTCCAATCAATTTGTGAATTAAGCGGGCCCACACATTTCCTTTGGGACTGCCTCTCTCCAACTCACATGTGACATGTGGATTTTGACTGCTCCAAATCCTGCAGTTGTACCTGTGTACAACTCCATTGGCATGGAACATCGCCTTGTCCGAGAGGCACACTTGACGGGGGGAAATCGGGTGACCAGTCTGTTCTTTATAGCCTGTCCACAACGAAGTTTGTGCGTGCTACTTGGTCACTCGGTTTTAGTGCATAAATTATTTGAATCTTGTACGCTCTTAGGCGGATCCTTTTTTTTTGTGGCGCATCGTACAGTGTTGAACGTGGACTTCGTAACTGCAAGCCAGCAGCACGAATTGATTTGCTCGGACTTTGCTGGAATGCCTCTCTAATGCGATTGACATTTTCTTCAGACGTCCGTGTCTTTCCAGGAGATTTTACACGCAATAGACTATCTGTTGCCCTCAATTTGTTATCCCAGAACCAAAAACTTTTCCATACAGGAGGTTGACGTCCATATGGTTTTCTAAAACGGCGCTGGACAGCCGTAAGTAATTGCAACTCTGCTAGCCACAGCAAACATTGAACCTGTTCTTGTGGTGTCAACATCATTACTGAGTTCACCGAAGATCACCAGCTGGCGCATGCGCGTAAGCCGGGGGGGGGGGGAAGAAAAAACTTTCAGAGTTTTCCTTCTGATGACATAAACTGGATACATGTATGACAATTAGTTTCCGAGATAAGTTCCCTATTTTCGATACGTTTCATCCGGAAAACTTTATTTCACGAAGAGGCTAGTCCGACGAGGAGATTAATTTTTGGCTACCATTCAGTTCAAGTCTTCCCGGCTCCTACAAAAAAAAAAAAATTAAAGATTAAACATACAAGATAGACAGGCGGGACAGGATCAGCCACCTCCAAGAATAACAATAGGAGAATTGACACGAACCTGTATGGTTTATAAATTTTAAACTTGAACTAGAAAGTTTTTAAAAAGTTTTAACACCAGGAAGGCTGCTGTGGATGTGAAAGGTTGAACACTGTGTGCATTGTGCATTTCAGACATTATACATGTATATAATTAACATTATTGTAATAGTAGTTTCCGAAAAAGTATTGATGCCCTCTGAGGATGCTCCGTAGGGATCGAAACATGTAAGGGTGACGAGTCCTCAAATGATAAAACTTATATATTCACATTAGACTTTGTTATTTTGGTCTTTGTACAAACTACAGTTTTGGCTGGTATGAAGGGCGGTCTCTCACCCTAAGGAATTAACAAAAACTGGGGTTCCAGCAACACGAATATTTGTATCTAAGTGAGAGAAAGCAACAGGCGGATTGTGTAGCATAATTTGTACTTTAACGCAATAGTATTAAAGGATCGAATTAGTAAGGGCGGGATGGGCGGCAAATTTAGTACGCAAAAGAGCTAAGAGAATTGCACAGTCAAATTAAATTTCAGCCAGAGAACTCGAAGGAGATAGCTCAGTCTGGAGGCCAAACACATACTCGTATCTTAATGAAAGAGGGCGTGAACCGTATTCAGGTAACTTCAAATAGGACCCATTGACGGGATATTTTGAACATGGTGGTGATCTGTCAGGTTGCACAAAAGCTATATGAGCGACGATCAACTGTGTAGTTCAGATTGATATTTTGTCCTGATGAGCGACTATCAGGTAGTCATTCCTATGGAGTTCAGACTCTGTATTCCTCATTTTTGTAGTATCTCCACGTCCTGGATATAATTTCAGCAGCTACGAATCTTTATATCAATATATATATTTTTTTCTTTCGTCTTACTCCCACTGTGGAGCATAGGGCTGAGTTCACAGTTTTTTATAATTCTACAGACGGTAGGACTCCTTGGACGGGTGATCAGACCGTCGCAAGGCCTCTACCTAAACACAGGATAACACAACTACAAAATAAACGAATAGACACACCAAACATCCATCCCTTGTGTGATATTCGAACCCACGATCCCGGCTTCAGAGCGAGCGAAGACAGTTCATGCCTTAGACCGCTCGGCTACTGTGACCGACAGTGTATAAGAATAATATATAAGAAGTCAGTTCGTCCCTCACAGGAAACAGCTCCGAACCCACGATCCCGGTTTCCAAGCGAGCGAAGACAGTACATGCCTTAGACCGCTCGGCTACTGTGACCGACAGTGTATAAGAATAATATATAAGAAGTCAGTTCGTCCCTCACAGGAAACAGCTCCGAACCCACGATCCCGGCTTCCGAGCGAGCGGAGACAGTTCATGCCTTAGACCGCTCGGCTACCGTGGCCGGCATAGTAATACCAGATAGAGTATATATACGTAACATACCTCCCGTAACTAATCAATAAATTTCAAGTAGTTATACCTAAAGGTCTTTAATTGCAAGCAGAGAGATGGCAGTTTTCCATCTCTTAAAGAACCCCTCCAAATACCAGGAATGCTAAGCACGTACGATGTATATCGACGTTTCTGGATAGAGAAGGGGCAAGATGAATGCATTGTATGTGAGAGTCTCTTTGAGGTGCTTGAAGGAGAAGCATTTTATTTGATGTTAGTAGAATTTATCGGCATCAAACGTGGTAAGTAGTAAGGTATGGTTGGGCTGAATTCCTTGCATAAGAGAGAGGGTCTGCCGGGCTGGTGAACACCGGAGTATCGGCCTCTTCATATCTCAGAAGACTAGGGATGGGTAAAACAGGGTGTAGCCGATTTGTGTGTAGTGTCGAGATATTACCTCGCCCACACACACACACACGCACACACACACACACACACACACACATCCCCATAGCCTCGTGGTTAACAGGGACAACTTTACGTTCACCTTTGCTTGGTACCATTGGTGAACGCCAAATTTTCAATTTACTGTGGCGTGCTGCCTAAAAAGTCGGAATATAACAGACTTCAATTGCCTGGCAACAGCTCAATTAACGTTGTAAGATTTGAGGCTTTCACGGCGGTGACTATGAAGAAAGCAGTCCTCTGTGATTTGGCACCATGTATAAGTGGTGTTANTAAATCCCAGAAGACTGCTTTCTTCAATTAACGTTGTTCATGCAGCAACCAATACGCTAGAGATACACTCAACATGTTACCTAAAAATGAAAACAGGTTACCACGGCAAAGAAGAGACCAGCGCTGACCACTCACCTCCAGCTAATGCCTAGGTCAAGAATATGTGGATCTATACATCCACTCCCCCATACGCCTTCATGGCGTAGTGCTTAATTATTTAAGCACAGTCACACCTTTATGACGAATAAAGAGCAGAATGCCAGATAAGGGTATCTGATTTCTTATCTTTCATCCGAAGGTGAAACTGATACCAGATATGGCACTTGTGTTTCTCGGATACATGTATTGTGTTCCATTAACAAAAAATCAAGGTAGCTTCTTCAGTAACTTGACAGTGAGATGGATGACAGTGGTTCGATTCTCTGAGGCCCATCAAGCCTCACATTCGTCGGCTACCGGGTGCCCTTCCCTTTAGGTATAATGACCGCAGCGTAACGCAAACCTCTGTCAGTTCAGGCATGCATGGGGCTTTACGTGCATTCTGTCTGTGCGCCTGTCTGTCACGGTATCCAGGCGCAGTGACGGCAGACTTTTGTCTGTGATAGATCCGAACAGCGGGATGTCACGATATCTGTGAAGGCGGGCGTGGCAGGTTCTGCAAAACATGGCGGTGATGTGTAAGAACTGCTAAATTCTGCTCACTGGCGAATTGCAGGTGTAGCTCCACTTCTTAAGGCCAACATGTGCTGTATAGGCCTACACACGTTGACGATGATGAGAACAAATGACACAACCAGTTCATGAAAATGTTAAGACTTATGATACAGTAATGACCAGCCTAAATACAAAATGTTATCCAGAACATTCTATGTCAGATCATGTACTTCAGCACTGAGATCCATTCCTGAAGGAGAAAGTATAATTGAATTAAGTCTCACATAGGGACGATTTGCTGTCGTATAAATATCCCACAGCTTGGGGCCTTCACATGTACACAGCATGTCAATATTTTCTTGTTCTCTAAAAGGTCATAATTATTTTTTGAAATGGATCAAATAAGAACCACAGCTGGCGCATGAGAGTAATTTATCCCCCCCCCCCCCCTTTGTTTTAAAACCCAACAAGGTCGGGGCGGCAGGAGTTTTCAAANATTGTATTAAGACCCCAGGATGTCGGAGGGCGAAGATTTCTGAACACAGTTTAACTAACTCTGTAGAGGAGAGTCCATTTTTGAAAAGTTGATGGTCGTTCAGCTGATGAAGAAATTCCCCTATACTTAAGGAATCAGATGATTCATTACCATATGAGCCCGTTAAGTCCATTTTCGTACCCTTACACACTATACTTAGATCCTTTTCAATAATATTACCACTCTACGCAAAACTATGACAAGCGGCTTCTTCGCTTCAAGGTTTCCAATTAAAATTTTACATACATTTCTTACCTCTCGTTTACGTATCACATGTCCGTGAAGTAATCAGTATGTACTTGAACGATGAATTTGTGGAATTGTAGCCTGAAATTTCAATCAGCTGACAGCCTGTCGCCCTAACTTCTGTAATTGCTTAAGTAAATCTTTGAGCTGGAAGTGGCGATTTAATACTAAAATTAGGCCAGTTTCGACACAGTGGAGAATTCCAGAATGAACGATATCTGTGATGAATAATGAACTCATTTTCTAGCGATTCTCGATTCATTTTAAATGCACAAAAGGGGGCGAAATGTCAAACATTTTTTGGAATGCAGAGTATTTGAAACGTATGTAAGCTTTGTGGCAAGAGTTTTATCTAAAATTATTTTTGTATTTAATTTTTTTTTCTGTATTGTGTTCTGTCTGAAAATATACGCCCACGTTCCTTGATATGTAGAACAAATAAAACTAATGTAACAATTTTGTTTCATTTGACACACAGTTGCTTTCGATGAATACGCGTATTTCTACATGAGTTACTGAATGACTGATATAATTAGGCCGCCTCATCATTAGTGGCAGTCTAGTGTTGCTATTGGTTTGCGTGTCATTCCCTGTCCCTTCTCATGTTTGAAATTTGTGAATACTATAAAATTTGCAGTTCACTGCGCGTTATTTGCATGAAGTGTGAAATTGACTCAGTATGCTCGTTTAAATTTACCTCCAGAATTTCCTACCAAATTTCATTAACTTTTTGTTTTGATTAATTAAAAATATAAATTTGTCCCTAGGTTTTTTCCCTTTGGTGCTACAGCCCCAATTTGGGCCTTGGCCTGCCTTAATGAAACTCTCCGTTTTACTTCGGTTTACTATAACTTAGGCATTCGGTACGTCTCCTTGGGTGGGCGATCAGCTCGTCACACAAACACTAAAACAACCATACACTGAGTTGGATTCGAACCTACGATCCCGGCTTCTGAGCGTGCAAAGACAGTGCACGCCTCAGGCCGCTCGGCTACCATGAGCGACAGAAATTTTCCCTGTGCTTGATAATTAAACACTACGCAGTGAAGGAGTATGGGGAAGTGGATGTACAGATCCACATTTTATTTACTTCGACACTAGCTGGAGATGAGTGGTTAGCTTCACGCTCCTGCAGCTTTACCCCCAGGGAAAGAACCCCCGGTACCCATTTTTTACGAGGCTGGGTGGGCCCCAGAGCCGGTCTGGACGACGTGAAGAAGAGAAAATTCTTGACCCTACCGGGACTCGAACTCCGAAACCTCGGTCGCCCAGCACGTAGGCAGTCGCTATACTGACTGCGCTACCCCAGACTCTTTGTGTTGAGTATCTATACCAAATATTTACTAATGAATGAATATATGAGGGTTAGGCCTCCTCGGCCCTTGCACCGTGACCTACAGTGGTCTGTTGTGCTTAATATTTACTAATAATTTATATTCAGTTCCATCTGATTACATGTCTGGCATGTAGTGAATGCCACCATTAAACCTCTAATATGAAAAATGAAGTAGGAAATACATGTAAAATATACGGATTTTAATACTGTGTACATTATATTGAGAGGATAGGAGTATCTGGGTAAGGAGTGAGGGTATGTAGCACGCAAAGTACTTTATCTAGACTTTAGACTCTATAAAATTTTACACTCTAGATTCTAGAGTGTAAAATTTTATAGAACATGAAACACTTAAAACTGCTTAAATCGTTTAAAATTACAATTTTATTTTAAGTTCACGTTAACAGAAATGAATAGGGATATATTATTAATATTAATTTATTATTATTCTTCAAGTTTTTCTTTCAATGCTCACCCTTATTTAGTTTTTGACTTTACGTNTATTTTTTTTTCAGATTATGCTATCGAAATAAAAATCTATTCATGACATATGAAATCTAAATGCGGTGGGGATATAGAATTTTTGTTTAAAACATTTTTCGATATGAAGGATTTGAGGTGTTTACAGCGACTGTTATGAAGTGTTCTGTCTTGCAGCATATAACGAAGTCATATACCAGAAGAAAGTCTATTCATTTCTCGGTATGGTTAATATTTAATGACATGAAAAGGAAAATTATTTTAACTCTGTTCAGTATAACATGTTTAATGCGATTAGCTTTGCAATAGTCCTAATAGATACGTCCGTTGAGAGATGCACAACATAAGCTGTGAAAAGGTAGCTCTACTGAAAGGCATCTTCAATTTTATCTAAATTTATGGAAGAATATGACAATATTAAGAAACGCCAATTCCGTAGCATTAAGAGTCAAAGAAGTTTAAAGGAATGACCACATATTCCTTTGAAGAAAAGGAAAATTTGATAGAAATCTCACGAAATGTTGCTGCCAAACATAGACAAGTGGGAATAAAATTTAAATAAATTTGCATATAACTGTCACACAGTTTTTCGCTTCTTCAAACAACATAATAATCTTCACTGATGCACAATTTACCTGTTCAGGTTAAAAGTATACATTACTTTGTCACAAAAGATTTTAAATATAATGCATTATCTTTGCATTTATGACGTCACAAACAATATTTCCGGGTACCAATGTGGAGAATTTGAATTCATAAAAGTCTGAATGTTTGCTATCGATTTTATTTATACTGAACGTGGTGTACATATTGATTTATTTGGACATGGAGGATTTCATATTTCAGAATTTGTGATAAAAGTTATATATCTACAATTTTTGCTGCCAAAACTCTTGTGGTCGTTGAAGAATTTACGATTCCATCTGATTTGCTATCTCAGAACAAGGGCGGAAAATTGAATTGAAATACGGATAATTTAAAATATTCCAGAGTGAGCAGGACATATCGGCATTTTTGTGGGAAAAATATCCCTTCTCTTTAACCGAGTTCAGAAGTAGGTATCTTGTATATGATGTCATCATTGCGATAACAAATGGCGAGTCATAACGACGTAATTCCGAATGAGAAATTAGGACATAACTGGAAATAAGTTAATGGCAATGAAGAAATCAAAGGGCGGAACCGGAATTGAGAGCCCAGAAGGAAATTGTTTGATGTTAATGATTGCCACGAACATGATATTCTGAATACACATCACTAACACACTACTGCAGCCACGTGCTCACACTGGTTCCTTGCTCGCGGATTTTTTTTATTCTACCCTGAAGATTGAGGCTATAAATTCCTCCGAAACGTCGGTTTATTCAATATCTACACGGCGCCACTTCCACGAAGATGATATTCTTCACAGTCATCGCCGTGAAAACTTCAAATCTTACACAACTTTCATTAATATTTTAAGTATTTAAGAAACTTTTTAGCTTTTTCAAAAAAGCGTTAACGATCAGTTCTTAATTTAAAATCCTGCTTTTTTTATTAAATATGCAAATTCCTTCATTGTAATTCGCCTTCTAAGTAAAAGGAGGCATTTCAGATTATTCGGAACATTAATCGTAAAATTGATTGCAGTAAGAAACTATTCCATGGAATATCGGAACCCTTGTAATCGTTACTCAATTCTTTATTGAACGTACAAGAAACCCATTCATCACCGGTGACTTAAATCCACTATTAATCACAAGTTTTACTGCATGTGTCTAAACAAAGCAAGAAAGAATAGCTTTAAATCACAATTAAGTTTCTCTTTAACGAATTACTTGTCAGAAGGGAGGAACTGTAATTAAAACCATTGTCAGTATCAAGTGATACTTGTTAAAGTGCTCTCATCTTGAACACCTTCTTCACTCATTGAAGGCTGTTACGCCATAGTTGAACATCATAGAGATATATCGAGTCTGCCTCTTGATTCAGTATGCAACAGCAACCTGGAGTGCATAGTTCTCGTAATTGGTGTGCGTAGTTCCTATGAGATACGTCGTAATAGATTTACATGCCTAACGTTCTTGAATCGTATTTAGTAGCAGTGAGATACTTTGAGATCATTTCCATTATTACAGAAGTGGACATGTCACTTCCTACCCTATTCTGCCTAAGTCCTCATTCATAAACATTGTAATATCCATCATCCTTTTCCCGGCACAAAAAACAAAAACTCCTTGGTTTTAGGCCGCAAGCGAACTATACCGACCGAGTGACCGCTGTTTGTCGGCGAAGTTAGTGCCAAATTTAGCGGATAGAGGGTGTTGCGTGGTCAGCACAACGAATCCCCACGGCCGCTACTTTTCCATTCAAGTAGCTCATCAGTTATCCTCACGAGGCTGAGTGGATCCCGTTCCAGACCCACTACTTCTCAGAAAATCTGGTAGCGCCGGGAATCAAACCCGGACCTCTGGATCTGTAGCCAGGAACTCTGACCACTAGAGCACATAGGTGGTTCTTTTCTCGGCACCCTGGGCGGAAATCAGGCACGTACACTCCTTACTGCCACGCGGTGCATGAGTGGTTGCGCGGACTACCAAAAGATTTTTTTCTAAAGGAATTCATGCACTTTGTAAGCTCTGGAGGACTTGCATTGAGCGTGGGGCAAATTATGTTAAAAACTGATACAGCTTTATACCACCTGTGCACAATAAATAACACTCAAAAAAATATAAGGTTTTCATTTGACTCGCCTACGTAATTGTAGTAGGGATGTCAGTAATGTTACTGGCTATCTGCTTGACGTCCAGGGTTCAATCATCGGCATCTTACAGTTATTTTGGGGGCGACACTATCCATCATCATGTGACATTTTGGAGACTAGATTATGTTTCCGTCTTCAAGGGAAAACCTACCCAGACTGGCCCGGAGATAGGGACTAGTTCTGTCGATTCAGCCCAACTGAGTAGGTTTTGGCTGAAGACGGAGACAGAATCGCCATCGAAACGTTATTTTAAATAAAATAATAGGACGACGGATAATGTCTAAAAATACAATAATTGTATTAATATAACATCGTCATAAACATTTTGATCTAATTTACCGGCAACTCCCATTTGCACCACGGCGTTCAAACCGCCTCTGAGGCCCACCCAACCTACAGTTCAATGAATAAAGGACATGTTTCTCTTGGAATATAGCGGCCTGAACGTGGAGCTCTCTTCAATTGATTTTAAAGGTTAAGAATATTAGGGAGCTTTGTCTCCACTTCCCCTTACATGGTCGTGGAATGGTGCCAAAAGAAAATAATTAGTATACCTTTTAAAAACAAAATAAAAGTTAATTAAGAGTTAAGCTTACAGAATGGAAGTTTTGGAAGTTAAAATAAACTGTAATCAAGGACATAACGAATAAGTCAATTAGCAATTCTTACCCAGTTTTTTATTTCACAGTTACAATGATGGTACACGGAAGTTAAATTTGTCCCTGTGCTATCGGATTTTCAGCATTTTCTGTCATTTTGTTTGTGTTTGGTCGCCCCGAACGTTCGTCATCTTAAACTGACACTCGACCGGCCTTGAAATGTGAATATCATTCAAAACACGCTGTCAGGATTACAGAATGTCTCCAAAAGCCCTACGAAGCATTTCAAGGGTGTTGGTAACGGATTTACCGAGCTTCACGCGAAACTTGATGAAGACACGTTGCTCGATTTTACCATCCATCGCAGACAAAACAAAACACGAAGTCGAAAAAGCACTCATATGAAAACAATGCTTCTTCACAGCGCGGTGTCACGTGGCAGACTGATGCAATAGTCTTTCGGAAGTGTGACCTTGGTCTCCCCTCTCATCTTCTTCTACCGAGGCAGTTGCAACAGTAACAGTCTGGGAACTTTCCGATACCACCTCGTATTGGTTACTTACTTCTACATATATTTCCCATTTTAACGTGCCGAAAAATAAACTTAAATTTGAGGTCTGGAACTCGGTTTCCTTCTGAGCGCCAATGCCGCTTGACTTTTAACCACCTCGTTTGGAGATGAACCCAATCAATATGATAAATCCAAAGCTACCACTCACCCCTTGACGTCACTGATTATGTCGTGGTTTTAGCGGATCTTCATGTTCAACACACTGGAGCGAGACTGAAGCGCTGGACGTCGGAAGGTCTGTCTGGCGGCAGTTTATCAAAGCGAGATCAGTAGCTGCCCCCCTCATTCCATTGCTACAGATATATGTATGGAATTGCGGTTCTGGCTTGCGGGGTTTGAAGCTATACGACTTACAAGGCTGAAGGCCACGAGGCTGATATTTAGGGTCTGGGTTCCGCACTAGAATTTAAAGTAAACACTGTTATTGGTTGTCTGTTACGCAATAACTAAATCATGTCCACTTCTGTTGCGGCATTATACGCAGTCAATTTTTCATATTCCGTTGATTTTGTTTTCTATAGCCAAGACTGTTTGTTCTCCTGTTTATTACTCCAGTGGGACTCCATTTGACAGTTGAACGGGAGAGTATGACAATTCCTACCTCCAGATACGGCTTCTCCTGATAACACTTCGTTGACGCAATGTACATATTTGTTTTAATTCACGATAGTGTTTGTTAACTGCACATTTTGAATAAAATTAAATTAATAATAACTTTTAACTTTATAAATGCAGCGACCCGCGTTATTTCGAAGCGCGCGTTGTGCTGCGTCTCAGAAAACTAGTGTGAAGTTTTGAGATACAGTCTTGCCAATTCTGTAGCTGTATTTGTACGTTATGAAGTGGGCCATTAACCAGCTACTAACTAACTAACTAACCAATTTATACACTACCTGGGGAACTATCTTGTACAAGAAGCTGAATAATTTTCGGCTAGTAAAATAATTATACTCCTTTTATAGAACCCCAAGGTTCATTATCGTATTTGGTATATGGTAAGACCCTGTCATTGAATTGACACTGACCCAGGCGAATTCTTTCCGTATCTTCATACCCTGTTATATAATGACTGCGTGTGACTATAGACGGGGTTTGGATTGGTAATTGGATTTAATTGACACCTACAGATCGTAACTACAAGAAACGATAGCGCTGTTGCTAATTCACATACTAAAATTTACTACAGCACGCAGTATCTTCTCAGTCTTCGTATCTTCACCGGTTGTCGTCAGGTAACGGCTTCCAACACAGTAGCTTTCTCAGCTTCCGTGTTCACGTCCTTACTTGCCAACGACTCCTTCATAATTCACTCCTACTGTTCTATCGTTCTGAGGACTCTAGACTCTCTCGTAATCTCATCTGTTCCTAGTTATATGGCCTCGGCATGAACCATATAGAAAACACCTCTCCCAACAGTTCTTCTGTTGCGTCATGAAGCTGTCGCTCGGCCCGCGTAAAAAACATCATTCTTGTTACTGTTTAAGGCAATTACATAGAAACTGGCGTTGTTTACAGAGACATCACTCAGCAACGGGTATACATGCTTCAATATTAAACTGTTTTTATCAAATATTCTTTCCCTCTTTGTGGTTTATTTCATGATGTCCGTATCGAGAATACGTAACGTGGAATGGTACGATGACTGCTGAATACTGACTTCAAAGGATTTGAAAGTAGGCGGTAGTGACCTGATTGAGGTAATATCCCGACATTTACTGGAGTAACTGAGTAAAATCGAGAAAACCGTCAACCTTGATAGCCAGTGTTCCTGCAGAGATTTGAATCGAGCACTTCCCAGATACGACTTCAAAGATGTGTCGGTATGCCAGTTCTCCCGGTCTTATCTAAGAGCAGTTTCATAGTCATAACTTGATACTGCCCCCAGGGGGCTCACATGCAGTTGTGATCAGTGACAAGTGAATTGCCTCTTAGTTCGTCTGGTTTTGCCAAACTACCAGACTTTATCAGAAATGAAATGCACGTGTTGCAAGCTATCGTTTGGAGAGTAAGAGCCAGCCATTGTCAGTTCAGAGCAGCACTCGGGGGAATCACCGGAGACGTCATGAGCGTAAGAGGCGCGAACGGAGCGTTTTGCAATACCTCGAGCTCCATTCTCCAAATTGTAACGTAAAAGTATTCTGCATGCTCTCAGGCTCTGCTCTCGTCTTCGCTTCTTTACTGTGAGCATGTGGAAACGTAACGTAAGACCGAGGATGTTTGTTGAAAGAATGTTAAGGGAAATAACAGGGTTAAGATAATTTCACGAAGCTTGATAATTTGTACACTTTAACAAGTAGCGTTGTGGAGAGTACACAAAAGAGGGGGCAATCGGACATGGCACGTAGCAAACACGGAAGAAATGCATACGAAAATTTTATCGGAGTGTCTTAAGGAAAGAAACCACATGCCAGACTTAGCAGCATGTAAAAATCGCAAGTGTGTAAATTATTAAGATTTCAAATTTAAACTAATCACTACGACTAAAACAAAATATCCTACAACCCAAAAAAGCTATTTCTAATTTTAAATCAGTTTAGAACCAAATCTGTAAATCGAAGCGAAATTAGAGTAGTTAATTTAAAAATTTCAAATTAAATTTTATTTTTACGATAAAACTGCATTAAGAACTATCACTCACTCATAAATCTGAGCCATTCTTGAAAAGCAGCCAATTGTCCAGCTGCTCAAGAACTTCCCAGCATTTTATGGAACTCGTAGGTTCATTACCATGTTCACAAGGGCCCTCCACTGGTCCCCATCTTGAGAGAGATCAATCCAATCCACACAACATCATTCTATATCTCTAAGATCCGTATTAATATTGTCGACCCATCTACGCCTTTGTCTTCTCAGTGGTCTCTTTCCTTCTGGTTTTCCCACCAATATCCTATATACATTTTTCTTCTCCCCCGTTCGTGCTACATGTCTGCTTACCTCATCTTCCTTGACTAGATCATTAAAATTATACTTGGAGAAGAGTACAAGTTATGAAGTTCGTCATTATGCAGTTTTCTCCAACCTCCTGTCACTTCATCCCTCTTCGGTCCAAATATTCTCCTCAGCAACCTGTTCTCAAACACCCTCAGTCTATGTTCCTCCCTTAAAGTCAGAGACAAAGCTTCACACTCATATACAACCACAGGCAAAATTATATTTTATAATTATAACTACATTAACATTAAATCCAAACTTTGTATATTGTCACGCATTAAGCGTTTTAAAACGCGTTTTGAATTTGATAATCGAATTTATTGGACATTTATACAACTGGTTACAACACTTCACAAATCATTGTCTTCGTCTGGACACTCTCGACTTCTGACCACACTGCTCCAACTACTACTACTACTTTAAGGATATAAACCACTTCAGCGTTAGTATTATGTCATGTTACACGTCCTTAACTTACAGCGCATAGTGACCTTCGTACTACAACGTGTTGATAACATGCAGTGTTTAGTTATCCTTTCAGATGGGTGAGAGCTTACAGGATTGCGACAACTGATTGGCAAACGAAGTGTTCTGTCGTCTGGTTTATGAAGTCGTGTAGTCCGTTGAAGATCAACCGAAGTTTCGGAGTAACACGTCTCCATCTTCATGGTCGAATAATAAACCAAACAAGATACCAGAATGCAGCAAACAGAACTTCATGCTGATTTCTTGCTTAGTTTATTCTCTCGTCCTGAAGATGGAGGTGACATGCTCTTCCGAAACATCAGCCGACTTTGAAAGTATTACACGGCTTTATTGCCCAGAAGCTGCAGGTTCTCATAACTACCGCTGTGATAACCTCGAATCTTACACACACACACACACACACACATGTGTGTGTGTGTATGTGTGTGTGTGAGCTATAATACGCTGGCCGTCAGTAACTTCTCAGAATTGCAGCAAAGTCACGTCTTATAACCAGAAATCCTCCAGTGAGGGTGCCAATGCAATGTATGCCTACATATCGAAGCATTGCAGGGGCTCTATACTCTGATAGCGGAGTGCGCACTACTGAACGTGAGATGTTGCTGTAACAAAGGATTTCATGTTCATGATAAACCAAATAGCAATGTGCTTGTGTTGCCATGGTGACGACACGAAGTCAAATAACAAGTTCAAAACAATCGCCAGGGCAAATTTTACGGTTTCAGATATCCTTATTTCACGTTTGTCAGACTACGAAATTCTAATATTTTACGCGTCACAGTTTGTTTTTATTTTTCTTTCACTTAAAAACGTAATTCAAACAGATATTTTCCTTGAAGTTAAGATATTCTGACGTTTCGGGAGTTGTGGCTCTGTCTTTTCTCAGGTCAATGTTTATTACTTTTATCATTGTTACTTAAAAATTCCAAGCAAAGAAAACACATTCTTTGGATAATAATCCTCGTTTTTTTATAATAATCCAGGTAGGTGTAATGTCACTCTTACACTGTACATATTTTCTTTGGTGGATTTCCGTGAGATCTCTAAGCAACTTCCGCTTTCTGCATCATGCTCACGAGGTGGCTGTCACTTTGCCTCATTATTCACCTACTGACATCAGCATTACAGCAGTAATTCAAGGATATTTGTGAAATTCGATATCAGCATTATATAATCGGGAATAATAATACAGCAGGCATGTGATTTTGTGACTGCATTTACTGAAAATTCCTGCAGTCAAGAAAACATCTTTTTAGAAAGTGCTAATTGAAATGGTGATTAATTCAAAGCCGAGATCATGAAGATCAAGAGTTGCAAGACGTTTGGACGAAGGAAGGAACAGTGGAAGGAAATTGTAGAGCTGTTACAGAAGAATTCAAAAGCGGATGAATCCGGCTGGGCAGGTAACGCTCAAGTAAAATTCGCAAATGCATACTCAGTTTTATCCGGAAGTTGACAACTTGAAAAATCTAGTCGCGGATAAGAGATATTAGGAGCCGGGATAGCGCAGTCGGTATAGCGACTGACTACGGGCTGGACGACCAAGAGGTCGACGTTCGAGTCCCGGTAGGGTCAAGAATTTGCTCTTCTCCACGTCGTCCAGACCGGCTGTGGAGTCCATCCAACCTCCTATCCGAAGATTATTGTGTGTTCTTTCCCCTGGGGTAAAGCGGCCTGAGCGTGAAGCTGACCACTCATCTCCAGCTAGTGCTGAGTTCGAGAAACTGTGGATCTGTACATCCACTCACCCCTACACCTTTATGGCGTAGTGCTTAGTTAAGCACAGGGACTTTAAAAAATTAATTAAGACAGGTTAGTAATAATCTTAAATGTAGAATAAATGTGGATTGGATATAACTGGCTTAGAATAGGACAAGTGGTGGCTTTGTAAGTACACTAGTGTTGAGTCTCCATGATAGAAGGGTAACTTCTTGATAATGAAGAGCGAATGTTAGTTATTCAAGGACATTATTTTTATAATTATTATGCTCATTTTGTAATTAATATAGACTATAATATTTTGTATTATGTTGTTTAATTATTTTTGTATATTTCTATCTATTCTTGCAAACTTTGTAATTGGCTTCTGTGCTGTTAGATTTTCACGTCAATAAACACAAGTTTAATTATTATTATTATTATTGTTATTATTATTATTATTATTATTATAATATTACAGCCCTTTGTTGTGCCTTGGCCGTTTTTTTTTCAGTTTCTTGATCCTATACACAGGCGGTAGGACACTTGGGGGGGGGGCAGAACAAGACAAACAGAGAATAAACTCACACAATACAGACATGCATACCTTTTTGAGTGGGATTCAAACTCACGATCCCAGTTTCCGAGCGAAGACAGTGCATGCCTTAGACCGCTCGGCTACTGTGACCGGCAGTGTATAAGAATAATATATAAGAATTCAGTCCGTACCTCACAGGAAACAGATCCGAACCCACGATCCCGGTTTCCGAGCGAGCGAAGACAGTTCATGCCTTAGACCACGCGGTCACTGGGATCGGCATTCAAGGACATGCTCCCAAGTATGTCATTTAGTTTCAGAAGCGCAGCTCTTCTGCATTTTCTATCATTCTGTGATGCATTAAGTACTTCCGCATAAGCCTCCATGTGGCAGTAGGATCGTGAGTAAACGATGTAAAATCGTGACGCAGGAGGATTTCATTCTGAATCATCAATCCTGACACTGATCCTTCCATCATTTATATCCCAGTCTAATCAAGAAATGGAGCTCTGTGTGTGTGTATGTTATTAAATTAGCTGCGGATGGACGGGTCAGTTTTATGTGCAGCATCTCAGCGGCCAGTCCGTTTCATGACAAACGAGAGAGAAGGAGATGAGATTCTGACCCTTAATCACTCACTCAGAGAGCTCACGTATACTGCACAATCAAACCGAGAGGCGATAAAAGGGAACAGACGTAGCACTGAGATATTTATGTTTCACTGGAACTTGTGGCAGATGGAGGTCTGTGACTTTTATAGATTCTTGCATAGTGCCTAGAGGACTGGGAACTAAAGAGAGACAGAAGTAACCCTCTCAGTCTGTGTTGCAGGGTGCTAGAATGGCCTAAATATGATATTTTTAAGTGTCAAAATTAAGGAAGTTAATTGTGTAGGATTTGAGGTCCTCACAGCTGTAGTTAGGAAGAGTTTTGTCCCCTGGGATATAACGTATTGTGGCCCATTGGAAGTCAACCTCTTTCGTTGAATGGCCTTCCCATAGAGGAAAATTGCAGTAAGACTTGAGGTCCTCCCAGCGGTGGTTAAGAAGAATTCTGTCTTCTGGGATATACCTACGAGCAGTCCCTTGGAAGTCAGCTGTTGGTGTTCAACGGAATAAACGGCGTAATATCCCGGATGATAGAAAACTCTTAAAGTTAAATCATGTCGATATTAACTGGACGTCGAAATATAGCAATTAAAAACAAAAACAAACGCCGTTTCCTGTAGTCCGCAAGCGAACTACACCGACTGATTGACCACCGTTTGTCGGCGAAGTTGAAGTATAGCAATTCACATTCCAAATTCATTTTCGGAAATTTCCATGTTAGAATCTCGACCAGGAGACTAAGGCTTTAGGAGTGTTCAGTAAAATTATGGAGAAAATCATTAAGTTGTTCGCAGTCACATCCTTCCAAATTTTTCAGTTCATAATTCATAGTTAATCGTAGTGTCCGCGCGGTGTGAGGCATGAACCATCTTCTCCCGCTCGAAAACTGGGATCGTGAGTTTGAATCCAACTCAAGGTATGGATATTTGTGTTGTTCTTATGTTGCCTTGAGACGGGCTGATCCCCCGTGAAAGGAGTCGTACCGACTTTGGGAAAAAGATTACGAATCTGAAAAGAGGCCAAGGCACAACAAAGAGCTGTAGAGCCATTGGCGAATGAAAAGATCCGTGTTATCTTCCCATTTTGCGCTGCATAGACCGAACTCAGTGATTCAACCCATAGGAAGTTTGAAGTTCCCAAAGATTTCAATTCCTGCTCTCATACAATAAAACTGAGCTATAATTTTATTCTTTGGTTGCTTAACAATGCTTCTCTGCTGCAAACTTTACTGGGAACGGAATTCGAAAGATAATTTTTGCTTAAGGGGGAAGATAAATTCCTGTAATAAAAGTTGAAAATTAACCACTGCCTGCACGGAGCACGGATTTTCCGGAGATGCTGATATTCGCTCAGGCGGCAAAGAAATACTGAACTATTTATGGAACTCGAAAGTTCATTACAGTTTTCACAAAACTGGCCACTGAACTCTCCTCCGAGCCAGACGAATCCAGTGCACGGTCTACATCCTCTCACTCTCTTAAGTAAATGTCAATTTTAATGTTATTCTCCCGTCTATGTTTAGGTCTCCCAAGTGGTTACTCCTCTTCAGATTATGCAATTGTATTCTGAACTTGGTTCTTACCCACATTCCACGCCCAACTTATCCTCAGTTCATTGGGCATGTAGTGATCAATTAAGAAGTCACTCAGTATGCAGTTTTCTCTACCCCACTCCTCTTACGTCCAAACACGCTGTTCGGCCTACTCTTCTCAGGCGACCCTAATGTTGGTGCTTCTTTAACTGCGACAGAGTTTAACATCAATACAAAACAACGGACACAATTATAATTTGGAGTGACATATTTTAATAATTATGTTTCAAGCATGCATGGGAAGACCAAACAACCGTATCAGAATAGTAACAAGCGTAGTTTGTTGAGGCAGTATGCTACAAGCCGGAAGGTCGCGGGTTCGAGTCCCGTTGAGATGGATTGTTCTCAATTGACCCAAACCTTCAAACAGCATTATGGCCCTGGGTTCGACTCAGTCTCAAATAGAAATGAATATCAGTAATCTTCCTGGGGGGGTAAAGGCCGGCCGGTGCGTAAGTCTTGACAAACCCACCGCCATCTATGAGCCGATTGTCTAAAGAAAATGTTGGAACCTCGACGTCTCACAACTCTATGAGCCTCCACGGCCTGTTCTTTTATTTCCAGAATTGAATATGTTCTGAATTCCTTCTTGAATATAATTTTTATATGTTATTAACTTCACCTAACATTCGAATTTTGCTTCCTACTGTGAGGATTTATTGGCTGTTTTTGTATTATGATCTATCCTTCACTGTCACAGCAAGACATAAACATGCACTTAATTGTCTTTGTATTTACTTCCAGATCAACTTCCTTATTAAAGTCTAGTTACTTGTGCCAGAACCTTACTATGTACATTTTAAAATAGACTGTTACATATAACGTGCAGTCACAACGTCAAATGTGAAGGCAGCTATATGGAAAGGAGTTGGCGCAAGGACCAAAGCAATTTGGTACAGTGTACTGTGATTGGGCAGCGTCGTTGAACTTTGGTGAATTGAGTATGTTGAGTGTTTCTGTGTTCGGAGCCGCTTTTCATGTCGGTTCTTGAAAAGAAGCGGGATTTTAGTGCGCCGTAAGTACTGCCTCATTCGGTAATAAGCTGATTGCTCTGCTTCTCCCACCGCTAGTGAGCACATCAAAAAGACTGACACTTTTTGTTATGGGAAGCTTTGAAGTTTTATAGCGAGTTTCAAAACGGTGTTCAGTGTGTCGCTTTTGCGTTTCGTTGTAATTCCTCACGACTTTATGGAAAATAATCTTTAAGATACATCCTGAAGATGGTTGTCTGTCAGAAGGACATTCTAGTATTTTTTTAATTCGATACTGAGGGGTGGAGTCGAGTTGGGTCCACTTGGCACGGCGGCCACTGATTGGCCTATTGTAGCCTGTCCCAGGTGATTATGATTATGGAGAATTTTGTTGAATGAAGATTGGCAGGGGAAACCGACGTACTCGGAGAAAACCCGCCCCAGCGCTACTTTTTCCACCACAAATCCCACTTGAGCAGACCCGGGATCAAACCCGGGCCGCCGTGATGGGAAGCTATCGACTAACCGCTTGAGCTATGGTACGGCCTTCTAGCATTTTGTTTGTTTTGTTTCCCTTGGCACTAGAGCCCAAGTGGGCCTAGGCCTACTTCCATGAACTTCTCCCTTCCGGCATTTACTCTTCAATATTTTGGAGGCTGATGTAAGGTGAAGTGTGTCACACACAGTACAGAACATACAACAATATTTGACGTATGGCAGTATACATATATTTTGTTGATTTGCGACAGGTAAAGAAAAGACGCAGGACAACTAATGTAAGAGCAGAATAATAACACAAAGGAAGTTGGAAAAATGCTATGAAAATTTATGACGTCAGTTAACAGAGCTCAGGAGGCACGCGGTAGCGTAGTTGGTTGAGGCACTATGCTACAAGCTAGAAGGTAGCAGGTTCCACTCCCGATGAGATCATTGAATTTTTCAATTGGCCTAATCCTTCCAGCCGCATTATGGCCCTGTAGTCGACTCAGCCTCTGACATAAATGAGTATCAGAGAGCAGCTGACGTGCAAGGCTGACGTCACCACCATCTCTGAGCCGATTGTCTAGAAAATGTGGGATCCTCGACATCTCACACACCTATGGAACTCCACTGCATGTTACAGGGATATAAAGTCAGATCAAGATTAATTCCGAAACAGAATCACATAAGAGCAGAGAACTTCTTGATGGATCGAGATCTATCGATTGTTCGATTCCATATTGATTCAAATTATTATTTCTTTCTTTATTCCCAAGCATTTAGCTTTATAATGGTCATCTTCGATATTTGATATGCGTGATTCTCATGTTCAGAATTGCTGGCAGGAAATCACCCATTCTTTCGAGGGTGTTCGTGGCTTCTCTCAATTTCAGTAGGATAACCTAACCTATACCCTTCCAGATACATCGTTCCCAGTGTCTCTAGAACAGGAAGCTGTGTAATTTATTTATTATGCTTTGCTTCTTTAAATAAATTAAAACTATATTAATTTTAAAACTTTGTGGCATTTTGGAAATCTCGACTTTAACACTCGGCCTGCTGTGGAAGTGCTGAAGAACATAAAATTTCAGAATAGCGGCCACGAGCACCATTTCATAGGCCCGTTATGTCAGATGTTTTGCTCTTATTTGCTACATTTCCGATGTTTAGGTCCACACCGAAGTGAAACGTCATTAACGTCCTAATATTATATTGCACCATCCTACTGCACTTTTCACTTAGTGTCGATTTTTTTTACACCAACAAGACGAGCAAAGACAGAAGACGACAGATTCCTCACCCAATAATTTTAGCACCTGATGATGACCACATTGGCCGAAATATATAGTGATGAATTTTTGAGTTGAATAACTTTTAATACATTTTATGGAACATATTGTTGCGCGTGAGACTTAGAAAGACTAATTGACCTTAACATCCACTAGGGAGACGCCCATAGAAGAGAAATCTTTAGACGTCAGGTATTGAGAAACCGATGTACAATTTTCGGCTTCTTTGAAAGTATGCTGTAGTACGCGCAAGGATGAGAACATTCACTCTGTATGTACGCTTAAACCTGAAATTACGTCATACTAAGTACTTACTGCTATATGTATAACCACAAGCAGAATCCTTGAGTTGTCATGTTTTTCACTTTTATGGCCTTTAATGGGGTCAAACATTTGAATGCATATTTCTGTAATATAATAACTTGATCTCGCAATACATATTTCACTTGACCAGAGAATTCTCTTAAACGCGTTTCGGAACAGTGTGAATGTCTAAGGTAGGCCGCACACTGGCATGCGTCAAGGCACGATGTCTGCGGCATGAAGCAAAGAAAGGAGTAGAGTTGAAACGAATGAGATTATGAAAACCGCCGCACACCGGTCTGAGTAGTGATGCTGACGTCAGTTTCATGCTGACGAATCACGAATGAATGTCTTGATGCTTGTCTTGACGCAGTTGGTGTGCGGCCGCTCTAAGAGTGTCCGTATATCCAACTGTATAACTCATTGCAGGTTCCGGTCTACACTGCACAGTGTCGAATGTTTTGATGATTACGGAGCGATGAATTGTAAACGATTTGGAAGGAAGGAATCTTGGAGTAATTGAAGTACTATTCTGGTATTTGCCTGGAGAGACTGAGGAAATGCAAGAAAACCCTCGGACTCCGCGGTATCCCGGAAGAGATTCGAATCGACCATGTGCTTGTTTAAAGATCCTGTTTTAACTGCATTAGCCCAAATTCATAAACTCAGTCTCTGTAGTAGTAGAATATGTCGTGGTAAAATTTCTTGAGAACGTAATTCATTAGTGGTACATTGTACTCCCTTCGTGCGTATAATGAATATGTATATTTGGCTTGGTGACACCAAGTAGTGAGCCACTCTAGTTAGGTATGTGAAGATTATAAATATTCCTAAAAACTCCACAAGAAACATGATTTTATGTCACAACAAAAATCGCATAATACTCGTAGTAGTTTGTACTCGTACAAGTGGAAGGCAACCACAGGTGTGTAATTATAAACGTATATGTTTTAAACGCTTCAGGAGTCGGGATATTAGGTATAGCGACAGGCTACAGGCTGGATAGCCAGGGTTCTATTCCCGGCAGCTCTAATATTTCTTCTACAACTTCTTTATTAGAATCGTTACAACACAACTATATCGAGATCAGTGCCTAGTTTTGGCTCTGCTACATGTTTAGGCTATTAATAGCCATCATTAGGCAAATATATTTTATTTCCTTGGTACTGCACCCCGTTGGGCCTAGGCCTACCTCCATGAACTTCCAGGCAAATACATGGCTAACATATATACACCACTGAACTGCAGTACTAGTAAAATTGGATACAATAATATTAATTAAATAAAATACTTGACGTAAAATACAATAAATTAGATTGTATAAAACAAAAGTTATAGTATGAAACAAGAATAAAATTCTTCGAGTCATCGAGTCAGTCGTTGGTTTTTGTAATTTTGTTGCGTTCCCACGGACAAATTGGAGTATTCTATTTTGTGTATATATAAAAATTGTTATTGGAGGCTCGTGATGTAAATGTAGTAATATTAAAGTTAATTATTTAGTCGGTGCCTCATCTTGCAAAGTATTGTCCGTTAAAAAAGAAAGAAAGAAAAAACATTACTTCTCTTTCTCACACCGTCCAGACCGGCTCTGGGGCCCATTGGGTGCCGGGGGCCCTTTCCCATCGATATAGCGGCCTAGGTGTGAAACTGACCACTTTTCTCTATCTAGTGTCGAGGTCAAATATGATGGAGTTACACCTCCTCTCTCCCCTACGTCCTCAATGCACAGCGCGTAATTAAGCACAGAGACAATTTCACTGCACTTTCTGAGAGCTTCTTCATGTGTGTTCTAGAATTTGAAGGAAAATGGATGCAACAATTTCCCACGAAAATTACTTGTTTACTTTTCTTATGAAATAATGACAGATCAAAAGTAATTGAAGTACATGTAACCAGGAAATCCTGTTATAAAGCTTGCAGTAGTAGTTGTTACCTGCAGCATCCATATAACCCACTTTCACTTCGTGGCGAATATATTGTGGGTAGAGGAAGCACGAGTGGTGAATCACAAACGTAAGCGATTGTTGATGTAAGAATTCACAGGAAGCTCCAACAACGGCTCGTGTGTTGAAACAGATAAAGTAAAAGGTTCCTTGGATATACACGTATCTGCAACCGAGGTTAAACTTCAACAGCAATTCCTCTTGGTACGTGAATAAGTAAGCTTCATTGCATGTTGATGGATTTTTTTTTTTACTTCGTTTAGTGGTTGTGGAATCCAACTGGGTCCACTCGGCACGGCGGCCATTGATTAGCCTATTGTACCTGCCCCGGGTGATTATGATGGAGAATTTGGTGTAATGAAGATTGGCAGGAAAACCGAAGTACTCGGAGAAAACCCACCCCAGCGCCACCTTGTCCATCACAAATCCAACTTGACCAGACCCGGGATCGAACCAGGGCCGCCGCGGTAGGAAGCCAGAGACTAACCGCTTGAACTGTGGCGCGGCCTGATGAATTGTTTGAATGTAATTCTTGTCCCTAAATTTTCTTGGCTCGTGCTAAGTGTATTGCTTGGGTATTCAGGGGATATGGCGCATAAAATGGTGAAGGGTTTTCAATGTTTCGACTAACAATTCAGTTTCAGTCTTCAGGTTGATGGTTTTGATGGAATGTACATTAGCTTTTATATAGATTTTGAAGTGGGCATTGTCAGTTTCTCCAGCTTTTCTTCTGGCGTTTGAAATCTAAACATCAAAGTGTTACGAATTCCGCTGCTTGCTATTATAACCTACTTGTCTTCATGTTGTAATGCAATTATTTACTTTGGTACTTTTAAATATCACTGACAATATTTGAAATATATATTTCTTTCTTATGACTGTAAAGTTTTCGGTTAGGTTCACGATCTGTGGAAAGAGCTCTCAAAATTAAGTGGCTAGGAGGCTAGGGGGATCCCAGAGGTTGTTAGAGAAGCTCTGGTGTGGAGAGGTCTAGCGACCCAGCGAATGCAGAAAAATTATTGATCTCACGAACATGATTATGGGACTTTACAACATGGCCCGTTTTCAAAACCAAGTCGCAACATTCCTGAACGAACAGCTGCTTCATTATATTAGAAAGGCCGAGATCGTGTATTCCATCTCATATAACTCCTCTTCTACTTATTTTCTGTGAAAATACAGACATGTCGGTATGGGATCTCCGTCTTTCTCCATTTCTTTGTGAATTCCTAAGCAGTCTCTTGAATTTTATGACCGTCATAATGGGTAAACTATTGTGACACGAGTTGGGCCATTGAAAGGCAACGGATAAATGTACAAGTGTTGCTAAACAACGAACTCGCATGCAATAATAGAGGAGCTGTTAGAGATGTTTTCTATGAGGTACGTAACGAGGTTATATAATGATATCATCAGCCCGTGGAAGCGGGTTTGGATACTTCCACCGTGACCCTGCGAGTCGTAGGAAGCGATGAAAAGGGAAGTCTAAAATCTGAGACTGTAAAATATGGTCGCGAGTCCCAAGGGACTCGGACCCGAGAAAGACAGGGCTGGCAAGGGCCAGCAGCATGTACAAAAGACAGACCCGTCCTCTCGTCAGAGAGAGCGCCTCACAAAAGCAAACCGTAAGTGTCAAACAGTAATAAATATCTGGTCATGAGTCCCAGATGGTGCTCGACACCGAAATTTACTGACTGACGTTAGTCGCAATGTGCTGTATATGATCTACGTACACTTGATAAAGGCCAAGCATATTCTGAGGGACAAACCCGTCCTTTCATCAGAGAAAATGTTACGTGATGACTATTCGCGTAAGGGTTCAAGTAAAAAACTCTGTTATGAGTCACAAGGGCTTGACACCAAGAAGAACTGATTGGCTGTAAGACGCCAGTTTTAAAGTATCTTTGACTTTGACTTGTCTAGTCACTATGGCAAATGACAGGTTCCTCCTCTCATCAGACAGGTCGCCCCACGTCGACAAAACAGCAAGTTCTGAGAATAACAAAAATCTTCTCTTGGGCCCCAACTGGAGCTTTAACACCAAGTCTGACTGGCCGAATGACCGTCGTTCGCAACGTGACTTTGACTTCAACTTAGACTTTGGCAATATTTCTGTGACTCTTCGGTAAGATTTAACATATGTTATTGAACGATATATTTTATAACCTATACCTTAAACTGAGTTATAGCAGGGTAATATAACTGCCCAGTAATATTCTCAGGTTACTTAACACGACATCAATACAAAACAATATCGTAAGGGACATTTAACATTAACTGCCTCTGTTATGGACAGTGGTTCGGCCCCTTATCGGAGCTGGCGACTGGGGAATAAATCATGAAATGTCCGAGTACTCTTGTTATAAGCATAAATGGTAGTATAAACATGTTAGTGTAACCAAAACGAGAGTAGAATATTTTTTTTTTCCCCCTTGGCACTACGGCCCCAGTCGGCTTAGGCCTACCTCCATGAACTTCTCCGTTCACTTCGGCTTTTCTAGATCTTACACATTCGGTAAGACTCCTTGGGCGGGTGATCAGCTCGTCGCAAGGCCTCTACCTGTACACAAACACAGAAGAACGCACACACACAAACTAAACATCCATGCCCTGAGTGGAATTCGAACCCACGATCCCAGCGTCCGAGCGAGCGAAGACAGTTCATGCGTTAGACCGCTCGGCTACCGTGACCGGCAGTGTATAAGAATAATATATAAGAATTCAGTTCGTACCTCACAGGAAACAGATCCGAACCCACGATCCCGGCTTCCGAGCGAGCGAAGACAGTGAATGACNNCGTACCTCACAGGAAACAGATCCAAACCCACGATCCCGGCTTCCGAGCGAGCGAAGACAGTTCATGCCTTAGACCGCTCGGCTACCGTGACCAGCGAGTAGAATATTACTTTATAAAATACGCTCGAAGTTTCTTTGTTTCCAGCGTGCGAAGTTGAGAAATGAAGTTACGCTTTAAAAAAACTCCGTGGTTTTAGTCCGCAAGCGAACTATACCAACCAACCGAGCGAGTACCTTGTCGGCGAAGTCAGTGCCAACTTTTGTGGATAGATGGTGTCACGTGGTCAGCGCAACGGGTCCCCACGGCCGTTAATATCGGTTTTGTAGACCGGAGCCGCTATTTCCATGAAATAGCTCCTCAGTTATCCTCACGAAGCTGAGTGGACCCCGTTTCAGACCCACTACTTCTCAGAAAATCTTGTAGCGCCTGAAATCGAACCCGGAACCTATGGATATGTAGCCAGGAACTCTGACCACTAGACCACAGAATGAATAATCCGAAGGCTCATCACCGTGTTCAGTAAACTCTGCCCGCTAACCGCTATCGTTAGACGGTTGAAGCCAGCTGAACGATTTCACACCAAATTTGTCTGAGTTCAATTGTATTTTTACCCTTTTTACACTCGTCCAGGTCTCCCGAATGGAGATCAGCGTCAGGGATGGCTGTAAATGATGAAATAACCTGAATGGGGAAGGAAACTGTCATGCTTCATTTCAAACTGCTATTATACATGTAATATGAGCCTCGGGGAACGAGTGGAGACATTGAGAAACCTCAGGGCTCAGAATCTAACTCGAGACCGCGTACGTTGGACTGAGCCACAACTCTCAATTTGAAATTATTTGATCATTGCAGCGTCATTGAGCTAAAAGAGATTCTAATGTATGTCTTTCAGTACTTAATGTAGCTTCGAGGCTAAACGATGCCACACTACACAAATATCTTTACATGGTTGGTGCAGTTCATTATGAATTGACGCATATCAGATTGAAAATCCTTTTTTAAACTAAAGTTTGCTAAGAATTCATAATAAGTGAACTATATATTGGTTTCCATCTTAATACAAATCTCAATTTTCCTACGTGTTTTCTATTTAGAAGGACCCTCTTTGTATTCATGACGTTGTATGAGCTTTGCACGAGATTTTATTACCAACGGCTTTATTGAGTTTGGTAATATACATGCCTCGCTTGTTTTGTTACATGTTTGGTTGCTAGGGGACAGTAAATTACCTCGTGAAATAATCTCCCTTTTGAAATAAATATCTTCTTTAGTACTCCCTAATGACAAGCTTTCTAAACACAATTATCTCTGCTGACACGTATCGTCAGTTCACCTCTCTTATCCAAACTGTGGTTGTTGTTGATCTACACATCAAGGCGAGATAGTGCCTGCAGCTGAATTGTTCGCTCAGCCGTGTAACAGCTCCACTCTTATTACTGTGCTTTATTCATAACGTCCAGACAGACTCTGCTGTGCACTCAGTATCCTATACGAAGGTTGCCAGGGTCTTGTAGTTACTATAGCATTCTGACGATGGTGTATAACACACAGAGATATTTGATTTGGTTTCGTGACATAAATTTCTACGAATCCATCTATCCTGGTCCCACGCTTGTACGTGTTTGGAACAATTTGTTATGTATATTTTTCTTATTAGCTCTCATTGACTTAGCCTGGTCTCAGGTATTCATAACCTTTGTGTTTTGTGACATGGGTTGTCCAGTGATTGAGGCTGGCTCTTTTTAGGGGACGGAAACGTCGTATTTTTTCTTAGTTATTTTAAAAACCAGGACGATGTATAAAGTCCGAAAACCCAATATCTTTGTTTGCCAGGATCTGTTTCTCCAGGGATAATCGGCAGGGGCGTGGAGTTCACCACTCACGTCCATACAGTGCCCGGGTTAAGAATGGTGAAGCTATACCTCCAATTCATGTACATCTTAATGGCTCAGAGCTTAATTAATTAAGCCCAGAGAAGAACATTATTATTATGGTTTTACAGCCCTTAGTTTGGTCTTGGCCGCTTTTCCGGTATCTTGATGCTGTACACAGTCAGTAAGACTTCTTGGACGGAGGATCAGCCAGTTGCTAGGCCTTTACCTACACACAGGACAACACAAATACAGAATAAACGCACACAATACAGACATTCATGACTTGAGCGGGATTCGAGCTATCGAAGGCAGATCATGCGACCATTGTGATCAGTCAAGGCCCAATTTGGGCCATGACATACCTCCATGAAATTCTCCGTTTCGCTTCGGTTTACTAGATCTTAGATATTCGGTAGGACTCCTTGGGCGGGTGATCATCTCGTCGCAAGGTGTCTCTTCCTCTACACAAACACAGTAAAACACACACATAAACACTAAACATCAATGCTCTAAGTTGGATTCGAACCCACGATCCCGGCTTTCAAGCAAGCCGGCTCGGCTACCGTGACCTACAGGGATAAACTTACCTTTACTTCATTATGCGTTATATACGTGAAGTGCATAATACGAAACATACGTGTATGTCCGCTTTTACAATATTCTAAAGTTCTTAGCGGTTTCTTGTTGTGTACACGTGCTTAATATAATTTTGTGCAACAAAGATAATGCGAATGAAATGGAAAATCTGGATCTATTTTAAGAAATAGACATGGTCACATAGAAGCTCCATTTGTTTTTGTTCTACTGGCTTTTGGTCCTTTTGTAAGAACTTCCAGACGTAAATCCTTGCAGAAAAATGTTATGGAACGTGCTCATTCGTAATGCTCTTCAAATCAATCTGCACTTTATCGAAAGGTTAGTTTGGCCTGATTATATTGAAGGGAGACTTCAGTGTCGTGAGGTAGCGTATGGAGTTTGCTTTTGTTGCGACTAACTGCAGCGAAAGAGGACCTTTGTCATTATATGCAACAGTCTCTGCCTTATTGCTGTGTCATAATCGTAAGTGGAACGCGGATGTTGCCTGCCTGAAAACAAAATGTTCAAGGAGAGTGTGTAGACATAAGAGGCAGTAAGTAACAGGAGCATAGAGAAAATCTCATAATGATTGCTTTCTTAATTTATATTTCTCTGATATTGTAATGTCCATTAAGTGAAGAAAGATTTATTGGATAGGGAGTATAGTATGCACAAGGCAAAAAATAAAATATATTGTCACGATTTAGGTGTTGCGACTTATAAGACGGGTTTTGGATTTGATGATTGGATTTATTAACACCTTATACACAGCACTCGGAACTACACGTAATTACAGCGCTATCGCGGATCTACACACCTTACATTTCACCGTTACACACGTACCAGTGCTCTCTATCTTCACTAGTCGTATCCTGGCAACGGATTTATAGGAGTCTCACTGTCACTGCAGTACACATGAATTCTTCTTTTCGCAGACTAATTCCTTTCTTGCCATCTCTTCTCAATTATTCGACTGCCGTCTCCAGGGACTCTCTCAGTTCTATCCTAGCTGGCCTGTAATCCTTGTTATATAGCCTCGGGGCGGCCTCCACAGAAAACACCGTCTCTCAACACTAGTTCCATTGTTAGGCGTTGTGGCGGAAAGTGCTTACCGAGCAGTTGCCTAGCAATGGACATGTACTCTGCCCCCACATTTCGGCTTTCAGGCGTCATGTCACAATATAAATATTTGATTAATTAATTGAAAGGAATAAATGGTTCTATAGGCGTAGATAAGGGATTTTTGATAAAAAAAATTAAATTGGGAATATGTGAATTGAATTTTCTTGCTGTTGTAAACAAAGCCATTAACTTTTCTGCTCTATACTTCAAGTTATTTCACGAGAAGTTAAATAACTTATTACGTATTCAGTGAATACTCTACGCGATGGAACTGGTTGGTTAGTTCATAAATAAGGAGGAAAGAGAGTGAAATGGGAAAAGCGAAAAATAATTATCAGCTGTACAAAATTAGGGAGGAAGGATTTGCTGCAAGAGAAAGGGAACAAGGAAAAAATCAAATTGCAGTGCAAAGATACGCCATCTCTTTGTGTTATCGAAGAAGCAGTCAGAGAAAGAAGTTTAGGAATACGCCTTTATACAGAAATTAGTGTCAAGAGGTCTAGCTGCTTTCTCTGATATTTATATATAAAAAAAAGGGAAGTTAATAGAAGATTGAGTAATACGTGTGACCCTCTTAGCTATACAAAATACATCGTGACCTTTTACTTTCTGCTTGAAACGAAAGAACTAGCATTTGTTGGAAATAAACAGTTATTTTAATTGTGAGCAGATGGCACGTATAATATTATTTTAAAGAGGAAAGTAAGATGAACTCTGATGTAATGAATCGTGACATGCAACATGTGTGGGGAAACAAACTGTCTGTCAGTGAGAATCCGTAGGTGTATTACATTCGACTTTAAGTAGGCCTTCGGTTATGGATGAAGAGATGGCACCATGCTGCTATTTAATCTCTGGATCCGTAACAGGTGAAACCGAAGGCAGTCAATAGTTTCCGTTCTTTTGTCATCCCTGAGGCCATCTCTTCTGGCTGTCGTTCTTGTCACTCTCTTCAGTCGATCGTGACAAACCCTCAGATAATAGCTTACAACAGGACACGACCCTTTCTATTCTCATTCTTACAAATTCATGAGTTTTTTTATCAAATTTCTATTCAACACTATATTCTCAGTAGCCGAAGTAACTTCTCTAAATTAACTGAGGAATAATAAGAAACTGTGAAACCTGTATAAATATTTGTAAGATATTCCAGAATTCTGTAAAATTATTTTGGTTTAATGAAGTGCTTAGAATCGACCTCAATGATTAATTATTTGGTTGATAATTAATTTTATAGGAACATATTGAAAACTTTGCAGACTTCCTCTGTGGTCTAGTGGTCAGAGTTCCTGACTATAGATCCAGAGGTCCTTGGTTCGATTCCCGGCGCTGTCAGATTTTCTGAGATGTAGTAGGTCTGGAACGGGATCCACTGAGCCACGAGAAGATAACTAAGGAACTATTTCAAGGAAATAGAGGCTCCAGTCTAGAAAACCGAGATTAACGGCCGTGGGGATCCGTTGCGCTGGCAACGCGACACTCCTTATATAACCGAACTACTTAACAATGATGGCCGTGTGGATATAACAGTACATGTATTTCGTCTGTCTCGTGTTCTGGATGAATCCACTGAAGCTTGTTACTGACATGTCGCTATCGTTAACTGACACAATGATGACAGGATTTCTCACTGCTTGAAATTAATTAACAGATAATCTTTAGTTGATAAATTTGAGCTAGAAATTAATCGGTAGCGTTGATTAGCATAATACTCGTACACAGGCATTCAATATGGTGACGTGTTAAGTAGCTTTAATGTTTATGAAAGTAGATGTGCTACGCTTGGTATGGCATAAATTGACCGAATTAACACATTTCCGTCCTGTAATAATTCCCCAAATTCAATTTAATCATCTTTATCATCATTGCCCGAAATTGGCCCCACAAAACTCTTCCCTTCTTCGCTTGAACAGCCTACACGCCTCTGTGGGGACTAGGAAGGAATGAACAAAGCAGTGAATGTAATGTAATATAATACAAAAAAAAAAGTAAAAGTAAAGTCCCTGAGCGGCCTAAGGCATGAACTGTCTTCGCTCGCTCGGAAGCCGGGATCGTGGGTTCGGATCTGTTTCCTGTGAGGTACGAACTGAATTCTTATATATTATTCTTATACACTGCCGGTCACGGTAGCCGCGCGGTCTAAGGCATGAACTGTCTTCGCTCGCTCGGAAGCAGGGATCGTGGGTTCGAATCCCACTCAGGGCATGGATGTTTGCGTTTTCCTGTGTTTGTATACTGGTAGAGGCCTTGTGACGAGCTGATCACCCGCCCAAGGAGTCCTATCGAAGGTGTAAGATCTAGAAAAACCGAAGTGAACGGAGAAGTTCATGGAGGTAGGCCTGGGCTCACTGGGGCTGTAGTGCCAAGGAAACAAAGTTGTCCCTGTGTTTAATTAATTAAGAACTATGCTATGAAGACATATGTGAGAGTAGTTACAGCTGCACCATTCCTAACTTCGGAATCAGATGGAAGTGAGTGGTCAGCTTCACGCATCAGCTGCTTAACCCGGGGGAAAAAGTCGCGGGTACCCCATTGGATAGAAGGCAGTGTAAGCTCTAGAGTCGGTCTGGACGCTGTGGAGAAGAGAAAAATCTTACACTGCCGGAAGTTGAACCCAGATTAATCAGCCAGTAGACGGTCGCTATACCGACTGAGCTATCGTAGCTCGTATAATTCAGTTCAGGTCTTTATTTGTTTATGTGCTGAACTCAACACTCATTGTCAAATTACAGAGTCAGAGCGAATGCAAACGGCAGCGGCTCTAAGACAACACAGGGCGAAATGAACTAAAGGAATACAGGGAACAACAAAATACAAACTGAATTTGCAGCAGAAACACACCGAGCTGAAGGAGCATCTGAACATGGTACAGTTAAGTACGTTCCGAGTAAGAACACGAAGGCCGACTGTTTCCAAGATAGAGGGGCAATATTTAGTGCCACTAAGAACATTTATGACAATTAAGGGTTCGAAGTTACGACACATGATGTGCAGTATCTGCAAATTTAATTTTTCCAATGTAGTGTCATAATGACATTACACATCTTAAAGAATTATTTTGGCTAAGGGCTGAACATTTTACTTTGTATGCGTTCAGATGTGTTGGAGTCAGTAACTGTAACAGAGTTCCAGGCAACAGAAGCACACTCCAGTTCAGAACTGATCAGAACAAAATACAGCATCAGCAGACTGTCTGTAGTAGAAAAGGGAAACGCGATTATACGAATTAGCCCTAATAATTCGTTTGGATATGAAAAAAGAAAATCAACAGGATGATGAAAATTAAGTTTACAGTCAATATGTACACACAGAACTTTAATACAAATTTTTCATAAAATAAGAATATTTACAAGTATATGTTAATTGTTTAAGACGTTTGTTTTCCTGACAAAGTAAATAATTCTAATTTTACCAAAGTTAGGTTTCATATGTTGCTTTCTCGTCACCAAAATTTAGGGCAAAATCATGACTTAAAGATAGGAAACAGATGTTTTGAAAATGTGGCATAGTTCAGATATTTGGGAACAACGATAACAGATCAAAACCTGATTCAGGAGGAAATTAAGAGGAGACTGAACTCGGGTAATGCTTGCTACCATTCAGTCCAGAACCTTTTGTCTTCTCGTCTGTTGTCCAAAAACATAAAAATTAGAATATACAAAACTATAATTTTGCCTGCGGTTCTGTATGGGTGTGAAACTTAGTTTCTGACATTAACGGAGGAACATAGACTCAGGGTGTTGAGGAGAGTATTTTGACCGAAGAGGGATGAAGTGACAAAGGCGTAGTTGGGTGGATAATATTAAAATTGATCTTAGAGAGATAGGATGGGATAGTATGGATTGAATTGATCTGTGGAGGGCTCTTGTGAACACGTTAATGAACCTTCGGGTTCCATGAAATGCTGGGAAATTCTTGAGTAGCTACTGAATTGGCGGCTCCTCGAGAAGGGCTCGGGTTCATGAGTAAGTAAGTAAGTAAGTAAGTAAGTAAAGTTTCATAGGTTATAACATGTATAATATAAAGCATTGCTTGCTACCAAGCAGGTACCTCCATATCCGGAGTAAAGGGACAGGAGCATCGCATTAATTAGTCGTGTTCATTTTCTGCTTAAATTAAAGATGCTAGTTTTACTCGCACTCCCTATAGCGCAGCATCCGAACTCACTGACAGCATACGTCCTTACCTTTATAACGTAAAATGTAATCTAAGGNGGCATTAATTAGTCGTGTTCATTTTCTGCTTAAATTAAAGACGCTAATTTTTCTCGCACTCCCTATAGCGCAGCATCCGAACGTTCTTCCCTTTGTAACGTAAAATGTAATCTAAAGCAATGCAGTATGAAAGTATTGATAACATTCTCTTCTTAACTAAGTACCACAACAGGAAGGCGTAAGGGGGCGTGGAAGTAACACACAGTGCATTCTAAACAATGGCACTGCATGAAGGTTTATGGTCAATCAGGCCTCTTTACTTCCAAAGAGGAAGCACTCGATATCCAGTGGATAGGAGGCCAGGTTGGACCCATTGCTGATATGGACGAGTCGCTGTATGGAATACACAGTTTCACTACAATTGTTGTTGCTCACGTGTTTAATTCTTCCTTGAAATGTCATTCTGATTATATTGTAGTATCATTCCATTCTGTCTCCCTGTTTATCCTTAATCAAATGTCCTACTCATCATTAAATTAATCGATTTTATGCTACTTCTAATAATGTTAGTGAGCCTACACGTCACTAGCCCTCTTGAAATAGATCCATTAGAGGTCGCTATGTGTTCCTCTTTCCAGAATTACCAGTGTAAGTAGTGTACCCGTCTTACGTCCGCTCTTCTCCTGTTCTCTTTATCTTAGTGGCACATAAAATTCAGGACTAAAACAGCCCTTTTTATAAATGTTCCAGTAAGCTGATTTTAATGTGATGTTTTGCCTGCGCTGGTATTAGTATTGGTTAATGCTTCATTGCCCATGCAGTTGCTTTCCCCTTTTCTTTGTCCAACTTCCATTAATATCCAAAGTGAAATCTACAGAATTTTCCGTAAGTTGGAACCGTAGGCAAAATACATCTTCTTTATCGCAGTAGCGAACGGTGGGAACGAACATGGGAATCAGCTGAAGACCACCACAGTTTCCTGACCTCACACCTCTTGACTTTACCTGTGTGGCCATCTACGAGTAAAAGCCAAGGTTCATGTTGTGAAAGTGCGCATGCTCGGAATCTTCAAGAGGCAAGTTCCACAGCATGAAGTTATTCATACCGCGAGACAGATAATGACGCTCTCTTGGACTAGAAAAAACTTGTGTGTCGACATGAGTGCTGAATATACCGTATTTACGCATGTATAGGCCGCGTGCGTGTATAAGCCGCAGCACAATTTTCAGACAGAAATTATAGAAAAAATAATTTTCTTGGAATATTATTTCAGGAGTAGAACACCCTCTATTACTAATTATGAATATAATTTTTTTTTAAATAATTGTGATTTCGAATATTTCGAATATAAGCCGCACCCCAGTTTTCCTCTTGAATTTTTGGCAAAAAAATGTGCGGCCTATACATGCGTAAATACGGTATTGAACATATTTTGTAACAACTGTGTCAGATTTCCATACTGCCTATGGTTCCATACTTGCGGAATATGTACCGTACGTACAAAAGACCACTTCTGACCTTTCGTACCAGCTCCAGATGATAGGTGATGGTGATTGTGGAGCAGTTGGTGGAATGAAGATTGGCAGGGGAAACCGAAGTACTCGGGAGAAAACCTGCCCCAGCGCCACTTTGTCCACCACAAGTCCCACTTGACCAGACCCGGGATCGAACCCGGACCGCCGCGATGGGAAGCCAGCGAGTAACCGCTTCCTGCGATTTAACTCACAATGCTTTGCATTTTCACCAGTTTTCAGGCTAGCCACGAGAGAATTAACTGAAGACGGTAGCGACAACGCGTACTCGTACTGCCTCTGAGTGTGTCAACAAGCTTGTATTCTGCAAGAGGCATCTCCAATGAACCAACCAATGAACATTCAGCTACCGCAGTCAGTGCGCATGTACTGCTGCGTGAGTTAATTCCGTGCTTCCTGTTTGTTGCAGAATATCCTGGACAAATTCAACCCTGGTGCACGGCAGTTGATAAATGCAGGGAAAGCTTACCTGAAGGCTCTACATGGTGAGTGTTCCATTTCAGACTTGTACGTGTAGTATAATGTTCATTTTCTTGGGTGTTTGGTGACCGCTTAAAAATACTCCGCTATTGAGACTTATACAGTACAGGCTCTTTCCATCTTCCGTCTGTGGGTCGCTCCATAGCTCAAGCGGATAGTCGCTGGCTTCCCAACGCGGCGGCCTGTGTTCAATCCCGAGTCTGTTCAAGTGAGATTTGTGGTGGACAAAGTGGCGCTGGGGCGGGTTTTCTCCGAGTACTTCGGTTTCCCCTGCCAATATTCATTCCACCAAATTATCCATCATCATAATCACCCGGGGAAGGCTACAGTAGTGAAATCAGTGGCCGACACGCCGAGTGAACCCAGTTGGACTTCACCGCTCACTAAAGGAATTAAAAAAAATTCCGTCTTTTGTTTAAACACCAGATGTTAGGATGTAAACTATTTTATTGCTTGAGATTTGAGAGTCTTATTACGATGTAGGATTTGAGATCCTCACAGCCATGGTTATGAAGAGTTATAAAAAATATTAATTTATCTCCGTGCTTAATTAATTAAGCAATATACCATAAAGATTTAATGGGGGAGGTATATGTCTACAATTCTTCACTCCGTGGTGGACATACGAAGGAGAGTCAGTAAATAGATCACAGATGGAACTAAAAAAGCTGCAATAGACGTAATAGATTTTCAGTGTGTATCACTAGGTAGCAGCACAGCCCAGCTTCATGACAGTCTAGGTAACAGACGCGCATGCGCATGTTCAGATTCTGGTTTCTATTGTAAAAATAGCGGCCGTGCTTGAGGAATTTACTACCGAAGATCAGCGTTCTGCTGTGCTCTTTCTTTGAGCAAAATGACTCCGTGCGAAGGATATTCATAAAGATATATTTCCTGTTCACTGTGGGAAATGTTTGTCTCGTAATGCGGTTTCACCTCGGTGGCAAACGTTTCGCTACTGACGAAGAGGTTGAAACGGAGACTTCTCTGCTGCGGGTTTCGATGCATTGGTAAAGCAATGGGACAAGTGTACCAATTGGTGGAGGATATGTCGAGAGAAAAAATGTTTTTTCCCAGCTTTGGATACCACAAGTTTTACGTTTCATATTTAATTGTGGTCTCTACGTATTTACTGACTGTCCCTCATACTTCTTGTATCTTCTTGTATCTTAAGCATATCTTAATATGCTTCTCCGAAACGTTAGCACTCCGCCACCAGACGAGATGGTGTCGTTATCAGAATATCTCCTTGCAAGAACATAGCTTTGCTAGTTACTCAGTGAGTCAGAGCGGAAGAATTTCTGTTATATTTTGTTCTCAGATTCTGCACGAGTCATATAATACGTGTCTACCGTCTATAGGCAATTTTGGAAACTCCTTCAATTCATTAAATGCCACTAACTTCATGTAGGGCCGCGCCATAGCTCAAGCGGTTAGTCGCTGGCTTCCTACCGCGGCGACCCGGGTTCGATCTCGGGTGTGGTCAAGTGGGCTTTGTGGTGGATAGAGTGGCGCTGGGGCAGGTTTTCTCCGAGTACTTCGGTTTCCCCTGCCAATCTTCATTCCACCAATTGCTCCACAATCACCCTGGGAAAAATACAGTAAAATTAGTAAGAACTGAAGTACTCTCAGCTGTGGTTAGGATTTTTTTTTCCGTCTTCTTGGCTATAACGCCATGTAGTGCTTTGAAAGTTAACAGACGTTTCCGGGGGACATTTCACATCCATCTTCAGGTAGAAACGAGTATGAAGTCGGCAGCATGTTGCCGAGCCTCCTATCCAGTGGATACAGAGCGCTTTTTAAGCGTGTAAAGCGGCTGAGGCATGAAGCTATCTATTTACATCAATATAATTCCTACTTTAGGAATGGTGGAGCTATACCTCCAGTTCCTCATACGTCTGCATGGTGTGGGGTGGACAACTTCGCCTTTTCCTACAGTTAGTTGAGCTGTGACGTGTGAGTGCAGTCAGATAAAGCACAAATAATTGCGTTCTGGTCACGAAGGGATGCCGACAGGGAAGATGAACGAAACTGAATAAAACAGTGAGAGGCGTTAGGGCTGCAGTGATTTTGCCTATGAAATCGAGCAGATGACTATCTGTCGCCTGTTGCTACACACCCTATGCACTCCGTTCTGCACACCGTGCCTCCAAATGAGGCAATAAAAACAGGGTGGTCCTCTAATTATTTCTGTGGCGAGGCTGCACAAGGAATTTCATTAGGAACAAGTCCACCTTGTTAAGTGCTGGCCCCTGTTTTTCAGTCGCATACTAATTGATTTCACCCCCTCCCTTTAACGTTTCCTGCTACTCTCACCCCTCATTCGATACGATAGCTATTCCCCCATAAAATATCGAACAATCCCTCTCCGGAGTGTGTTTATTAGCAGCCTTGTTGAACACGTTTCGAAACGTGTAAACCGAAAGAAATGTATTCCTGTATGTTTTCGCAGCGAAACAGCGCTGGTTGGAGCAGATGATTATAGATTCGCGAGTACAGCTTTCGGCGTGTAATATCAATTTCTGGTACAATCACTCCAGGCACGGGCTTGAGTCTGAATACTGCTTGTGTGGTGTTGGCATGTGCAGGCGGAGTCCCACGTTAAGTGGGTCCCTTGTCACCACGGCATGGGGCGTCCTCGGGTTGCGGGCGGAGGAGACAGCCTCCAGATATGAAGAGTCGCCGACAGCCGACAAGGAACGGTCCACCAGCTTGGAAGTTGAATGCTGGCCTAACAATTCCTCATCTTGATAAAAGCTGCCAGTTACAAAATGTTCCACAGGGCTTTGAATGTAGATGAATTCTTTGTAACGACCATAATTGAGGAAAATGGACATAAGATTATGCATAGGGAAAATATCATAGAGAAATGGGATAGGGTAGTTTAAATTGGGTTCATCTGGCTTGGGATAGGGACCAGAACACGATGATATACCTACAGGTTCCATAAAGTTTTGTGATATTCTTGAATATTTTACCGAATGGCAGTTTCTTAATAAGAGCTCAGCTCCAAGCAGTTATTGTCAGTAAGGCCTTCCGATGAAACCTATTCCCCATCCATAGAGCCCTACCAGTTGTCTCAAAGAGTAATAGTTTCGGAAATTAATTTTGGATGGGAGCAGGCTAGAAGACGTGAAAGGAGGAGGAAGAATAAGAAGATGAAGAATGTTATTTTGCGTGTCCGAGGGACCATTCAACTTGGTTCTTAGCACGGTGATGTTACTGACCCGATATCCATAATATCAAGCAGGCGCGTGCTGTGTGTCTACTAGTCAGCTACTCCTATAACTTGGCCCGACCGTTTTGTTTGTTATCTAGTTAGTCACTCTTCCAGCAATCGAACCTTTCCCCTTGCCACTCCACTTATGACTCAGTCAGCCACTCCACTTCAAATCCAGTCAGCCACTCCACCTCTAATCCAGTCAGCCACTCTTCCTCTAATTCAGTATGCCAGTCCGCCCCTAATTTAGTCATCCACTCCATCCCTAATTCAGTCTGCCACTCCAACTCTAGTTAAGCCAACCATTCTTCCTGCAATTCAGTCTGCCACTCCAACTCTAGTTAAGTCAACCATTCTTCCTGCAATTCAGTCTGCCACTCCAACTCTAGTTAAGCCAACCATTCTTCCTGCAATTCAGTCTGCCACTCCAACTCTAGTTAAGTCAACCATTCTTCCTGCAATTCAGTCTGCCACTCCAACTCTAGTTAAGCCAACCATTCTTCCTGCAATTCAGTCTGCCACTCCAACTCTAGTTAAGTCAACCATTCTTCCTGCAATTCAGTCTGCCACTCCAACTCTAGTTAAGCCAACCATTCTTCCTGCAATTCAGTCTGCCACTCCAACTCTAGTTAAGTCAACCATTCTTCCTGCAATTCAGTCTGCCACTCCAACTCTAGTTAAGCCAACCATTCTTCCTGCAATTCAGTCTGCCACTCCAACTCTAGTTAAGTCAACCATTCTTCCTGCAATTCAGTCTGCCACTCCAACTCTAGTTAAGCCAACCATTCTTCCTGCAATTCAGTCTGCCACTCCAACTCTAGTTAAGTCAACCATTCTTCCTGCAATTCAGTCTGCCACTCCAACTCTAGTTAAGCCAACCATTCTTCCTGCAATTCAGTCTGTCACCCCAACTATCACTCGGTCTTCCGGTCTGTCAGTCACACATTTCTTCATTCTGTCACCCAGTCAGACATTCTAACAGTAAATCTCTGGTTTTCTAACTTGCTACACATCTTTTCATTCTCGTTAAAATTTAAGATTCAAGTAAACTGCGTTCAGTATTCAAACCACGGAACTCCTGATTCTGATCCCGACCATTTTATTTTTAAACGCGCGAGAAAAAATGGCTCCATATGGTTACCGAAATAAAGGAGGGTGGGTTTGGCCCCTGGCGCCCGCAAGATCGACCGTAGTCTCCTTCCGTCTCTCCCAGTAGGAGCAGAGTCAACAATAGGAAGCCAGCAAGCAGGGGTTAGGCTCGGAGCAAGGGATTTTCAGCAACTAAATTCAATTCAATCGACTCAACCAACTCCTCACACCCTTTCTTCTTGAATGAAAAGCGTTGCAGCCCGACATCACAGCCACACGTATGGAACTGTAAATCCTTTTATGATGCAAATTTCCCCTAGCAATGTCACACACAAAATGCGAGAATTTTAAACAAAATCCACGCAGTTACAATTGCTGATATTCGTGGTTCATACATGTATCACACTTTTTTTTTTAATTTTTCTAAACGCCATGGAAAACGGAATAGACACGCCCACTCGGCATTCTTTTGATATGAGGTAACCATAACACAATTTTTATGTACCTTTGTAGAGGGTAGAGAGGGAGCCTAGCTCTATCCAAAGGTCATGTTACCCAGGTACGTTATACTGGAAATTGCCCCATTTCCAGCGAATAATTCACACGTTTTCTCTTAATATTACTCATGAAGGGAACATTACAGCGGTAGCAACAATGTAGGCTTGAATGTCCTTGAAGATCTGGATTCGTATTCGGGAGGTGCTCGGTTCTGTTCATCGCCCTGACATAGATTATGCTGAATAGGTTTCTTAATGCTATTTGTTAGCTCCTCTGTTTCATAACCGCCGGTCCGAGGCAAGTATACATCGGCACAAAAACATTTAGAATTACTGGGGTTTCGGACTTTTTCCATCGTCCTGAATTTTAGGTAATAGAGGACGCGACCTTTCGGAAACTGGATATGTTTCCGTCTTCAAATGAGAAAGGAAGACACCTACTCAGTTGGGCCCCTTAGAAAGAGCTAATCTCAATCACTGGACCATTAGCTCTTTCTAAGGGGCCCAACTGAGTAGGTGTCTTCCTTTCTCACCTGAAGACGGAAACAGATCCAGTTTCCGAAATGTCGTGTCCCGTTACCTAAAATTCTGGATGATGGAAAAAGTCCAAAACCCCAGTTATTCTGTGTGTCATCCACCATCGTCAGAACCCTTTAGAATCTACAAAAACATTTGCTACCATGTCATACTACTTTCGGTAAACGGCGGTGGTTCTGTTTACGAACAACGCATTGACTCGCATGTTGTCTGTTTCTGTGTATGCTGTATATGTAGCAACACGTTAAGTTTAGTACGAATTTTAAATTTGTTTGTACCTACAAATATATTAACGATTCGCCGTATAGTACTTAGAAATTTTATCATTCCTCACTGTAACTGTGTTTTGAGGAGCTCTGTTCTAGCCTATGGTGCCGTAATTAAATGAAGACAAAAAACCCGGACGCAATTGCTAGGTAACGGTTCGGTAAATACATTCCGGCAACACACATGCTCGCAACGACAGGACATCTGTTGCTAGGCAACGGAGCTGTAAACACGCTCTTTAACAATATAAGGCGACATTTTCCGTGGAGTTCGTGCAAAGTGGTTATAAGAAGTGTTCGATGTAGTATGTAACAGTTGTCAACATCTCACAACCCTATTGGTTTTCACGGCCTGTTACAGGGATGGCTTTACCCTTTTTACCTTTACCTCATTATGAATGTTTCTCATTTTCTTAATGTTCCTTTAGGTGCAAATACTTTCTTATCGGTTTGTTTCCAAACACAAGTCGTCTCTAGGCTTAAGATAAGGCACGTGTATTCTGAACAGGCAGTCAACCCAGCTCTGCTACAATGTATTGATTTGTATTCGGATTTCTATATTCGACTTTGGTCATAACCGTGTGGATATTAGAAACAATTTCAATTTGTAATTGGGGTTCAATAAATATTGACGCTTAACGATGCTGTGATGTAAATAAATAGTGTAAGCTGCTTGTAAGCAGACCTGTCAACCGTAGATTCTTAATTTTTGCGATTTCAAAATTTTTTTAGTTTGATAACTATCGTTTTGTATTGTAAATATTAAAATATTGTAAGCAATTGCAAATTAATTTCTTATTCCAATATACACCAAGTCTTAAAAACAGAACTGCTTGGAAGTGAAGGCTTTGGTATTATTAGTCTTATCTTTAAGATATGCATGGGATCTTGATGGTTGTTGAGGGAAATTACCCGTGAAATTTGCCGCCCCTAGACAGAACAGCTCTTGCATAGGGAATACTGCAATGTCCAACATTCTGGCAGCACGTGTGTATGCTGCCCGCCTAACAGTGGCGAAAGAGAAGTTGCCTCATCTGCATGGCGCTGGCAAGTAACTTAACTGCGACTTACCGAACATTAAAAACTCCGTGATTTTAGTCCGCAAGCGAACTATACCGACCGAGCGGTACCGAACATTAGAAAATAAATTAAATTGAAAGTGATTAAGTTGAGATTTTAAACCTCAGTGTCCATATCTGCCCGTCCGTCTGTATTTTCGTGTCCATAATCGATCAATGAATATTGATAAAACCAGGGAATTACGTACTGGCAATTTTAGGATAAACGCCCTTCGAAATTTTAGTACTGAACAGTGTTTATCGAATAATTTATGTTATACTGGTAAAACAAAATCCTGTTTGCAGACGACCAGGCTCGTTCTATGAGTCAGAGGACGGCTTTCAAAGAACAGTCAATAGATTTGATAACATAGCAGATGGCTTTATCACGAGCATTTCAGCAACGAAAATAAAACTATGACATTTTAGAAGAAAACCCACGTAAGGTTTAAAATAACAATAGACAACAAATTAACAGGACGCGTATCATGCTTCAGTTATTTGGATTTCTATGCATTATACTACGTGAAGGAAGTTATGAACATGAAGCTAAGTAAATTTCAGAGAATATATGGAAAGATAAGAACATGGAGATAAAGAACCCTCGAAAAATAAACAACTGAAAAGTCAATGCTGACTTTTGGAAGTGAAAACTGCAAATTATTTGATCAGACAAAAGTGAAATTAAGTCCGCTGAAATGAAATTTCTACGTCCAGTGGCTGGATAGCATCTCCTAGATCGAAACTGTGTAGAGACGTAGGAACAGACAAAAACAAACTCCGTGGTTTTAGTCCGCAAGCTAACTATACCGACCGAGCAACCGCCCCTTGTCAGCGAAGTTAGTGCCAACTTTAGCGGATAGAGGGTGTCGCGTGGTCAGCGCCACGAATACCCACGGCCGTCAGTTTCTGTTTTCTAGACAGAGAGAGAGAGAGACATAGGAGCAGCTTACAAAATATTCAATGTAACGGAGAGACTAGAAAGGTAAAAAGAAATTTAGTAGCAGCATATATTTAAGAATGACAACAGATAGACCTCCAAAGATATTACTAAATTATATACTTAGAGAACACTGAAGTCTCTGACGTCACATTGTCAAATGGGAGGGCAACATCTCGTGAAGTCGGAAACAGGAAAATGAAGAAGGCTTTATATTGAACCGAGATTTATGGACGAAATGGGAACATGTTTCATCTAGGTTCAGCAGTTTGTCACGCTACAGGCAAGCACTAACCATGTTGAATTTGAGGTTCACAGTGCTGTGACTGTGCAATTTGGAGAGATCCCGACGTTTCTGAGGAAACGTAACCTTAATTTTGAAAGTAGAAGAGCACGTCAAGCAAGGAACAAACTCAGACATGAAACAAATTTCTGCTTACTATTCTACCACAAAGATGGGGTGTCATGTTCACCCGAAACGTCGGGCTCTTAACTACACGGCACTATAACTCAGAAGACGTGAACCAACTGTAGTGATGAATGTAATTGAGCGTGTTTGAAGGATTTCATTGTCTGAAGCTCTCAGCGAATGGTTCAAGGGTCTCGTGGACGTCACAGAAACAGCGAACCGTGATACTGCGAATTACTGAGACGGACAGAACGCGACTAAGCGTGCAGTAATAAAGAGTAGAAGAGAAGACGAAGGGAATTTGAAACAAGAGAGTGATGAAGTGTAATAATAAGATACAAAAACTAAAAAGGGTGCCATAAATTCTCATCAATGAGGAGTTAGCCCCATTCATGGGGAAGTTTTTTCGCCTTTGTTCAGAGGCGAAACAGAGACAGAAGGAGAAGGGGCAGTGGGGTGAATGTGTAAGGTTGAGCCTGCGATGCCTAATCCTTATTGTAACAGCAAAATAAAGAAGGAGATTTCCTGCTAAATCAGGGTTGGAATTAAAAATATGAACTTTGAATAAATATATAAGATCAGTTAAACACTTTCAGATCATTAGGAGGTTTAAAAGGTAAAGTTGTCCCTGTGCTTAATTAATTAAGCACTGCGCCTTGAAGGCGTATATGGGAGTGGATGTATAGATGCACATTTTCTTGACTTTTGCACTAGTTCGAGGTGAGTGGTCAGCTTCACGCTTCGTCCACTTTAACCCCGGGGAAAGGGACCCGGTACCAATTGGATAGGAGGCTGGGTGGACCCCAAAGACGGTCTGGACAAATTGGAGAGGTGAAAATTCTTACCGCCACCGGGACTTAAACTCCGACCCCTCGGTCCTCCAGTCCTTAGCCAGTCGCTATACCAACTGAGCTAACCCGGCTCCTATTAGAAGATTTATTCAAGATAAATTGAAATAAATAATATGCATAAAATCTTGATATCCTTGTAATAACCAACGTAGCTCTAAACTTCCTTTAGTAGAAAAGGGTCCATAATTTTGAACTATTTAATTTTCCGCACATCATTAAACAACAGATTTTCTCTTGTAGAATTTAACGCCATGTAGCCCGTTGAAAGTCAACCGATATTTCGGATGAATATTTCATTTCGATCTTCACTGTCGCAGTGTAACGCAAACAGAAAACAACACGAAGAAGACAACAAGTATTGCATGTTTCTCTGAAAAGTCGGCTGACTTTCAGCGGATTATAAGGGCTTATTTCCCAGGAGGTATAACTCTTCTTATCCGACCCTGCGGGAATTTCAATTCCTGCATTTTTATACCAACGATCGTTTTCGAATTTTATACTCACCGTGAAGAGATTGAGGTGGGGGAGGGGGGAATGGTACGTGAATTCAGAAATGTATAACAGAATGGAGATAATATTTTATTTTAGAAATAAAGTCGAAATGAAATTAAATGTAATCACCAATTTTCTAAAACCATACAATAGCAGATTCAAGCAAGACACGTAACCCCCAGAAGCACAACCCTTCTGGGGGCGCTAACATTCACACGGCTTTGTGGAACTGGAAGGTTTATTACAGTGGTCACAGGAGCCCACACCTTTTCCTATCCTTAGCTAAAATTTTCAGTCAGTCCTTTTAACATTTCCTTCCCACTTACGCCTATGTATTCCAAGTGCTAGACTCTATCAGGCTGAATTAAATTAATTATTATTTATGTAAAAGAGATCTATACTAGGATTTCTGGTGCTCTTGGACATCAGAGTCCATATTACACTGGGCTGAGCACGTTGATATATTAAGAATCCGTCTGATTTGAATCTTGACGGGGCTACCTAACATCGTGACGGAAATGTTTACGTACTATCCATTCCGAGCGGGGCCACGCGGTAGCATAATTGGTTGAGGCAATATGCTACAAGCCCGGAAGGTCGCGGGTTCGATTCCCGATGAAGTAATTGAACTTTTGACTTACCTAATCCTTCCAGCCGCACTGTGGCCCTGGGATCCACTCACCCACTAACAGAAATGAGTTCCAGGAAGATTTCTGGAGGATAAAGGGTGGCAGGCGCGTAAGGCTGACAACCTTACCGCCATCTGTAATCTGATTATCTAGAAGATGTTGAATCCTCGACCCCTCACACCCCTATGTACTTTGACGGCCTGTTACAGAGACACCTTTACCTTCTTTATCCATTCCAAGCGAATGCTACTATGCCATCTTGAATTAGACCACGTGTGTCTCTCTAAACCCGTGCATAGAGCTCGTGGTAACCCATCTCATTCGACGACTTGTAACGTATTTAGTAAAAATCGCGTCGTAAAGAGAGTAGGAACCAGCCGCATTATGCTTCAGTTCATGAGTGCCTTTACAGTTTACAGACTTAGGGCCACATTTCAACTCTTCACGGTCACATGTGAAAACAAAAGTGTAAAACTGTACGAGGCATATTTCAGGCAGATGTCATGGGGATTACGTTGAAGCCTGTATGTAGAATTTGTTAAGACTCTCACTTTAGAGTGTTACGTAATCCACGGTACTGCATAAAGATGTCGGATTTTCAAAATCGAATTTCTGTCCTTACTATCTTTTGTTTGGAGTTTAATAAGCCCCCTTTCAGTTTCACATTTTTAAATTCTTTTTTTGTAAGATGATCTGAAGTACGGTATTTAATAAACAGGCCCTGAAATTATAAAATAAATTAACATTTGAGTGTCATGAAAGATGGGAAATTCCCCGACCATCTCTCGAACTGTCGAGTTCTCAAAAACCGTTTTGCCCCATGCAGTTATATATATATATAATGGATAATTGAAGGCAAATCCGGTATTGTAAGCTTGATGTATTTATAGGATTGATGTTCGCTGGACGGTGGTTATGAAAATATCTATCTTCTGAATATGTAGTCCGATGACATTCAACTGACGTTTCGGAGGAATATATCGCTTCCATAATAAGGGTTGAACAATAAACCAAGCTGAATATGAAGGTGGCACATTAATACGAAACGTTGGTTTATTTTCACCTGATTACACGACGATATGTCCCAGAACATGTAACTTTTTATAGTGTACTTCTTTATTTTGAAAGGATTAGGCAGTGCAGGTGCACATACTATTTCTCTGGGCTCCAACATAACGACCCTACGCACATAAATGGACTAAGGAGGCGCGGTCATTGCAGGTTATCGACTAATCACTTCAGTTATTAATTTTTATTTATACATGGTTTTACTCGGACATTTCAAGTAATAATTGCAAACAATCTTTATCATTCAGGTTCAGAGATACGTTGGCCGAAAGATAGCAGCCGTCTCTCTCTACTTTAGTCTGGGTTCGATTAAATGAAGAGTAGGAAATAGATATACAGGGTGTCCGGATGAAAGGTATCCAAAATACAATAATTATATCTCAGAAAGCATTTGTTATACACATTTATGGGTTACACCATTAAATAGGAGAACTATCAAAGTTTCTTTTCTGAGTATATAACTTTCTCAGTAAACTTCAGTGAGGGCTTCCTTGGTGACACGACAAATATCCAGACGATATACGAGCTCGATCCGCGTTTCTTAAAGCATGTTTGGTGTTTATGGGATCGTCAGCAGCTACTTAAAATTTTGTTGCCGGCTTGTCTAGTCCAACAGTTTCATTGTGCAACAGAACATTTTCCTCTGCCCCTATTCTCTTTTGCTGTCAGCAAATATGTAACTTAAAATCTGATCGTATGTACTATTTCCTCACACACGGACGCCGTACGCCGCTTCTAGGCTCAAGTAAACTGCGCAGTTCGCGAACTCCACAACAAACAAATCCAGGCAAAGTTAATCTTGTAAATTCTTGGCGGTTCGAGAGCAGTCTATAAGTAGACAAGTGAGAGAGGTGAAGTCAAGGAAGTATCCAGAAAGAGGCTGTCCCAAAGCTCGGCTTTTCTTTTTTATTGCTAGTGGGGTGGGACTAAGTCCCTTGTACTGCGGACACTTCTGGCCTATTGTACCAGCCCCAGATGATAGGTGAGGGTGATTGTGGAGCAATTGGTGGAATGAAGATTGGCAGGAGAAACCGAAGTACTCGGAGAAAACCTGACACAGCGCCACTTTCTCCACCATAAGTCCCACTTGATCAGACCCGGGATCGAACCCGGGCCGCCGCGGTGGGAAGCCAGCAACTAACCCCTTAAACTATGGCGCGGCCATAAAAGCTCGGCTTACTCAACAGTGCATTTGATCCACAACGTCAAGTGCAATGTGTTAGCAATTCGCAGAAACAAACCCTTGGTTTCCACAAAGAGCCTGGACTTCCTTAACGAGCTGTGTGATCGTCAGCTTCTCAAGAAGGACTCTCCTGCGTTGAGTCATTTGTAATAATAATTTCTGCTCCTCACGAAGGATCTTTACCTAAATTAGCGGATCCTTGTTTCTTATATATATTCTATAATACACTGTGAAAGTACCTTCCTTGACAGGAAACTTGGTTGTTGTCATAAAGCTATTGTAAACTGATTTTACTCTTTCCTAGTCTGCATGAATATTTGTTTCAACTCAGTCACGTAATACTATATCAGACCAGCATGTTTTATGAGTGGGATTGAAACCCGAGTCTGGGTGATGTGATCAGAATCAATTTTGTCTGTAATCTTCAGACATGTTCAGGTTCAGTCTTCAAAATTATGTTATCGTGTCTTGCATTCCGTACCTTGAAAATTTTTACCGTACATTTTTGAACCACAATGGATTTTCCCCCTCAGTTACACAGCTCAGAATTCAGGTTAACCAGCTGAGAGATGCGATATAGGATAGAGATATGGGATAGCTTCTTGTTAACTGGCCGTTAACTTATGAATTGTTATGAATCATGAATCTGAAAGAAATGGAACGTCATCGACTCCTCCCTTAAGCCCATCTCAGAAATCTTTTACATGATCTGGGGATAATTACGAACACCTCGGTTATTATACGCGACTTCCATAATACGAGTACGTGACATGGGTCACAGCAGGTACAGGAAATACAGGGATTCGGCCCGTAGGGCATACTCAATCAATCCGATCAGTGAGCCCAGTTTGGACACTAAACATATCTGGATCCCTCTCATCAGCACTGAGGTTACAACTCAAGATCTATATGAGGTGACAGACTCTGCATGTGTTTCTATTAGGATTTAGTCTCAGGTGTTCAGGTTTTATTTAACAGATGGCGCCAGGGGTAGACACTCTTTGTTTTCACAAATTCTCCAATTAATTTCATGCATGTGTGTTCATGGTTTATATAATATTTTTGTTGCGTATATTTCTACTTCCATTTCTATCTTAATTTTACGAATGAGCGTGTCTTGTCACAATTATTGTTACATAATTTCCTGTTATTTCCACTCGATATGTGACCAAAGAATGACTTCTCTGGCGAGGACCAGTAGTAATTGTAAACGACAGACCAATCCTCTCGTCAGAGAGGATGTTACATAAGGACTATAACCGAAAGTGTTAAGTTGAAAAAAATAATATTGGTCGTGGGTCTCAAGGGGCTTTGCGCCAAGACGAGCTGATTGACGGTAAACCGCCAGTGGTAAAGCAACTGTGACTGACATGGGTTATCCAGTGATTGAGGTTAACTCTAATGGACCCAACACCCTTACCTGAGGACGGAAACAGATTCAGTTTCCGAAACGTTGTGTTCTCAAGTTCTAGAATGCCCGACGACGGACAAAGTCCGAAACCCCACTAACTCTTGAGTGTTATACACAATCGTCAGGGCCCTTTAGGATCTACATGAGTATTGGTTTTAAGAAAGCCCGTATAATCCCATCACAGAAGGCCAACAAAACGACATGCGCACGTCTTAAGCCACTTTTACATTCATACATCAAAGAAATTCGACTTGAATTGGATGAATGTGAAATTTCTCCGATCGCCTTGAGGACGAAGTACTAAAAGCATCATCTACTCTGTCTTCTCCCAATAGAAAACGTTTTCACTTGTCGTCCGCATTAAAACGAAGCTGTTTTATGTGATCCGTTGCATCAGCTTTTCAGTCAAGAAGCCGTTACTCGAATAAGTTACACGAGTGAAGATATCAAAGGCATTCTGCTCATTTAATTTTGTGTGAAGTGCCTTCATTGCATTCCGAAACGTCTTTCTCTTTGTTTCACATTTGAATTCGTATTGCCCCTCTAGCTAACAATAGGGAGTTTCATCAAAGGTCCTTATTTTTCTGTTCAAATTGCTTTATCTAATATATATTATTCTTTATCTTTAGTGTGGTCCCAAACTGTTCTCTTCTGAAGAGCAGAGAACAGATTACTTTAGCAAGCACATGTGACTACTGCCGTGAAATATTCTGTTAAATTCTAAACCTAGGTCGTTTAGCCAGAGGATCCGTCCAAGTCTGAGGCTTTGTGTTCATTTTCGTAACAAATATTTTTACGGTGAGGAGTTGTTAGCCCAACCCCCAAGATAGAGGACCATCCCTTGTCGGCTGTCCGAGACTGCTTATTCAATATACACTCAACTTCAATAAGGAGCTTCATAACTTGTATTCTTCTCCAAGTATATTTATAATGATAAAGTCAAGGATGATGAGGTAGGCAGGGCATGTAGCACGAATGGGGGAGACGAGGAATGCGTATAGGATATTGGTGGGAAAACCAGAAGGGAAGAGACCACTGGGAAGACCAATATTAAAATGGATCTTAGAGAGATAAGATGGACTGGCATGGATTGGATTGATCTGGCTCAGGATAAGGAAGAGTGGAGGTCTCTTGTGAACACGGTAATGAACCTTCTGGTTTCATAAAATTCTGGGAAATTCTTGAGCAGTTGCAGAATTGGCGACTCCTCATGAAGGGCTCAGCTCCATGAGTGAGTAAGTAAGTAAGTAATATTCTAAACCAAGAACGTGCTGATCGTAAAGAAGCTTGATTTATTTTGCGTCTTTCTGTTCAATGAGATTCGGACAAGATACATCAACATTTACAGCCCTTTTTATTCTCCATGGTTAAGAATGACGGTTCATGAAGCTTACAGCTTGTTGTAGAATGCAGTGCTTGCTCATATCATGTATTACATTTGGAAACGGTTGTGAGATTGGTTTAATATTTCCTTCACAATATCCAATTAATTTTCAAGAACGCTGTTGATACGTCGGAATATAGAGTCGAAGCAGGCCTCGGAATATTTTAATTAAACAACTCTTATATACACCATGGATTCCGGAATTTTTAATCTGACGATTCACATGAACAGAGAAGTTGTTATATCGGAAAACAAATACACAACGCGTGAAGAGCACGCAGCATGGGGAAAATTCAATTCTTAAAACACAGTACGTTGAAATAATGAAATTAGATGTTTCGTATGACAGCCTTATAAATATGTGCGTTTCTGCTGGCCGTAAAAAGGTGTCAAAATTACTCGTTCTTACCATATCTGATTTTTTAAATACTAATTTCTAGATTTTAATAGCGCTATATATATATATATATATANTTTTTCTAGATCTTACACATAGGTAGGACTACTTGGGCGAGTGATCAGCTCGTCGCTAGGCCTCTACCTGTACACAAACACATAAAAACGCACACAAACATCCATGCCCTCAGTAGGATTCGAGCCCACGATCCCGGTTTCCAAGCGAGCGAAGACAATACATGCCTTAGACCGCTCGGCTACCGTGACGGCTCAGACATATTATAGCTTAACGAAATAAAGTTATTTAACAGTTTTTCCCCCTTGGCACTACAGCCACAGTGGACCTAGGCCTACCTCCATGAACTCCGTTCACGTCGGTTTTTCTAGATCTTACACATAGGTAGGACTCCTTGGGCGGGTGATCAGCTCGTCGCAAGGCCTCTACCTGTACACAAACACAGAAAAACGCACACACAAACTAAACATCCATTCCCTGAGTGGGATTCGAACCCACGATCCCGGTTAGAACGCGAGTGAAGACTGTATATGCCTTAGACAGCTTGGCTACCGAGACTAATTAACAGTTTAGTACAATTAAATTCGACTATGCCGATCCTAATTTCGTTTGATTTTAATTCGGTTAAGAAGCCGGGATAGCGCAGTCAGTAAAGCGACTGGTTACGGTCTGGATGACCGAAAGGTTAGGGTTCAAGTCTCGGTAAGAAATTCTTCTCTGAACTTCGTCTAGACCGGTTCTGAGGCCAACACGGCCTCCTCTTCAATGGATACCGGAGTGACTCTCCTCGGGAGTAAAACGGTAGGAGCCTGAAGCTGACCACATACCTCCAACTAATACAAATGTAAAGAATGCCTGGCTCTACACATGTATTCTCGAATGTTCTCATGGCATGGTGATTCATTAGTTAAGAACAGGGACATATATAACAAATCCGTGTCTTTTAGTCCGCAAGCGAAGTATACCGATCGAGCGACCACCGCTTGTCGGCGAAGTTAGTGCGAACTTTAGCGGACAGAGGGTATCGCGTGTTCAGCGGAATGGATTCCCATGCCCCTTAATTTAGTTTTTTTTTTAAACCGGAGCCGCTATTTCCTCGAAATAGCTCCTCAATTATCCTCACGAAGCTAAGTGGACCCCGTTTCAGAGCCACTACTTCTTAGAAAAATTTGGTAGCGCCTGGAATCGAACCCGGGACCTCTGGATCTGTAGCCAAGAACTCTGACCACTATACCACAGAGGCGTCCGAGACATATTTTCGTTTGTTATTTTTTTCAATCTGGATAATATTGAATTCGAAATATATGTCCTGTTAATCCACCCTTGACTGCGTTTCCTTTCATGTCTCACCTTCCGTGAAGCAAGGGTATTTCATTACAGAGAGCTTTCCCTAAGCCGCTTGACCCCTACGGCCATAGGCGCTGTAGAATGGGGGGGGGGATGTCGGCTGTGATTTCTGTTGTTTTGGAGAGCGGTATTCTCCATGTAAGGGTTGTAGCGAAGAGGGTTGAATTGTACTTTTCAGATGGTTGGCACCGTACAGTGCTTTCGAAATACGTCCCATTCTCTCTCTGTTGCGATCCTGTTGGCTGTAAGCTTTTGTCCCCTGTCCCTGAAGAGCCATCCAAACTATTTCGTTCTTAATATGAACCGTATTACATTAAACGCAAGGCTTCGTAAGGTCATTTCTTTCATGTTCTGTGTTGAGGATATTTTCGATGACAATTCAAGTCTTGGGGTTTTGCACTGTGTAGATGTGGAGAATGTTTCGGAGCTACTTTCTGACTCCTTTTCCACGATAGAAGTGTGTAGGTTGGATGAGTTTCCGTGTATGTTTTAGTTTTTGTTTCGAAAGAAGCACGAGAAGAGGGCTTTATCGCGTTCCGGCACTTGCAGTACACATTTCTGCCCCGAAGATTGAGGCAGAATATACCTTCGAAACGTGGACACTGCTGCTCCACGCGATGTGAACACCCAGAAGTTAAGGTTACCAATTTACCGCTATAAATCCTAAAATTACTAAGGATATTTTTCTTATATTTATATTTGTGGCCGACGGAAAGATTCCCAAACATTTAAGTGAATTTCATTTTTGAACGTTTATGTTTTAGAATGTAGGCATAATTTTATTGTGGACCCCCTAAAATTTTAATGATTTTAAAGCCGAAATTTCTTCGTTTGTTATGATAATAATAATGTTTAAACATCACGGTTTGTTGCTTTCCCGTAACTCTCTAAGTACAGTTAGTTAGTTAATATCTGCATTCTCCTTCCGATATCAAGGTTCACTTCGGCTAGATGACCTCTGTTCTAGAGTCCATTCACTACATCTGTTGTAGCCAATTATGTCGATAGCCTTCAGTTTCGGGGATGCTGTTTGAAGCATTTAATTCATTTTTATGTTGGTGATTCAGTCTTGTCATACTCACTAAAGAGAGCAAGCAACGTTATGTGTTCTGCTTCCAGGCTTCTTCAAACACCCCTCTTGCAGTAACATTGTTGTATTGCTATGTTGCTATCTATTGCGATTTGGAAAGTAGTTTGCTTTATTGTAAGATAGCAATTTTATTTCGGTACCCCATTTCTGTGTCATTATGACACTATTACAATACAATTTTGCTTTCTGATATAATTCCTCATATCTTCGCTCGCATGAACGCTGAAATCGTAGATTCGAATCCCACACAAGGCATTGATGTATGTGTTTATTGTGTGTTTGTGTTGTCCTGTGTGTAAGTAGCGGTCTTGCGACTGGCTGATCACGCGTCTCCAAGGAGTCTACCGTCTGAGTATAAAAGTTTACGAAACTGAAGTAGAGGTCAGAGCCAACAAAGAGATGTAGAACCATTGACGAATGAATGAATGAATGATATAATTACTCTTTTTGTATATTAGCATCATATTTCCCTTTTGGTGGCAAGGAATTTTATTTTACTTGTATTTAAGGTGATTTTTTTTCCTCTCGCTCCAACTTTGGAGCACAGGGCTGATTTCTCAGTTTCATTGATCATTTTTACAGACGGTAGGACTCCTTGGACGGGTGTTCAGCCTGCCGCAAGGCCTCTACCTAAACACAAGGCAACAAAAACAGAATAAACACACACACAGACCAAACATCCATGCCTTGTGTGGGATTCGAATCATTATACCGGCTTCCAAGCGAGCGAAGACAGTGCATGCCTTAGACCGCGCGGCTACCGTGACCGGCTGTGTATAAGAATAATATATAAGAATTCAGTCCGTACCTCACAGGAAACAGATCCGAACCCACGGTCCCGGCTTCCGAGCGAGCGAAGACAGTGCATGCCTTAGACCGCGCGGCTACTGTGACCGGCAGTGTATAAGAATAATATATAAGAATTCAGTCCGTACCTCACAGGAAACAGATCCGAACCCACGATCCCGGCTTCCGAGCGAGCGAAGACAGTGCATGCCTTAGACCGCGCGGCTACTGTGACCGGCAGTGTATAAGAATAATATATAAGAATTCAGTCCGTACCTCACAGGAAACAGATCCGAACCCACGATCCCGGCTTCCGAGCGAGCGAAGACAGTGCACGCCTTAGACCGCGCGGCTACCGTTACCGGCAGAGTGATATTAGGTTCTAACTAATACTTTTATTCAGACAGAAGGACCTGATAAAGAAGGACTAAAGCTTGAAGCTTAGTGTCACTTACTGCTAACATGGCACTAAAATCCTGAATAGAATAGCTAATCATGAAGTTGGTTGATACGTGCTCTTATACCAAAGGAACGAAGTCCTCTGAAAGCACTTATATATACGATGGGGGCATTCCGAAAGCTGCTGTTTGTGTTTGTATATTAATAACAACTATAATTACTCACTTAGAGCAAAGGAAATTGCTAATTCTGTGCTCAGTTGCAGCTCTACGTAGTTAATTCACGTAGTTTCTAAAACAGAAATCCCAGTCTGTTCCAGTCGTCCACCGAGACATGCTTCTTCATTGTTGAGTCAACGAATTGTCTTCCCTTTATAAATTATGCACCCTGTTCTGTCACAGAGGATGGCAATTAATTTCCTATCTGCTTCAGCTTAATTAGTGAAAGGTTCTGACAGCAAGCAGTTGTCTCCTTGAATACCAAAGTCCTGTCTCTTCTTCCTGTAAAATGCCATTGTGCATAGTTTATGGCACTCAAGGACTGGGTTCTTCACTTCTCTCCATGAAATTATGGATCTAGAGTTACGTTAAGGGAAAATCGTTAGTAACACAAAATATTCCTCTTAGATTCACGATCATCGAACGATCTACCCAATATTTATCCAGATGTATAACATAATTTGACCCACCATGGTAGCCGAGCGGTCTAAGGCATGTACTGTCTTCGCTCGCTTGGAAACCGGGATCGTGGGTTTGGATCTGTTTCCTGTGAGGTACGAACTTATTTCTTATATATTATTCTTATACACTGCCGGTTACGGTAGCCGAGCGGTCTAGGACATGTACTGTCTTCGCTCGCTCGTAAGTCGAGATCGTAGGTTCGAATCCCTCTATGTTATGTTGTCCTGTGTTTAGGTAGAAAACTTGCGACGAGCTGATCACTGGGCCAAGTAGTCCTACCGTCTCTAGAATGTTCATGAGACCGGAAAATCAGAGACAAGTGCCCAAAGGGGCTGTAGAGCCAGTGAAAAATGATATAATAATTTATGTTGGGTCTTTATGAAGAATCTTGTTCTGGAATATTGTTTTTCACCTAAAAATTTCTAACAGTAACTCAAAATATTGAATGTCATGAAAACGTTTCTTTTTAGAACGTCATATTTATTATACTTAATTTCTTATTTCATTTAATTTTTATGGTTCTGTATGAACTGCAGGATTTGCTCGGATAAAAGGATCTTGTTAATGATTATCATTCATTTTACTCTCCTGTCGAAGGCGATGCAAAATTTATACTGCTTTTGGCCCCGAATTTTTAGTATTATTTTTGTATATTTTAACCAAATATTCTAACAATTAGACTCTTAAAATTTGTCATTTAAGGGAAGCCTTTTTCCTTCATTATTGGCCACGACAGTATGTAAGTAGCTGTTACATTATTTCGCCCACATTAATTTCCACTGAAATTCTGTTCATGTATTTCTGAGAGCCTTTGCGTTGCTCCGAATACTAACAAATAACATAATTCAAGACGAATTTAATTTTTTGATGATACGTTGTTCTAAACTACGGAAATATATTTGGTTTTAATAAATTGTTGTAAATATGTCTCACAACAAGTGCATTGTACACTGGACGGATGTTGACTGCTTGTGTACCTCTGCGAGTGAAATTCGTTAAGGCATTGTGTTGAACAGAATGAGGGAATATTTTTCCTTTTGTTGTAAGTGACATTGGCTTTGAAGGATATTCCTATGGTTCAAAAGAAAATAATATTTTGAACATTTATCACAAAGTTTTGACTCCCCTGAAATCTGTCATCCACACCGACTTATAATTCCATTTGTAGCATTACAATTTTCAGGTTCAGATGAGTCAATTCACTTCTTGTATTGATATCATTTGTCACTGTACGGAGTAGTGTTCTTTTTTAACTGGAAATAAATTATTTAAAAGAACTTCTGTCAGCCTTGCTATAGTCTGAGATGAAATTCTTACTTATTCTTTTCCATGGCATTGTTCAATACTGGGGCGGGGAAACAACTGTTACCCTACATCTCTCCTTGTCTTCTGTCATCTGTTCTTGTTTTCAGTATTTTTCGTGTTTTTGTAACTTCGTTTCCTTCTCTTAGGTCTTGTGTACTAAAATTCAGTTACTACCTCGTGAATTGGAATTTTCTATACATAAAGTTAACTCGTTCTGAGTACGCGACACACACAGCTTCTATGGTTTACGTTGTATTGTTAGAATTATATATTCACTTTGCGATACGTGACAGTGGGACCGCCTCTGTGGTCTAGTGGTCAGAGGTCCTGGATTCGATTCCCGGAGCTACCAGATTTTCAGAGAAGTAGTGGGTGTGGAACGGAGTTCAGTCAGCCTCATGAAGATAATTGAGGAGCTATTTAAGGAAATAGCGACTCCGGTATAGAAACCCGAGATTAACGGCCTTGAGGATCTGTTGCTCTGACCACGTGACACCCTCTATCCGCAAAAGTTGGCAGTAACTTCGCCGACAAGCGGCAGTCGCTCAGTCAGTATAGTTCGATTTCAGACTACAGGCCATGGAGTTTTTGATACGTTACAGTCACGTCACGTTCGTGGATAGAATGAAAAGTCATAAGTTCTTTAAGAAAATATTGCAAAACCATTAATAACTCTACATTTCATAAAGTAGAAGCTGAGAATATAATGGAGACATTCTGTGTTTGAAACGTTTATTTTTTTCAATAAATATCCTTAATTCCATTACACTTAAACTTTCAACTTCTGCTCGTACTGAGTGTACGTAATTATGAGCATGAAGGTGAGAGAAATAAGTAGGTCCCTTATTAAGTAGCCGAAATTGTATAATGTTTTTTGTTTCTTTTTTAATGAATTATAATTTTAATTTGTGGTAGTAAGAGAGACATAATGAAATATCTCTGTACTATTGTTAAACGCAATATTTATTGTTACAGTTATGATGTATAGATTATTGTCTTGGATTTAACAACTTGCCAGTCAATATTTAATTTAGTTGTTTATTTATTTCGTATAACCATATCTATCATACGTCATAATAAGAAGTCTGGTATGGAAAGAAAATATGTAGTTGATATGAAAGTCGGAAGCAAAGGATAGGGCCATAATATTTCTGTCCGACAGCGTGTTGCGTGTACTGGACAATCCAATGAATCCTGCCGTAGTGACAATTTTGGCGGAATAAAATAAATTCAAGAGAAGCCAAAATAGCTCCAGATTATTCGCTGAGGATCTTTAATGAATCCGAAGTTCCCCCATCTCCTGGATCGTCGACGTTTTTGTCCCCTACGAAATATCGCATTTGTGTGCTGCAGCATAAGAGGTAGTGTTTAAAATTAATGGAATTATTTTTTTTTCTCGACAAACGACCGCGTCATGAATTACTATGCGTATGTTGATACAATGCTACATTGACCACGACCCAGCTACTGGTAATAAAAAACCGCAGCCAACACTATGAAGCGAGCGTTCCGTTTTGCCGCAACCCGCAGCATAGAGCTGCAGGATGGGATGCCGCGTTGTGGTAAAGGCTGAACACCTCTGCTTCAACATTGTTCAGCCGGATACTGCAACAGTGGCATATCTCCACAAGGTGCACTGAAAACTACCATAAATTCAGTTGAGGCTGCAGATTTGGCTTGCAATTATTATTGCTCTGAATATATTTTATTTGCACATATTTATTTCCAAAAACAGGTAAATTTTTTAATTGAAGTCTAGTACTAATAGACCGAATTTCTTTTCCACATGTGTTTCATAAGTAACTGGTGGTCCAGGGTGAAGGAATTTGATTTCGGATCATACACCTTCAGTTCGAAACTACCAGATCAATAGTCGATTTCATTTTTTCCCCCTTCCCTTCCTTTCCGTGCCCTCCTTTGCCCCCTCTGGCAAACCGGTTACATGTACCAGGAGCAAACCGTGGTCAGATCCACGGCCTTGTCTGTTCATATTGAAACTTTGGATTCTGAACTCCATCCACAACAAGCGGATAATAGCCAGAAGAAAGAACACGTGAAGGCATATGCCATAACATGAAAACACAGTACTTAATATTTTGGGTAGATTGACTGGTGAGGAGGAGACAAAGTTCAGTCATGTGTGGGTAATTGAACAACTGATTCGCAAACATGTATTTTCCTACTTTAAAAAAATCTGTGATTTTAGTCCGCAAGCGAACTATACCGACCGAGCGACCGCCGCTTGTCGGCGAAGTTTAGTGCCAACTTTTGCGGATAGAGGGTGTCGCGTGGTCAGCGCAACGAATCCACATGGCCGTTAATTTCAGTTTTCTAGACCCGAGCCGCTATTTCCTTGAAGTAGCTCCTAAATTATCATCACGAGGCTGAGTGGACCCCGTTCCAGACCCAGTACTTCTCAGAAAAAATCTGGTAGCGCCGGGAATCGAACCCGAACCTCTGGATCTGTAGCCAAGAATGCTGACCACTAGACCACAGAGGCGGTTATTTTCCTACTTTATATAAATCTAAACCTAGAGAACTTCTTTTGCTCTTCTATACACCCATTCTTAACCATTAGATCTTAAAATAGCACATACAGGGCCAGAGCTAACCTCCATATATTCTTCGATTTGGGCGCAATAAGAAGTTGGCTAACTTCGGAAGATATTTTCCCGCAGGAACCCAATCGGGATATGAAGATGCCTCGTCTGTTTCTGATGCTGACTGCGTGCTGCTAAAACACCGACAGGTTTTCGTATTATAAGGCCATCATTAGGCACCGAGACTAGTCACTGAACACTTGACAATGCTATGTGGGGCTGTTTGCTACTCCTCTGTTCATGTCGATAACGTGAACGTCTGCAGTCTGTCGTGGTTCCTAGTACGTAACGTGTTGAACTCTTCTAATGAGGTACACACAACCTGATGATAGACTTGTTATGCTGGGCTACACGAGCGCACAAAATACTTCCGTTTCAGCGAACGTACTTTATGACGGAAGTTGCTGAGGACACCACACAGTTGCAGAATGCGGTGCGTAGATTTTTTGTCCGCAGTTGAGGCGGATTAAAGCGTAGCATTCGCCTCTCTTGTTTATTTCTACAACGGACGTCACGACGTTCGTTACAACGGACGCATTTTGTGCGCTCTTGTGGCCCCAACCTAAGTCGGCAACATATCGGGGTTTAGCAACACCTAGTCATCAGAAGTAATAAGTAATACATAATTAGACGGTAACTTAATTTCACTTGGATAGCATATCGCTAAAATTAATCCTATCGAAGGAACTTATTTGCGATTCATGAGTGGCTACTGAAACTTAATATTGAGTGACTGAGAGCTCTGATTCGTTACACGGACGCTTTGGCTCTGATTGTTGGTTAAGTTCTTGATATCCATGTATATATCATGGTTTTCTTCAGTTCCTCTAAGTAAATGGAAAGAAGGGAACACAACCGCGTTTATCCACGTCATCACAACCATTCTTCCGTACAGCGAAACGATATATAATTTATGAAGCTTCGTTAAAAGACGGACGCGTAGTGGTATGATGGTGATATCTCTGAAGAAGACTCTTTCTCTTAGGTCCTTTATTCCTTCAGCTCTTCGCGAAATATTAATTGCTGGCCGTATAATTACGATGAATAATTACACGAGCAGGAGAGTTTGTCTGGAGCCTGAATTAAAATTAAGTGTAGGTAAGACAAACGAATTGCTCGTTGAGTTTCAGACGAAAATCGGGAAAGTTCCACTGCACGTTGAGACCATTTGTTAAAATTTCAATTCTTTTATCTCCCTTTTTTCAATTCTGTACCGTAATCGCCGGTCGCTAACGGAATAAGGTGCCTGCATATTGCAAGGAACATTAATCTGCTGTTGGAATAAACCCACTGTTTCTTTGAAAAATGGCTTCCGATAATAATATTAGATTTAAACATACCAGCTATATATCACAACACAGTAGAGTGCTGGCGAAGAATATTAATTATTCCAGTGCATCTTCAATGTTAATTATTTAAATCTACGACTCCTGGATGTTGTCAAGATTGGTCTAGTATTTCGCTGATATTTCAGAACCGTTTTTTTAAAACGAATTTTCCAGTGGGCGCTCTTTTCATTTCGTTTAACCCAGTTCACACACATCTTAATTCTTTCAGATTTCTTTTAATATTCTTTTCCATTTTCAGTGTAAGTTTCTTTAAGTCTTAAAATTTTTGTTTCCAAACAATTATTTTCAAATTACCTCGTAATTTCAGAGGATTTGATACGAAATTCTTAATTTTGCTTTCATCTTTCCGCAGACGATGTTTAAGTAATAAGTGAACATCCCAGCTTCTTAAATGGATAATGTCATAAAATCATTTTATACAGTGTTTTCCGTTTCTCCGTCTCTGGACTGGTGGCAGCTTGACCATAATCTACGTATTTCGTCGCATACGAAATCTCTCAGTCCATCATTGCTTCTTCTCTTGGCTTGAATGCCTTGAAAGTTAATAGTTTAAAATTGCTCGACGTGAATGTATTCAGAAGAATCTTTACAATAAATGAATAATTTAATTATTTTAATACAAGATGACGAAAAGGAACAGAGACTCGTATTCTCTGAATAAGTTTATAGTGCGGCATTTCTGTATTTGGGTTCGCAATATTTGGTATCTACGGTTGGGAACTACGTTATGTTGGCTATCCTGTTAGTTTCTGATCCTTATGTACACAGTTGACTTAATCCTGACTAATTATTGGCTCCGTTATAGCTAACAAGCTAACACGCTTGCACTGCATAAAGCGACACATTTTTCGCCCTTCCCACCGCACATAATAAACAGAGATATTTACCAAATCTCCCATGGAATACTGAAACGGTTGCTTTAGTTTACCTAATTATAAGGATTTGCTACAAGTAAGGTTCGTCACTAACGTACTGCTTGTTTATGCACGTACTATCTTCCTTAAGTCTCTAATGTTAATCTTACCTTTTAGAAACCCAGTATCTGTCATGGCGCCTGTGTGTCTTTACTGAGAGCTTGGAACATGAGAGAGATTTTCATTAAATCTTACACAAAGCATATGTCACAGGAGGTTAGACTTAAGATCTATTTCATTTGAATTCCTACCATGAGCAGTGTTAAATTATTCGAAATGCAAATTTCATGATGTTCAAAAACTAAGAACTCCTAAATATTCTTCGCAGTAAAAATAGGAATTCAACAAATTGCCATAAAAATTACTGGGATATAAAAGGAAAGTTGAACCTCGTGGATTTATGTTAGACCAATATCAAGAATCTTTTAATTTTCTGCATAGAATTGACAGATTTTTAGCGGTTAATCTCGATAATAGTTAAATCGGATACGGCGAAATGAACACGTAAATAATTAATAAATCGGTTCTTGTTATGCCTATAAGATTTAGATAAGATGGTTTGATATCAAAGGAACGTTTTTACGGAAAATTTGTTACGAAAAGTGTCGAATATCTGGAATTTATTTTAGCTGTGTCTTTCGTTTTTCTTCCACAGTCCCTGGGGAAAATAGCGAGACAATACTTCGATTACGCTGTGACCGCTTCCTTCCAATTTTTTCCCAGTTCATCAGTCATTACATCATTTGACTGTAGTCTAGATCCTGCACAGGGCAATTCGGAACAAAAGGCGTGGAATGCTGACTGGATGAGATCACAGCCCTTCAAGAATAATAAGGAATTTATGAAAGGTGCCAAAACATGACTGAGCTCACAGGCGGTAAGCTTGTTTGACACACGGTTGCAAAAAATTATTCCCCGATACAACCACGTCATTTCCTGCTATGACTGCGTTGAGAAGTAGCTTAAATTTGTGTATATTTTTTGTATATAATAAATTATTTTCCCCCTTATTTTGTAAACAGTCCACGGGAGGTTACCTTCAGAATACTCCTCGTACTTTATGTTAGATATGCCCGGTTTCGTGTATTTTAAAGTAATATACTAAAACTTTAGTTGCTGTTGGAAGAAACATATATTAATATAAGAGTATATAGCACTGTATGGTATACATCCGTATACATTAACCAGTAGCCAGACGTAACCGTTACTGAAGTCCGAAAACAATATTATATTAATTCCAGGAATCATTTTCCGAGAGCAGTGCAGTTACATGCAGAGAGAAATCTGTCACAACTGAAGTCACATTGTATTCACGTTTATATTCTGGTGCAATCGCTTTTGTATGTAGTATTACAATATAAAGAACATAAAAAATATAACACACTGATACTATGGAATTTATAGAGCTGATAACATAATGAGGGAAACCAGTCGTAATATTACTTACTGGAAACTGTTAAAAGCGAGAAGAACAGAATCTGTTTGCCATTTCCTGACTTTATGTTAACCTCGAATAAATCAAAGAAACTTATCTATGAAGTGGGCTGTTCTTCCTTGAGCAGTTAACGTTAATTTATATTGTGAAGAAATTCATTAGTCTGCGGGAACTGAAGGCTTCCTAACCAGTTAAATATCCCTAACTGGATGCTTTCCAGGGCAGGAAAACTGTGCATAACTTATTTTTATATGAGAAGTTGTATTTTAATGTCGTTGCCCTGTATACGCCCAGGATTTTCTGCTGATTTTCGACTTATATTTGCATTTATCATTTTATGAGAAGGAGATTCTCACGAGAGAAATGCGGCACAAGTTCAGCCACCGCCAAGAGAGACAATAGGAGAAGGAACACGAACCTATTTGGTTTATAAAATTTTGACTTAATATACGAAGAAAGCTGCTGTAGTTGTGGAAAAGTTGGATTTTGTATATATTGTGTATTACAAACATTGTATGTAAATGTATTTTACCACTCAAAACACCCGTTGTGATAGTAGTTTCCAAAAGGTATCGATGTCCCTCTGATGATGGTCCATAGGGACCGAAACATATAAGGGTGTTAAGTTTTCAGGTAGTAAAAACTTAAATAGTCACACTGGACGGAGTTATTTTGTCTTGGTAAATGTTTGTGTGACGGACCAGAATGAAACAAATCAAAGAGTACATTAGAAGTATAATATTTTAAAAATGATTGGATTACATAAGAACTATACTTAGAAATCTTTCGAATAAGGAATTTTACTGAAATATTCGAAGATTTTATTTGAGATCCATTAATCCGAACAAATTTTATAGTCCGAACACACTAGAGACTTGTTCGGCTTATCGAGGTCGCACTGTAAATAGTCACTGCTAGGAAGTCAAGATATGGGCCCATGTGCTTTTCGCATTATCCTACTCTTTTCTCAGAATTAATGATTTTATGTGTTTTGTCACAAAATCTCTATATAAATATTGTACAGGATTTAATTATTTTTTTTTTAAATTAGCGAGAATATTCCTTCCAAGTTATGTTGCACCTCACGTGTTAACTTATTGCGATATTTCTTCTCGGTTGCTCTTTCAGGGTGAGATACAGTCCGTCGGTCCCTCAAATTTAAATGTGTGTAGGTCATTCATGTAATATTTTGTGAACAGAGAATCGCATATTAGACTCTGTTTTGAGAACTTTCACTTCCAGGAAAATGAAACAAGCGCTTTACTGGTCTGCAGTCCGAAGTAACGGGCGTAATTTCAGTGAGAAAATTTTAATTTTGTTGAAAGTATGATGGAGTAAAACACGTACCGAAAAACACCTTAACTCGTAAGCTTAGTCCTCAACAAATGCCCATTATATCAGGGTGATAAAGTCTAGGAATGTGAGAAGGGGTGAGGGGTGGTGTTTCATGTATCGTCCTTACTAGAAATTCCTATGGAATTTATTCAGGAAAGCCCCCGCAAGGTACTACTTGTAGGAACTTGGCATAAAGGGAAGTATATTATTAAATTGAACGCTAAAGAACTGCATATTTCAAAATGTAGTCTAAATTAATCAGAATATGGCCCAATGGTAAGCTCTCGTGTAACATGGTAATCAAGTTTGACTTCCATAAACGATGAAATTCTTCGTGATTATCCCAGCGACTATTAAATTTAGAATAGCTGCTGTGTTCCGTGGAGTAAGTATGTTAGTTTTATAGCTAGGGGAATAGATGCTGTAACATCATAAATATTAAACAGGATTTGCCGCGACTGTTCAAGACCTCTCAAATATTTTCACTCTGTTCTTTTATACACAATAGTATCGCATACCCTCTTCACATAAACCGATACAGTTGGTATTAAAACATAGTAACAAATATCGTTCATTTAATTAGGAATCTGGCTTTGACATCGGATATCTGTGTATTGTACCATACTAGAATATGTAGTAGTGGAACGGGATAGATTGGAGATGAATGTGGTTTTGGCTTATAGTATAGGGGGTGGTTTTATAAAGTACATTCGGACATCAAAAGGCACTTTGATTCAAGCTACGAAACTTCGACCCAAATAACTTCCACAACTGCGTGAGTTAACCCGTATGGCAATACAGATAAATAGGCTGCTGCTTAACACACAGAGATACAAAACACATATTCAAAGTCGAGTTCAGTGTTATTACCAGACTTGTCACATATGTTCACTGAGAAAAAAAGTGTACAATGCTTTGGTTCATATCGTAACTATGGAAATTAACTCTTGGTACCCCATCTCTACCTCCATTATTTGAAAACAATCCCCTTTCCACAACCCCAATTATTGAAACAACCGCATTGCATTAATATAGTATTATTTTGTAACACAGCTTTGTAAAAATGCTTTTTACTGCACTATAGGCTTAAACAACATGGTCTACTGAATCTCCCTCTTTCCTATGTTTCTAAAATGTAATTCTCTTCACGTTCCACCAAACTTAATATGTGTATTTGTATATGGAATAAACCGATTATGCAACTGAAAGCTTCGTTATATATTTTTAATAAGCCATCCATACAGATTGTGAAACAACTCTTGAAACGCAATAATTTTGTTAATCAGATATGAGTTAGTCTGTAGCATTTTCTTTTAGAAATAAAAATGTCCTGAAAACAATTTCGGTGTTGCTAATGGCGATACCACGTTGAAAACACGGCTTCTCGTCCGATCACCGAATTTAAGTAACATTAGGCGTGGTTAGTACTTGGATGGGTTACCGCTTGGGAATAATCACGTGCTGTTGGCATTCATTTTTACACAGAAGCCGCGCGGTGTAAGGCATTAACTGTCTTCACTCGCTCGAACGCTGGGATTATGGGTTTGAATACTACTCAAGACATGGATATCTGTGTTTGTGCTGCCCTGTGTGTAGGTAGCGGCCTTGCGACGGGCTGATCCTGCGTCCAAGGAGTCCTACCGCCTGTGTATAGAATCAAGACACTGAAAAGGCGGCCAAAGTCCAACAAAGCCTGTAGAGCGAGAGACAGATGGATAATATTGATGTTGATATGCATTTCCCAAACCCATGAACTAACTGTGAGGCGTATAGTTCCTGCAAAGTAAGTTTACGTGCGCGATGAGACGTATTCGGCTGCTTGCGCCTATATGAAACGCTGAAACAGGATGAGACAAATTGTGAAGGGGCCCGTAGAGCTGCACACATTGAACAATACATTTATGATGAAATTGGACGCTCACGTATCAGTGAGTTTACCCTGTAAAATGTACAAAGCTACACGAAGTTACTAAATGAATGCAAAGCGAGAGTCTAACTTTCTCTATACAAAACACAACAAACAATAGCAGATTTATGTCGAATTGTGGGTATTTAAATTAACAGTGTTCAGCTTAGAATTATGTTACTGCATTGATAGTATATTCCGCACAAGTTAAAGAGTTCGCACAGATCTGAAACGCTGCCTATGTCACTTCGTGTATATTCATCTACAGGAGATAAAGAGACAGCTATGGATAAATTAAAACATCGGGAGTTCCATAATTCGTGTCCAACTCCCCCCCACATATGTTCATGGCATAGTGTTTAATTGATTAAGCGTAGGTACCCATTACAAAATATTAATGGTGTTATCTAAAAAATGAAGACGAGGCATGAACGCAGGTCGTACTAGGGAGATGAGAAATATATACGAACATTTGATTGGGAAATAAATACTGCTACGGTCTATAAAACCGAGATTAACGGCGTGGGATTCAGTTGCGCTGACCACACGACACCCTCTATCAGCAGAAGTTGGCACTAACTTCGCCGATAAGCGGCGGTCGCTCGATCGGTATAGTTCACTTTCGGAATAAAGCCCCGGAGTTTGCTTTTCTTTCGTTTCTGATTGGGAAATATGAATAAAAGAGACTACATAGGGGAAATATATTTAGATAGTAGGGTATTATTAATATGAATCTTAAGGAAATATGCTGAGTAGACTCATCTACTTCATGATAGTATCCAAATGGGGGCTCTTATGAGTGACGTAGCTAATGTGTCTCTGGATTATGTGAGCAGTTAGCGTGTTTTCAAGGACGATTCTCTTCCATTGTGCTACTTAGTCGTTGTCACCTCGTTAAACAGTCGATGTTACAAAAGAAAGTGACACAGTGAGGACACTTATGAATTGCGGCTGAAGTGCCAGTCACGCTCTGCGAATCTCGAGGAATTTCGGTCATTTAATGCCTTTCAAATGTGGCGTAATATTGGCCTATTTATTGAGGCGGAAAGAACATTCGAGAGATGCTTGCTTTGGCTTCTGCAATCAAGTAGACGTGGAGAAAGCTACAGATTTACAATTAATCTTGTGAACTTAGTAATGCAGACGTGTTTCTTATCTTCAGGTACATAAAACTTGATGGAATTTAGGTTATCATTGCTCCATTGAAAATGTTCAAAATTAAATTAAAAATCAGAACGAAAATTAATTCGAGGGAAAGGGATTTTTTTGGCTGATGTCTAATAAAACTTGGCTGGTATATTTGTATGTAAGGCCTGAATGAGAATTTATTTTCCTAAAATCCATCATTCACTTGTACTTTTCACCAAGTATAATTAGAATGATCGAGTTAAGGAGAATGATGTGGGCTGGCATATAGCACGAATGGGAGAGAAGAGGAATTCATGAAGGGAATTGGTGGAAAGCCAGAAGGAAAGAGACCACTGGGAAGGCCAAGGAGTTGGAGAGTGAACAATATTATAATGTATCTTAGAGAGATAAGATAAGATGGGATGGATTGGATTGAACTGGTTCAGGATAGTGACCAGTGGAGTGCGAACACGATAATGAACCTTCGGGTTCCATAAAATGCTGGGAAATTCTTGAGTAGCTACACAGTTGGCGGCTTCTCAAGAAGGGCTCAGCTCCATAAGTAAGTAAGTAAGTAAGTAAGTAAGTAAGTAAGTATGAATCAGTGGTTCAGCGGTATTCAAAATCAAACCAAGAAGTAAATGCAGACTTCGTACATCCGATATTATACGAGTATTACTTTATATTCTATAAAATATCCGTAACAAATTACACAACTTTCCCTTTGTTAAGTAGCGTCAATAGCAATCGAAATTTAGATATAAATAATTTGGAAGTTGTTAAGAATTTTTGTCGAAGTCCGGTAGTTAGATCAATAGTAATATTGGGGTTGTACACACAGAAGCACAAGCAATATGATGAGTTTCTTTATAGAAATATATGGACTAAAAGTACTTACTTACTTACTCATGGAGCAGAGCACTTTTTGAGGAGGCGTTAATTGTGCAGCTTCTCAAGAATTTCCCAGCGTTTTATGGAATCCGAAGGTTCATTACGGTGTTCAAAAGAGCCCTCCACTGGTCCCTATCCTGAGGCAGATCAATCCAATCCATACCATCCCGTCTCTCTAACATCCATTCTAATATTGTCCACCCACCTACGCCTTGGTCTTCCCAGTGGTCTCTTTCCTTCTGGCTTTCCCACCAATATCCTATACACATTCCTCGTCTCCCCCATTCTTGCTACATGCCCTGCCCACATCATCCTCCTTGACTTGATCATTCTAATTATACTTGGAGAAGAGTACAAATTATGAAGCTATGAGCTAAAAGTTGTAACACTTTTTTACATGTGGGACACGTGGAGAAAAATCCTTTTTTAATTCTCTGAGAATCCAAGCAGCAGGAACGAAGTTTCTTTCCGTGTTTCTGTTTTCTCATAATGCGACTTCCTTGAAAGTTGCCAAGAAAGACTCACGGCTGACTAGATTATAAATGACTTCATTTTATTTACTGACGGAGCAGACAAGAATCAATACAGCGTGCCGTGTCGTGCGGCACAAGAAGATGAATTAAGTGAACGATAAAAATATCGTGCATCAAGGGCATATGTCATTTATAAGTATTTCTATGTAATTTTGTTAATACATGGGTTCTTTTCCTCTTCCTTGTGCCGCGTGTAAGAAACACATTAAATGCCCCTCATTCAAATTTAATGTTTCTTAACCATTTTCCAATATCATTCATCTTCTCACTAAATTGTTCTTTTATGACCACGATTTGTCTTAAAGTGACCGTCTCTGTGGTCTAGTGGTCTGAGTTCCTGGCTACAGATCCAGAGGTCCCGGGTTCGATTCCCGGCGCTACCAGATTTTTCTGAGAAGTAGTGGGTCTGGAATGGGGTTCACTCAGCCTCTTGATAATAATTGAGGAGCTACTTCAAGGAAATAGCGGCTACGGTCTAGAAAACCGAGGTTAACTACGAGGAAATATAAAGCTGTATGTTTATGACATTCGATTTATGATTTATCTAACATAACGCTCTGCACTTTTGATAAATTTCGAAGGAAACAGTAGAAAATAAAGAATGATACAATTTTTTTACGTATTTCTGGAAACAATTTAGTAAGCTGCATATTGTTCCTCCCTTATAGATAACTAAATCTTCGCCACAGACAAGGCGACGTTTCTGCGCACCAATTCCAACCACAACCTAGTTCACGCGTGGTTTCATGGTCTTTAGTCTTCTATGCAGTATATGCAGGTCTCAGAAGTATTGACAGTTTGGAAGTCGTTGTTATTGTTCATGTAGAAATAAGTTTTGGGAAGAATTAATCGCTTCCTTTCCTCTGATGAGACAGTGACCGCATAGAAAACTGAAACATTAGGAGGAAGAGGAACACATAGAGCACGTTGATCTCATAAGTCTCCTAATAAAAACTGAGGGTATTCACTAATAGACAGACAGATAACAAGGTTATCTCATACATTTTCAAAACAAGGAAAGTAGACTAAAACATTTCTCATTGAAAATTAACTCATACTGGTTAGCCGGCCATTTTAACTTACTATATCTGAGTCGAATAAGTAATCTGTTTGGAAACTTCATTCCATGTCGCTTCCCAGCCGCCATTTTTGTAATATTGTCTTTTTGAAGAGACATGTTGGAGTCGCGAAGTAATGCCAGTTGCCTAGTCATGAACCTGTTGACAGGGCTGGGATTACCTCACAGCTGCTTCATGATTATATTGCGTAGTTCGCTGGGAAATCATTTATTGTATAGAAACAATAATACTCTTATATCCAGTGAACTAATTAAATATATTTCAGAAACGCCTCACTTTATATTTCTTGGTTATTTAATTTCACTCAAAACGAAGACAGAACACACACACACATACCCAGCAGGCCCAACAGTATAACACACGCAGTCACAGGAGCGAGACACAACAAAACCACAACACACACGATAGTGAAGGAGTGCTCCAACAGAGGAGAATGGGCGTGACTGGCGTAGTGAGGTGCGACGTAGCGAGGTGGTATCCTGAACAATTTTAATATTTTTAACGTTTGACATTTGTCAATGTATATGATAGATATATATTTTAGTTATTTTAATGTGAGGACAAGGCATGCAATGAACTAGTTTGGCGTGGATTGAGTAAGCACCTGAAGATGGCATTATTATGCCGAAACATGTAGTGCGAGTGAGAGACGGAGATAGATGAGTGTACGCACTGCAAGACGGTTTAAATAAATCATGGATTTAATTTCGTTTCGTCAACTTCATACATCATACAGCATTGCAGTTTGCGAATTTGCAGTCGGTTAATTTGCTGTGCTATGTATTGGTGGGGGTGACGTATTGGTTAATAAACTGTTCTGTGGAAGTTATTTGTAAGTTAGAAATGACGAGGAAGGAGGAAGTATCCCGCATTTAAGGTAATATTTCAGAAATTGCCTTTAAGAGACCACAGAAAATCACAAAATACTTCACATTTACAACCTGCCTTCGGGAGGAGCTTTGAACCCAAGACTCCCCAAATACTAAGAATTGTTCCGCTAAAAAAATTCGACTGATTCCCAGATGATATTGTCACGTTTATGAGTGACTATAGAAGGGGTTGGATTGGTGACTTGATTTACTGAATGCTTACAGATTACAAGTAATTATAGTGTCATCGCTAATTACTCCACTTTACGAACCTCATTCTGCTTTAACTAGTCGTTTCCTGGTAACTGATCTTAACATTGGAGATTCTTCATCTTCTATGTTCACGTCGTTTCCCGCTGGCTAATGCTACTCACAATTGAACTAAGCTCTAAACTTTGTCCTGCTTGTAACCCGTCGTCACAGACTGCATAGAAAACCACTCATTGTTGTATCCATTGTTGCATGCGTAGCCTTCGGCACGGATCGCGTAAAAACCACCGTTTTCAGCCAATCTATTGGCGCGCTGTCTTCTGCCTTAGAACATTAATAAATGTAAAATTTGGTGATAGAAATAAATAACAAAATATCACTGTAGAACATTCACATAAAAACTATGAAAAGACAATATATTTATTTATCGATATTTATCGATTTTCATATTTCCATCCGGATTATCCGACATCCGAATTAACCGTAACCGGATTGATAAAGGTTTACTGAACTTCACTGTGTTAAATTCTTATAACTGTATTGCTTATCACGATGACTTACTAATTGTTTTTATTTATTTTATGGAAAATCTCTGTTTTTAAAGCAGCCTGAAATTTAGATTTGTTTCAGTTTTAGTCAACATTCAGAATATAATATTGTTTATATTTAGTTGTGAGGGAAAGTCAAAATATTTTGAAAATATCCCTAAATTTGTTGTTTCTTCAGAAATGTTGTAATTTCTATTTGTCAGTGATTAGAATTCAGCATATTTTGAAATTATCCTTAATATATAGCTTAGTCCTCTTCTGTTGCTCTTCACAGCGGGCCTGTGGTACAATATGAACAGATTTAAGTTATATAACCCCCTGCTTGGACTTCACAATTATTTATGAATATTCTCCAATATGTCCCTCCTTTTCTTTTAAATGGAAGCGACATGCAGTTCAGCAGAACGGTAGCTACTATATTGCTGTTCACAGCCGCGTTGAAATTCACTGCGAAGCCTCTCCGGTGTGAGGATAAGTTAGGAGAGGTTTTCCACGGGAGGAGTGGGGGTTACAGTGGGAATTACACCCACTGCGATAAATTTTTGTAACTGATCGGTGCTAAGCGAACCCGAAACGGCGAGTGTAGGACAATCTTCCAAAAGGGGTGGGGTTTTTGTTCACGTGAGTATGTACCTAGTAGGGTGGCACTAGCCATTTGTATGGTAATGAGTTAGGGAAAGAGTTGTGTTTTATATTTTATTCTTATTGTTCTTCTCTCGCCTTCTCTGGCGAAAGTTTGAAACCAAGCCACATACAGGGAAGGAGGGAGGTAGGCTATTTCAAGTTTGTACTCGTAACATTCCAAAAGTTTTGTGAGAAAGCAATTTCAAATTTCTCTTATTCTTACATTATCAGCCGTTACTGTGTAAATTTGTGACCTATAAGACGGGGTTTGGATTGGATGATCGGATTTATTGCACCCTATACCTTCACAACACTCGGGTCTACAGACAATTACAGCGCTATCTCTATTATAGACATTTTCCAGTTCACTGTCGCACACGCACAAGGATTCTTAGTCTCTACGAGTCTTATCCTGGCAACGGATTTATCACAGCCTCACTGTCACTTAAACTCACACATGGAGTCATCTTGGCACCGTCTAATTCTTTCCTTGCAATTTCTCCTCAATCCATTCTCTTCCGACTGTTACTCTTTACTCCTACTTTGTCTCTACTATGACTATTGTCAAAGTCAAACTCACATTGCGACCGACGGCCAGTCAGTCTTGGTGTCGAGCCCATTCTGGGATTCATGATCAGATATTTATATAATGTCTGACAGTTATGGTCTTGTTAGTGTGAGGCGCCCTCTCTGACGAGAGAATGAGTCTTTTGTCAGTCATTGTCTGCAGTGGAAAGTCTTTTGTCATGATGTAAAAGATATATACATTTTACATGTACGTAAAACATGTTATTAAGTGTGCATAAAATATGTACAGGGCCTTTGTCAGTCTTGGATCAGTACAGCAAGCTATGCCCTACTTGTAGCAGCTTCAAATATAACGGCAGTCTAGTCACATGAACGGTCGTTTGCCTGACCGCCACCAAGTTTAAGCATTTTATACTTTCTTTGTCAGTCTCCGCCTTTGTCCAGTGTTGCACGGCCGTTATTTGTTGTACGCGTTACCCATCAAAAAGAATATTTACCAAGAATCTGCCTTAGGGGGACCGTGTTTATCGAGCCGTTGCCTAGCAGTGTGTCGATACGACACATTGCTCCCTCCTCAAGGCTGTTCGTCCCGAATAGCCTACCGGTGCACCGTCTTTCCTTCTTTTGAGGGCTGAAATTGATTTCAACTTCTCGTGGCTCTCTATTTCCTACAGTGACTATTTTCCAACGGCTCCCGCTGCTCCCTTCTTAAGGCCGCTCGTCCCGAGCGGCTCACTGCTAAGGTGCCAATAGACGCAGGTGTATCACCAGCATCCAGGGTTTTCTGTTCCAATGGTGGGGGCAAAATTATCCCATGTAGCCGGTGTTCACATCTTTCCAGCATCCTGTTGCACTATGTACACGTACTCTAAGTTTGTGTTGTCAGTCCTTGTCTTCTTTGTGGAACCTTCTTGGTATACTAATGTTCAAAATTTTTTTCTTTTTTTATATAACACTACAAGTTTCGACCTAAGTGGCAATCATCAGCTGTATATGGCGTTGAGTTGAAGGAATCTACTACGCTGCTGTTATGCTGCTCAGCCTTTCATTTTCGAAGTTATATTGGTTATCATCGGCGCATGTGACTTTTACTCTCAGGAAAGGAAACTGCCCGTCAGTACACCTAAATCGTGTTAACATTCAACAGCAGGATGTAGTAAAATACTTAGGACTACACCTGGACTCAACATTAAACTGGAAACACCATATACCGAAGAAGAGAAAACAAATCGAAATTAAGTTCAAGGAAATAAATTGGCTAATAGGGCGAAAATCTCACCTAACAATAGATAATAAACTACTGATCTACAAAACAGTAATTAAACCCATATGGACATACGGCATTGAGCTCTGGGGATGCGCCAGCAGGTCCAACATAGAAATCATCCAGCGAAGTCAATCCAAAATACTTAGAGCCATAGTTGACGCACCTTGGTACGTGTCAAACCAAACTCTTCACACCGGCCTCAAGATCCCATATGTAAGAACCGTAATCACAGACAGAATCCAAAAACATTATCAGAAACTGGAATCTCACCCCAACAACGCAATAGAAGCTCTCCTTCAACCTACACAATACAGAAGACTAAGACGAAATTGGCCAAACGATCTCCAGGAAAACTGAGGCGTAATCGATGGCTCTTCAAGCCAACCTAGTACAATAGAATAATTATTGTACATGACAGCAAATTAGCTCATAGAATGTAAATTCAGATTGCTAATAAATGATGAAAAAAAAATATTGGTTATCTTGCCGTTGTTATGCACGTGTCGCGTGTGTTTCTTGTCAGTTTGCCGGTTGATCCTTCTGTTTTGCGTGTGGCTGTTCTGAGTGTTTCAGCAGAGCAGCAAGTTCCTTCAACACAATACTTTATACATCTGATGACTGCCAGTTAGGCCGAAACGTGTAATGTTATATAAGAAAGAAACGAAGACGTGTGAACATTAATATACGAGTATCAAGGAAGGTATTATCGGAAAGTTAAGCATTAAAGAAAAATCATCGGAGAGTCAGACTTCAAAGTAAAATGCAAAACAGTAATAAGTGACAGATAAAATATGAGTATAAAGATGACTTCAGACAAATTTCCTACGCTGTTAGATCGTATTTAGTTGACCGCGCATAATCGAATTTTCCGTGTTCCTTAAGTAATTGTTCGCCTTTGTTTTCACGCGTTTAATTGAATCCGCTCTGCAGAATGATTTCGCTGTCATTTGTTTCTGTCCCATTGCTTCTCTCTCCCTCCATCTCTCAGCTTTTGCATTCTGTTGTTATTTAGCTCTTTCGAGTTCCCATTTCATTTTTCCCTCTAATTTTCTTGTCTCTTTATATCAACATTCTATTAATAATATATGTAAGTAAAGTTGTTCGTGTAATTAATTAGTTAAATAATGTATCATGAAGACATATGGTGGAGTGTAGGTATAGCTTCAACAGTATTGACCTCGGCACTAGATGGGGGTGAATGGTCAGCTTCACAACTCTGCTAATTTACCCCCGTACCCATTGCATAGGATGCTGGGTGTGGGTTCCAGAACCTGTCTTGGAGCTACGGAGATGAGAATCCAACCCGGGCCATCCACCCTCTGGCCCATAGTTATACCGACTGAGCTACCCCTAAGAAAAATTGTAGGTTGAGACCAAGAGAAAACTTTTACTGGCAATTTAATGCGTACGACACCGCACGCACGTAAACCACACAACTAACAATAAGAACATACAACCAAGAGAAATAATCGACATCTTCTAACATCCGGAAGAAAAAAACAACATGACCCAATGCTGGTTCACGAGTTTTAACATAATAACTAATTGTTTACATACAAAAGATTTTTAATACAATTTTAAATACATAGGGAAGCTATTTTAATAAAAAGTGAACATCACATTACGTGCAGTGGGAAACCCCAATCGAATACCCAGCAAATACGCTTAAACAAAACATCACACGTAAATCTACACGTCGACGTGGCTGCATAGGGCAGTCTGTGATATAGTGAGCACTATTCATAACCTAAGTGTATAATGTTAAAACATCTTATGTGACAGTGTTTCCTGCTCGTAGTGGTGCGCCTCAGAAGATGATTCGTTTGAATCGAAACATGTAAGGCGAATAAAGACTGAAGTGTTGTAAATTTGTATGTCACACTGGACTGAAAGTTATCTACTTTGTAACTGATAGTGTGACGGACCAGAATGAGACAAATCAAATTAATGCGTAAGGTTACTTGGAATATTCTACAAAAAGAAAATCGTTTGCATAGGGACCCAAATGAAAGGCGTATTTAAACTTTTGTATGTGCCTAAGAAAACGCTGTAGCGCTCTAGAGGCTTATCGTGAGGTAGGAGTTAAGTTCCACGCATTTTTAAAATCTGTACTACATAAGGGGTGAGTGGTGACTTTGGCCCTATGTTCGCGCCACTTCCCCGTGCATTCCGAACAGGATGGCTGCGAGCCGATCTCACTCCGCGGCGCCCTGTCTTCATATTCACTGCTTATTGGACTTGTTCTCTGAGAGAACATCACGACTTCAGCCTGCAGGGTCATGAAAAATATCCTCTTAGTGAAAATCCGTTTATAAAGTATGGGATGTTGATGAAGTGAGGTTAAAGCTTTTTGTAAAGCCACCAAAAAGTTTCCTCCCTCTCTTTTTTCACCTTTAGGAATACGATAACAAGAGGGTTGACACCCTCAAAGTATAGACACTACATCACTCAGAGGGTGTTATTCCCATTTGTTCAGCTGTGACGGTTAAGGGGTGGTTCTAGACGAGAGATGTACACTCCATGTCAACATGCACTTGTGGCCTCGGTTCGATGATAAGGTACCAAGAGCCGGGCCTGTCCCCGACACGGCAATCACTGCTATGAACACAGCGCGACAACTTTCATATGCACATGTCAGAGGAGCGAGCTTTTTAATTCAACAGACCCTCTATTCCGGAAACACGTGATTTTTATTGTACTGAGACTTCATTTCTAGCTCCAGGGAGTTCTAATACACTCGGTTACTTCTGTAATAGGTGTAACTGACGTGAAGAGATATGTTTTTAATTTCTCTGTATACAGCACAGTAATAGGTCAAGGAGGCAGAGGTCTAGATAGGAGTATAATATTAAAAGGAATCTTCAAGAAATAGTATGTAAGGGTTCAATTCGCTTTATCTGAAGTAGGATGAAGTCCGATACTGCGCTCTTATTGACATAAAAGCTGATATTCAGAGTACACGAAAAGTGGAGAATTTACTGATCAGTTAAACGACTGTCATAACCATTCTAACGCCCATGAACGTCGGAAGTAGTAATTTAGTTTATAAAATTGTCCGTGGAAGATATATTTAGTCTACTTACTGTAAGAATCTTAATGAAGACAGTCACTGCCTTGCAGTCTCGTATCTGCTTCAAAATTCAATTGGATGTGTTCTAAAACAGATAATCATAATATATGTATGATAAACTAGTGTTAAGAGGATTGTTAGTTAATAACCGGGACGTAACGCTTATTGAACAGTGCCACTTTTGTCCGGAGTGGTAACAGGCTCTTAGTTTGCGTATGAGTCGTGAAGGCTGTTCAATGTCAACAGACAGCTCCAGGCTGAAACCAGCCTTCATCTGCGGACACTGTTCGTATCCATTCTCGTCAGTTCCTCACCTACTGCAGCAAGTTTCTATGCAGAGTGAGCTTTATCTGTCCACTTACCTCGACTTCACTCTCCATAAAACAAAACAAACTGCGCGGCCTCTAGTCCACACGCGAACTATACCGACCGAGCGACCGCCGCTTGTCGGCGAAGTTAGTGCCAGATTTAGAAGATAGAGGGTAACGCGTGGTCAGCGCAAGGAATCCTTACGGCCGTTAATTTCGGTTCTCTACACCGGAGCTGTTATTTCCTTGAAATAGCTCCTCAAATATCCTCACGAGGCTGAGTGGATCCTGTTCCAGACTCACTACTTCTCAGAAAATGTGGTAGCGCCGGGAATCGAACCCTGACAGCTGGATCTGTAGGCAGGAACTCTGACCACTAGACCACAGAGGCGGTCGACTTCACTCTCCGTGATTTGCAAAAAGGAAAAGTCATAATGGAGTTGCTTTATAAGGCGTTAGCTCTGGGACTAGGTTCATACGACTCACCATTCATCGTGTAACTTTCCCATTCGTCACCTCCATATTCTTTACTGTTCTTAACACAGAGCGTATCAAAGAGCTGTGAAGAGTTCTGTGTTCAGGGATATAATGCCATAAAGTCAGCAGAAATCCATCAGGATTTTGAATGAATGTGTCGACTCCATTTCCAGGGCTGAAGAGTAGGCAAAGCGAGATACCAACATGAAGCAAGCAGCAGTTATTTATCACCAGACAGGAGAAACGAAACCTGGTTGCTTCTCTCAGAAGTCTAGGGTTCCAAGAACAAAGTTCGGACCAGTTACTTTTAACTTGACTTTCCGTTTTGTTGAAAGTTATCGGCCGTGGTGGAAGCAGCGGTTAGAATTTTATGAGGCGGCTAGGAAGTGCATTGTCTTCTGGGGCGTGATGTGTTTTCTGGCAGACGTTTATAGATATGTCAGGGTTGAAGATACTGAAGCAAGGGTGAACGTCTCTAATATATTATATCCAGGAAAATAAGCAATCGCATTGGTGTTGTAGTTTGTGCTTGTAATTTCCGTCACAGAGAATTAAATTGATTTCAAACAAAGATACGTTATGGTCGTATTAGTTTGAGACACAAATCTCGTGAATTACAATATATTCGACTTGCGTATGACTAAATCTTGGAATTAGGGTTGCAGAAAGTGAGTTGGTGGTTTATACATATTATTTTTATAATTTTCAAAGCTCAAATTTGTTTTCTTTTTATTTTTGCTTGTGATAGAATCAGCGTGAGAGAAAGGGTAACTGATTTTCACTCCACTTATTCACTCACTTCTGTATCATTGAATTGAAAGTTAATTATAAAAACATAAGCCATTTATGTAAGATTTGAGGCTTTCACGGCGGTGACTATGAAGAAAGCAGTCTTCTTGGATTTGGCACCGTGTATATGTGGTGTTAACCNCATTTAATTTCGTCAAAATTTCGAATTATATTACCTCCATCCAATTGCATGATCAAGAGTATTAGAGCTGTATTTCATCTCCTCCATATGGCGTGATGCATAATTAAACAAGGAAAATCTTAATTTTATTACTTCCAAAATGAGCTGTATGAAGTAAAGTAACACTTTTTTCTGCGAAAGATATCTTAACATAAAGTATCACTGTTGACAACATTAATAAGAGCCATGATATTGCTCCAAGAGTTGTGGTAGTTATAGTGGAACAGTTTATTGACAACATTGTCTGTAATAGTTGTAATAGTGACACTAAAAGTACGGTTGTCAGTGTTTTCATATCTTTTACAGTGAAAGCAAAGACACGCCTCACACATACAATCAAGAGCACACCAGCGAAATACAGAAACAGCCGCACTACATAAAGATCGTTTCATGCCATTAGATAATACAATGACAGTATCACTCTGACATCACAAATTATTGACCCACCATTACAGTTCATACGAACCTAAGATTCAGGAGGCATCTAATGACATTACCGTCCATGCCAAGTTTCATGAAAATCGGTCAGGTAAAGATGATAAGATGAAAAGATGATAAATATGGATACATGCAAATATAGGGGAGCATACAGAATGAATGCTGATATTTTTTTTTTTGTTGCTGGTGGTGTAGGACTAAGTCCCTTGTACTGCGGCCACTTCTGGCCTATTGTACCAGCGCCAGATGATAGGCGAGAGTGATTGTGGAGCAATTGGTGGAATGAAGATTGGCAGGGGAATCCGAAGTACTCGGAGAAAACCTGCCCCAACTCCACTTTGTCCACCACAAATCCCACTTGACCAGATCCGGGATTGAACCCGGGGCGCCGCGGTGGGAAACCAAAGACTAACCACTTGAGCTATGGCGCGGCCAATGCTGATATTGTAAGTCTGTTATCTTTCCTTAAGAAAGGACAATGCGTTAAGTGTAATTTTATACGGCTCAGCTGAAAGAATCAAATGTCAGTTACAGTTTTCTGGGAAAGAAGCAGTGAAACTGAATTGATCTACAAGTTGCTCAAGTTGTTAGCAGTTGCTGAATACTGAGAAAGTTTCGGGGGGGAATTTAGCGTACTGAACTCTGCCTTCTCACACAGAAAACTTGATGAGAGCTTTCTCCTACGTTTTATTCCCCTGAGGAACAGTATTAGTGGATTACTGTATGCAGCAGAGATGTCTAGTGTTAGACATTGGCATTACTAAGCTCTGAAACTGTAATACTGTTCATGTAGCTCATTCATAATTAGTAATAATATCAGAACATAGCAGTCTTATGAACAAAGTCGTCTTCTGGGTTTAGGCGCCGTGTATTCTTCGTTTTGGCCGACGTTTCGGAGGAACGTATCGCCTCCATCTTCAGAGCAGTTGAATGTCTTGGAATGCAGAGAGCAGTAGCTGTAGTGATAGGGCGCCTTTCACTTCCTATCACTACAGCTACTGCTCTCTACATTCCAAGACATTCAACTGCTCTGAAGATGGAGGCGATACGTTCCTCCGAAACGTCGGCCAAAACGAAGAATACACGGCGCCTAAACCCAGAAGACGACTTTCTTCATAGTCATCGCCGTGAAAACCTCAAAACTTACATAGCAGTCTTATGTTTATAAAATGCTTTTATGTCTTTATCATTAATCACTTTAAGTTTTCAATTGTTCTTTTGTCTGATTAGTACTAAGAGCAGTTCAGCTTTAATCCATATGAACATTCAGTTGGAAATGAAATATGTTCGTGTGTTTCTCAGATGCTACCCCTACTGCGCCTTTTCTGATATAATGTGTTATGGAAATTGACTCGTACACTTACTGAGAATAGCAAATCAGTATTTATTTTGCGTAATTAATAGTTAAGAAATGTCAGTTAAACCAACGCCGAGAATATAATAAACTAATTTTAGCATTGTATGTGTGTGTTCTTCCAATTCAATAATTTTATAATTTCTCTTACGTCTAATAACTTCATTTTGATATTTTGCAGTTCATGAACACGCTCTTTATTTATGCACACCCTCCCCTGCGTAGTGACAAAAGTTTGCTCTGCAGAGGCTCCGCGTTACCTTTACCTAAAGAAGAGGTCATGGACATCTTATATACCTCTCATTAAGACAGTAGAGAATGCCGAAAACATTAAATTTATCCTAATATTGGTTTATTGTCCTTTTATTCGACTTAGGATTCTTCCAGAATGAATCCTCGCCAAATTTTATATGTTAGTTGCTTCATGCGCATTGCATGTTCAATCAATCAATACGACCGTGAATATAATACAGTAAGAATATAAAGGGAAACATAATGAAGCTTCCTGTTAATGAATGTATCCCTACTGCAGCTTATTTATCTACCTTTCTACCTACCTACCACTCGACGCTACAGCCCTGGGTGAGCCTTGGCCTCCTCTACAACCAGTCTCCACTGTCCGAAGCTGGTTGTTAGGTTTGTGAACAGATGTCTTTAGAGGACGAGGTTGTTATCCTCATGCCCAATCCCCAACCTGGAGGACCAGGGTATCTCTCTTAGGCTGGATTGTACCTTTTGACATTTCCGATATGGGTGACCCTACCCGTTGTTAAATTACCACCAGCATAGCTCTCCATGTTACAGAGTCACGCAAGCCTCACCACCACGACAAGGTGGAGACACCTTTGAGGGGCTGCAGCTTATTTGGAGTCGTTTAATTTCGAAAAATTTTCAAGGTTATACAGCGAATTAAATGACAGAGGATGAAGATTTATAAAGTTTGGGATTCAATCCTTAGATATTTAACGTGGCGATATAAATATCATTGCTGACAATGAGTTGCATGTGTTTGCAGCTCTTCTAGTTACGTAATTGTATCACTTTGGGAGACCTGCAGGAAGACCACGTAGTGCCTGTGCCCTCTAGAGACAGAATTCTCTCAAGAATAGTGAAAACAGAGCTTTCAGTGGATGAGGAATGTGTGAGAGGAACAAAGGAAGTCCCGCTTCCGTGGGCTTCAAAGCGTCCTCTATGGACCCTCATATCATGCACTCCAGCCAGCGGGAAATTGCGCTCTATGTACAGGAATTTCTGGAAGAGCAGGCTTTCACCAGGAGACGCGTTTTGTTGTTCAGAATGCTGGAAGTTACAGGATCGTACCCAGACCGAGGTTGAGATAATGAAGTGTGTCCCAGAGTACGCAAACAAATGAAAAGGTTTTATGATGAAAACATATTAGACCCTTTGTTAACGACTTGCTTCAAAGGTTATCTACATTAAGGGTCCTTAATGAGATGTTACATAGCAGAGCTTATTAGAACAGCTACGGATCTCTGATCACAATGGCTGCGCATTCTAAAGCCTATCCTCTTTCCCAGAATTCGAATACTGGGACCGTGGGTTTGAATTGAACTTCAGGCATAGATATTTGTCAGCGTTTGCTTATGATTTTCTACATAGGTTGAATTCTAGCAATGGGCCGAGCTCAAATCCAAGGAATTTTATTACTTTTCTTTAAAATCCATTATTTCAGAAGCTGTGGATTGGAACAAACCAGCGGTACTAATCCACAGGAAGTTGAATAATAAATATAAACGAACAGAAACAAATGTGTCGACACTAACTTGAGTATCACATCGTCTAAATATACTGGTACAATTTCTTACCTACGATTGAACTATCTCGCAACGGTGAGTATAAATAGTTGTATTGCGACCTAATGGCTGGAAGCCTGAACAGTTTAATAGGAAGAGGCTACCACTGCTAGGCACCGGCGCCATGAACACATTTCAACAGCAGGGAACATGCAACGGTACAGGAAATGTTAGAAGCCGTATTTTCTATGCGGTCCGTGCCGAGACGATAGAAAGGACCAACAGAAAAATTAGTCAGTCGGAGATCCGAGTCGGCTGTTAGCAGTCGCTACGTTACAACGACCAATAAGCAAAGAGAAGACTGTATGTGTGCTGTAGTGATCTATGTAGTGTTTAAGTCAGTGTAGTCACTTGTAGTAAACCCAATTATCGGTACAAACCCGGTGACTAGTCACTAACATGTGACAGTATCTTGTGAGATATAACATCATTTAATTCGTTGAAAATTAACTCACGTTTCCGAGGTATCCATCACCAGTGTTAAAGAACAAACCAAGCGAGTAACAATAATGAAGCAGGCTAGGAGTAGAGCTGATTTCTTGCATGGCTTCATCTTTAAACCTGGAAGATATAGGTGACACATTCCTCCGAAACATATTGTGGCGTGTTATATGTCGTCCATCGCTTAACAACGAAACAGTGGAAATTGTTCAGACCGTTGCGTAGGAATATCCGTAGCAACGAGTGTTCATTGCGTAACAACAGTCGCTGCACGGCCTCCCCTGTTGCGTGACGTCACAGCCTACATGAGAGGGGAGCATTGCGCAGTGATGGAAGTAGTGGGAGTATGTGACGCGGAAACGCAGAGTTCACGTGACCCGTACTTCCTGTTGCGCCATCCACGTCACAATATCTTAACTTTTTAACGGACTACACGACGTATTGTCCCAGAAGATACAACTCTTCAAATTTTGTTACTCTCTCTTAGTATATTCCAATCTTACATTATGTTGCATCGAGTGAATTGTATGATGACTTTAGCCTGGAATGCATATTCCATTCGGGAGTCGAAACAAGTAGTTGGTAAATACATGTGTGACGCAATACTATCATGCTTGCAGTCACACTTTGCAGGTAGGACGACTGGGGGAGATAACAGCACAAAAGGCAACACATTCCTACACAGTCTCCTGATAATTGCACACAGTGATCCTAATACTTCTAGTTGAGTGCTAAGAAGAACTCAGCTTTTCTCTCCACCGAATGGAATACAGAACTTTGATCATCTGAACCTTTTCGTGCCACTTAACTTCACAGAAATTAAATTAGACATTACGTACTTTAAAAATAAAGAGCTCTTGAGTTTCGCTGATGCATAAACTAAATATCAGTTTGATACAGACCTCAATGCTAATAGGAACGTAACGTTGCTCAGCGTTTTAATGGCCGCATAAAACTCTTCAAGTTGCTCTTTGCTTAACTTTGCTACTCTTATTGCTCCCTTTTACCGCGGTTACTTCTCCTCCTTCTGTGGAGGGGAGGGTATCTTCCTTTAGCATGCAAATCAACTGCTTGGAGGGAGAACTACGCTACTTTGTTGTAAGAAAAAAGTGGAAGTTTTTAAAAAGTTAAGAATATATATGTATACATTTAGAAGCGCGAAAAAGAAGAACAAATTAAAGTCAATATTTATTATACGTTGTAATTAATGAACATGTTGTTGTTAGATAAATATAAGGGCCGCACCATAGCTCTAGCGGCGGCCCGGGTTCGATCCCGGGTCAAGTGGGATTTGTGGTGGACAAAGTGGCGTTGGGGCGGAATTTCTCCGAGTACTTCGGTTTCCCCTACCAATCTTCATTCCATAAATTGCTCCACAATCACCCTTACCTCTCATCTGGGGCTGGTACAATAGGCCAGAAGTTGCTGCAGTACAAGGGACATAGTCCCACCCCACTAGCAGTAAAAAGAATAGATAAAATATATTTTGGAATTTATCGTTCTCCTTGTCAAGCATTTGGTGCAGCTGTACGCTTGTTTCCCAGTGTCATCAGAATGAAATATTTTCCATATATTTTCACATGATTGGGTGACTATTGAAGGGTTTTGGATTCGTAATGACATTTATTGCACGCTAACAGGACCTATTTACAAGAAATTACAGCGCTATCGCTAATCGACGCGCTCTGCAGTTCACTAAAGCACGTAAAAGTGTTCTCATTCTGCTGTGTGTTCATCGGTTGTCTGGTAACGGCTTCCTCAGTTTCCGTGTTTCACTGGTTCTGTCCTCACTGACTGGTGCCTATCTCACGACTAGAGTTGACCTTCTTAAGCAACGTCTTTCAACGACTCATTTAATTACTCTGAAACTGCAGTTAGCCAGCTTATGACTGACTTTCGTTTCGATTATCCAGATAAAGTCTCTGCACGGACCCAACATAAAATAACTTTTCTTGAAGATGATATATTGCACATTCACTCAGCCGCCGGGGCGTACCGCATAAAAATCGCCGTTTTGGACATTTCTTCTATTTTTCGTGAATAACTGTAGCTACGGTGACGTAACGTTTCGTGTTCCACGTGTATATGAGTGAGTAAGTAAGTAAGTAGGTAAGCAGTTGTCGGTAGGAGTACAGCAGTAAGCTTAAGGGGTACAGCAAGCAAACAATAAGCTTAAGGAGTGCAGAAGAGTACAAGAAGTCAGCCTGTGAAATGTTAACATGTGATTTGAAGATTTTATGTGTGCTGTAGCACAGTGATACTGGGAGTGTGTGATTTAGTGAGACTTTTATAGTTCCTATGTTATAAATCCGTGAACACTAGTGGAGATAGACTGAAGAGATTAGTGTGGTGTGCTTTGTACTGCGAAAATTAATAACCGTTTTACATTTATTGGTAGTTACGGCCTGCAAGTGGTCAATAAATTAAATTACCAATCCGAATTCCGTCTTTAGTCACTAACACACGTGGGAATATTGTCAGTTTTGCAGATAGCTTCAGGACGAATGCTTCCTTTGATCGTAAACTTGTACACGTACACGGCTTCACCTTGTTCATAAAAATAATAGAAGTTCTTTTTTTTAATTTAGTTGGTAACTTGAATGAGAAATTTGCGTAGGAATTGTCTGTTACGTCTCCCCGCCCCTCACAGGAATTATACGTTAGACACAGAACTTCTGGTTCTGCATGTTGAGCCCACTTCTTTCCTTCTGTTGCTGTTTCCACATAAATGGAGATCATTATTCTAGATTTAAAAGTTATTCTGAATAAAAGAAGAGAACTAGCTGCAAGTTCTTTTGTTAAAAAATATTCTCAGAAAAGAAAAATATAAAGCTGTAAACAAGGAGGTTTTGTCGTTAGCCATTTCTTTGGTCAAACTCAGGCGTCAAATTTTCTTCTAGTTACATGATTATAAAATGTTTACCAGGATCACTATTGTGTTTGTTGAGGAAGTTTGAAAGATGATGTTTCATATGAAATTATAGAATCCACAGGTTCATATCCTTGTCATTTGGAAGTAGAGTAAGCCTTTATTATAACGGACTGACAAGACAGCAGGATGTTCCTTATCGTCGATGTCCGGTATAACAATGTTATATTTACGGAAGTACACAGTAGGATACATAGACAATACACGCAATAAACATAGAAATATGAAATATAATTACATAAATATTTTATATTGATAATATTTTTTTATTTTAAATATTTTTCTAGCTACAAAACAGTGCTTCAACATCTCCAAAAATTTACAATTGTATAAAGCCAAAATTTCAGCCGTTGTATCTGAAATCCGTTATATCAAGATCCGTTATAACGAGGTTTTACTCTCAACGAGACTAGCGAAATCGACCGATCTTTATCCTGCTTTTCTTGTAACCCATATAAATAAATAATATACTTACCCACTATAATTATAATTTGGAAATATTCCAGCATAGGAAAGGTACCAAAAGCGTGAAAGGATGGCAACTATAGGGAAGTGTAACAGGCATCAGAGGTAGAGAGGTCGAGAAACTGACGAGGAGAAGCGTTTTAATTTATAAGAAGGAAGGGCGTATCGTTCTGTAAACCGGAAGTGGAAACTCGTCTCCTTTCATAATTGAGAAAGGGTGGAAACTTATAGTCCAATACTCCAGTGGAATACACACATATCCTAAATACCTTCTTTGCTATTTTGCACATTCATTGTCATAAGGTTCATATATTTCAGATATAAACTTGTTGTTGTACAGCTAATCAATTTTTATATCACAATTCATATAGTAATTAAAAAGTAAAGTTGTCCCTGTGCTTAAGAAATTTAACATTACGACATGAAGGCGTATGGGTCAGTGGGTGTATAGATTCGCGTTCTCTTGACCTCGACATTTGTTGGAGGTGAGCGGTCAGCCTCACGCGCCGGCCACTTTAACCCCAGAGAAAGAGCCCCCGAATCCCAATTGATAGAAGGCTGGGTGGGAATCCAGAACTGGTGTAGAGGACATGAAGAAGAGAAAATTCTCGCCCATATAGGGACTCGAACTCCGAACTCTCAGTCGTTCAGCCCGTAGCCAGTCGCTATACCGACTGCGCTATCCCGGCTCTTCTTTACAATTCATATTCATGCATTACATTTGGATGTAATGCATTAAATATTATCTGCATGGAAAAACGTTTGAATTAAAAATTGTATAATCTATGGGGATCTTCATTCTTTTCCAGGACTCTCCATCCGTCTTCCTCCTTATATTTTCTGTCCATCCTTCCTTCCTCATTTTCCTTTACCCTTTTTTTCTTTCCTTTCTTCCTTCTTCCCTTCCTCTTACCTTCCTCCTTCCTCCCTTCCTTCCTTCCTTCCTTCCTTCCTCTCTCCTTAGTTTTACTGTTTCCCATTCCCCTCCTCCTCTTCCCTTCTGTAAAGAACCGCACCTCTGCAGTGAGCTACAGTGATCGGTCAGAATTTGGGATGCCCCAACATCCTATTCCCTTCTGTAAAGAACCGCACCGCAGCAGCGAGCTACAGTGATCGGTCAGAATCTGGGATGCCCCAACATCCCAGTCCCTTCTGTAAAGAACCGCACCGCAGCAGCGAGCTACAGTGATCGGTCAGAATCTGGGATGCCCCAACATCCCAGTCCCTTCTGTAAAGAACCGCACCTCTGCAGCGAGCTACAGTGATCGGTCAGAAGCTGGGATGCCCCAACCTCCCATTCCCGTCTATAAAGAACCGCACCGCAGCAGCGAGCTACAGTGATCGGTCAGAAGCTGGGATGCCCCAACCTCCCATTCCCGTCTATAAAGAACCGCACCTCTGCAGTGAGCTAGAGTGATCGGTCAGAAGCTGGGATGCCCCAACCTCCCCTTCCCCATCAGCACGTGTCACAGTCACCAAACTTCATACAGTTTACAGCACTACAATACAGTAACCATGTCATTTAATGTCACAACTTACGGGTGATATCAATTTCTGTAGATTCAATTGCCACATATCTGACACGCGGACTGAACTTCCTGTGCACCCCGCTGTCCTGGCGAGAGCACTTACCTACAGAGTATCGTAGTACAGTGGCTACACGAGATATCGCTCTGGGGTCACAGAGAGTGCAGCCCTAAGTGAAGGGCAGGCCACAGGAGGGCCCATTACTAAGAGCCAGGCCACTCAGTGCCCCAGAGCAGGTCCCTAGTCTCCATTACCGCAACTAGCCTACAGCACTGCATTCTATCGTGACCACGTGGCTACAGGCTGTTTCAAGTCTCTGTAGAGAACATGTTCTCAGCTTCATTTTCTGTGAATATCCGAAATGCTTCGAACACTCAGATTGACATAGAAGTTGAGGAAAGTGTATCTTTGTAATTTTAACGCACAAAAGTACTTGATATTTATATGTATGTCTGTTCATGATACATCTGCGTACAAGTCATATCAATAAATTTAATTGTTAACAGACTGGAAATTAAATTGATATTTCTTTCAGCCTGCATATTGACATTTCACAGCGTTGAGTTTCACAAAATCGATTTAAAAAAAATATGAAACCCTATAGTAAGTTGTATTATTGTCGTTCCCACTTCAGAATTTTACACGACGGTCTCATCTACTTTATGATTACAGTGGCCGAATGAGTTGCTCTGACATGGAAATCATACCAAGTGTCATCAAGTTCCAAGATTAAGTGAAAAACTGTTAAGTGGGACATACATACATCCGCATACAGACTGACTCTGTAATTACTTTTATTCTTTTCGAAGACAGCAGAGTAAGTTTACGAAAATATTTCTACAGCGCCATTTCTCTACACGTTACTGTTGTTTTGCAAACCAAAATTTAGGAACACGTGATTTAACATCGGTAAATACAGTATAGCACGGGGCACGCGGTAGCGTAGTTGGTCGAGGCACTGCGCTATAAGGCGGAAGGTCGCGGTTTCGAGTCCCGATGAGGTCATTGGTTTTATATTCAATTGACCTAATCCTTCCAGCTACACTGTGGCCCTGGGGTCGACTCAGCCTCTAACAGAAATGAGTACCAGGCATCTTCCTGGGGGGTAAATGGTGACTGGCAAGTAAGGCTAACAACCTTACCTCCTTCTGTGAGCCGATTGTCTAGAAAATTGCGGGAGCCTCGAAGTCTCACAACCCTATGGGCCTTCACGGTCTCTTACAGGGATAACTTTATAGTACGGAAACTCGGAAGGCATACAAAAAAAGGTAAAGCTGTCACTGTAACAGGCCGTGGAGGCTCATAGGCTTGTGAGAAGGCGAAGCTCCCACATTTTCTATACAATCGTCTCACAGATGGCGGTGATGTTGTCAGTTATACGCGCCGTTCGCCTTTTACCCCCCAGGAAAATTCCTGGTACTCATTTCTGTTAGAGACTGCGTCGACACCAGGGATATAGTGCCGCTGGAAGGATTAGACCAACTGAAAATTCTGTTGACATCATCGGGAATCGAACATGCGACCTTCCGTCCTGTAGCATAACCCCTCAATCAACTACAATACTGGTTGCCCCAGGTATACAAAAGTCACGAGATATTAAAGTAGGTAAAGGAAAGTAAAAAGAAGTAGTAGGAGCCAATTGTACGAAGGTGAGTGGGAAGAGAGAGGACAGGGAGTGGCGGACCTGGGGAAAAACTAGGTGAATAACGTTTTTTTTCTGGGTGGGATAAAAACCAATTCGTTTCCTGCTCCATCACCCCCATCTCCGCCCCTAGCCAATACCTCAATCCTCTTGCCGTCACACACATCCGTCGTCACAAGGCATTACAGAATAACAGTTCACTGGATGCTGAGCCGTGTCTGCAGCATGGCACGAGCATGGCAGTCGGTGAGAGGCCTATCGGCAACATAGCGTGGAGTCCCGCTGCTCTCTCAACGCGTGCACCGGCTTGCTCGAAGGAGCGCAGTTCTTGAGAAGCTTATAACGGCTTAGCAGGTCAAAACTTGCACGATTCATACGAAAAGTGAAGATTCGCTACCGTGTTTACAGAAGTATACTACTGAATTCTACCTTCAGCCAGATGAACCAAGTCTATATCTTTAGTATTTAAGAGTCATCTTAATATTATTCTCTTATCTGCTTTTAGTCTTTGGAGGTTTTCTCTGACGTTTTTTCGACCAAAATTTTATATGAGTTATCCATATTCCTCATGCATTCTGCATGTACAGCTTGATTTTGTGACTCTTGGTAAGTATTTGGAGCCAGTCACAGTAGCAGCGCTGTCTAAAGGTTCGGCCACACAGAGCGCTACGTATGCGACGAACGTTACGTACGCTATGTTCGGTATACGAACAGAAAAATATTTCCTTTTACTGCCAATGTGACTGGCCACACAGACTTCCGTACTCTACATACGCTATGTTCCCTATGTTAGCTGCGTCGCAGAGTGTACACAGCGTACGTAGCGTACGTAGCGAACATAGCGTAGCGCTCTGTGTGGCCGCATCTTAAGGCGTGAATTGTCATCGCTCACTCGGACGCTGGGATTGTGGGTTCGAATTTATCTTAGGGCATATGTGTTTTGTGTGTGTATGCCTTTATTCTGTGTTCGTGTTGTCCTGTGTTTAGGTAGAGGCCTTGCGACGAACTAATCACCCGTCCAAGGAGTCCTACCGTCTATAAAAAATGATTACGGAACTGAATAAGAGGCCAGGGCCCTGAATGGGCTGGAAGAGTAGTTGAAAAAATTAATACTTTGAAAAGAATAAAATTATGAAGCTCCTCGATATGTGATTTTCTCTTACTTTCCGTTTCACCCTTCCTGTGAGGCCCAAATATTATCCTCGTCACGTTGTTCCCAAACGTCCTCATTCTATCTTCTACGGCGAGAAACCAAGTTCCCTACTCATGCAAAGCAACACGTTAACTTGCAGTTCAGTACATTTCAATATTTGTTTTTTGAGTTCGGAAATGGACTGACAAAAATTCTGATTAGATTAAAAGGGTTCTGACTAGGGGATTAATGAATTTCTGGACTTTTCCATCATCCGATATTCTAAGGGACACAGCGTTTCGTAAATTGGATCTGTTTCCCTCCTCAGGTGAGGGGATGGAAAACGGTTACTGTATGGGGTCCGTTAGAAAGAGCTAACCGCAGTCTGTGGAGGCAGCTTCCGTCTAATTCAAATAAAAACAAAAGCACTCGGGGTTGCTGGGTTTTAGGACTTTGTCCATTGTCTGGCATTCTAAAGAGGTATTCATTAGTGTTATTTAGAATACTGGACAATGGACAATGTCAAATAACCCATTAATCCCGAACTCCCAAAAATTCCGAACTGACTCATGGCAAACGTATCTAAAATTTAACCTGATTTTAATTTCTTCGCTTTTTAATTTATTCACGAATATTGTTTTACAGAAAACTTTCGTAGGGTTATAGAGAACTGCAACATTTTTTCATCTGCGACTCTAAAACATAAAATTTTCTATTACGACCCACGAAATGAACCTCTGGTCCCCTACTATTTGTATCAGGCCACAGTTTGATACCAGTTTTATAGGGTTGGTTTGCTTCTCTGCCTTCACAGATGGCAGTCATGATCTTATTACATTTTCCCAGCTGCTCAGCGGAGAAGACATAAGACAGACTCCAGAAGTCTGGGGGATAATTCCTTTATAAAATTTAATTAGCGTTCGCAAGTTCATGTTAAATGGAAATGTGGTTTAAGGTGTCTCTTCAATTAATCCAAACTTTCTGAAAGTATAATGATCCAGGCTAAAGCTGAACTATGCCTCTGCTAAAAAAAATCTTCTGTTGTATTCCATTACAAAATGACTTGCAGATTTTAGACAACGCTTTGTATTCTCACTTGGATGAACAAAGCAATTTTGGTTCTGGTTTCTCTAATTTTTTTTCCAGTTTTTATGACACTTTAATTTTAATACTAATAAATTAAAAATGCGATGTAGAATCCAAAGTTTCCGCGCCTCGAACTCCATTTCCTATTACTCTGAGCTTCCTTGAACCTTCTATATCCGCCTTGCTTCTTGGCAACATATTTTCCCAATAGGTATCTTAAAGTCATCTTCCCATCTGTTCGGTATTCCAAGAGGGCTTTTCCCAGCATGCCTCCTCTCCAGAATTCCGAAAGCATTCCTTCCATTTCCCATGAGACCCGCACACCCAAACCATCACTTCCTACTCACACCCAAACGATCACTTCCTGCTCAAACTGTATTTCACTGTCCCGGCTTTGCTTGTGGTTTGTGTGAACCATTAATTTCCAAGCGAGCAAGACATTGCAGATGGCAACACTTCCGACTTATATTCGGAAGAAATCGGTTCGAATCTCAGGACATGGACTATTCAGATCCTATTTCTCGTGTTCCCTTAAGTCGTTCCGGACAAATGCCTCATGTCACGACCGCCTCCTACCAAAATACCTTCTAATTCATTATTCAGCAATCAGCTGGCCACTGGACGCTATACAGCAGTGTCTGAGCTACAGAGATCGTCTTTAGTTAAACGGAAATTTTTTTTCAGAATAGGAGGAAGAAAATAAATAAGGGTCCAAAAAGGACCAATATATTGTCACGTGTGTTAGTGACTGTAGAAGGAATTTGGATTGGTGAATAGATTTATTGACCGTTTACAGGTCGTAACTACAATTAACTGTAACACTCTTGCTGATTTCCACACTACGAGTACGTATCACTTAACACCAAGTCTTCTCAGTCAATTTTCACTAGTCCTTACTTGGTAACCGCTCTCCATAATGGCTATTACTGTGCAGTGTTAACTGGTAACGAATCTTCAGCTTCCGTTGTCCGCTGGTTAACTTTTCACAACTGAACACTCAACTGCACTGTAAAGTCAAAGTTAATTTAATATTGGCGGCTTACCGCCAAACAATTCAGCTTGACGTCAATCCCCTTGAGACTCACGACCAAAGATTTCTTTTTAAACGGAGTCCTTGCGGTAATAGTCCTTATTTATCGTCCTCTCTGATGAGAGATTGGTTTGTCTCTTAAAAATATGCTTGACCTTTCGTGAAGCATACGTATCTGTCTTACAGCATGTTGCTGAAAATTGCAGTATGACAAGCCTTCTGTCAATACAGACTTTACAGAACAGGACATGCCTGTCTTACGTATCTTATGCTACAACAGCAGCTTAGTCACTTGAACGGTCGTAAGATTGACCTTGGCACGAGCCACACAGAAAATGAAATCTCTCTATTGTTGAGAGGGCATGTTTACCGCCTCGTGACATAGCAACGGTCGCGGCGCGGACCACATATAGAAACCACTCTTCTATTGTTGGGCGCGTGTTCATTTCCGCGGTAATAAGTTTACCGAGCCACTGCTTAGAAGCGGGACGCATAGCTCCGTTGTTCCATTTGTTGCGAACGTTACATAGCAACGGCCGCTCCTCATAATATTGTATTGTAGCATCCTGTTGCACTTTTCACTTGCGTCGATCATTCACCGGTTTACGCGCAACACTGCGTCCCACAAACTTATCACATATACAAGTTTAACAGTTTCTTTAAATACACTACCTGTTCGGCCAACATGTCCATCATCACGTGTTAAAATATGTCTGATAAGGAAACCGCTGCTTTCATTTGTTGCTGATGCATATGCAGGTCCCTCTGATGTGTTTGCGTGTGTTATGCTCCACCCTATTGTGTTCTTCTGTGCATACATATTTTAACACCTGATGATAGCCATGTTGGCCGAAACATGTAGTGTATTTTAAAGCTTAAAATACTCCTAAACTTGTAAAGATGATAAGTTTTGTGGAACATGGTGTTGCACGTAAGCCGGTAAATGATGGACATAAGTAACGGCCGCTGTTTACAGAGTCACCGATTAACAACGGGTCTATACGCCACAATATACGTGGCGTATAGACTCGTAGAATACAGACATTATGAAATGACGCTCGCTTCTGATTTCCGAGAATTATTTGTTGTTAGGTCGTTTATAGGATTTATGAAATCTTAACCGCTTGTTATCTGATCAGGATTCCTCTGCGTGTTTACGACGAAAGCCTTGACATTTCATGCACAGTGGAACTGCATCTCCTGCAGGGCGCCTCATGCACGCGCTATGATCTGGCTTTATTGCCCGGGTAGAGGGAGGTTCCAACTGACATAGTGGGGGGAGAAACGTACACTTCGCTTCTTATCCTACCCTACATTTCTGTCGGATCTTTCCTCCCCCTTCTTCAACCGTTATTTCGTTTCACCCTTACACACCCCATGCTGCTTACAACCTTTTAACCAACATGAAGTCACATACGAGAAAAACGGTAAGTTGGACCACCAGGAGAGTTTGGAAAGTGATTTTGAGCGTTCAGAGAGGCAGAAATTACAACACTGTAAGTTATTTAAAAAATGGCATCTTAATTGTTTGCGTAAGATTAATTAGAACTCATGATTTTTAGAACCATAGGAAATAGATAATGTGTTCTTATGCTGATAATTAGAATGATCAAGTCATGGAGGATGACGTTGGCAGGGCATGTAGCACGAATGGGGAGAAGAGGAATGCATATAGGATATTGGCGGGAAAGATATCACTGGGAAGACCAAGGCGTAGGTGGGTGAACAATATTAAAATGGATCTTAGAGAGATAGGATGGGATGGTATGGATTGGATTGATCTGGCTCAGGATAAGGACCGCTGGAATGCTCTTGTGAACATGGTAATGAAACTTCGGGTCCCATAAAATGCTGGGAAATTCTTCAGTAGCTGCAGATTTGGCGGCTTCTCAAGAAGGGCTCAGATCCATAAGTAAGTAAGTTCTTATGCTGAAGATGGAGGCCGCAGCTTCCTCAGTTTGCTTTTTCACTTCACGGGTATATATCACGGCACTGTATGTGTTCAGCGATTTGAAACTTTTCGCGTGCTTTTTCTATTATTTTTGTCAGGCTGATGAAAACACACACAGTTGTTGTCTTAAAACATGTAGAAACGGGCAAATTGCAATACCTAGTCATACTTGAAAAGATTACTATAAAGTTGATCTGAAGTAAAAGCTTTAAAATTATGGACTGAATTCGGCTGAATCAGGATTGGGTCCAGTGGCGATTTATTTTGAACATGATAATGATTATTTGGTTTGCAAGAATGGTATATATATTTTTGCCAGGATGTTGTGCCTTATGTGAAGTCGATTCAAGAAGTGGGATGCATGCACAACAATGAGAATCCCATTGTTTTTCGTATAATTGTTCAAAGCAATTTTTCTAACCTTCTCTGATGGGTACGGGGAAAGAGGCAGAGGCGTGAAGGTGACCGCTCACCTCCAAATGGTGCTGAGATCGAGAATGCTGGAGCTGTACCTCCACCCCATAAGTCTTGTTGGCATGTTGCTTAATTGATTAAAGACAGGGATAATTTTTAGCTGAGTAAAATGCATCATATTTATCTCTTTATTGTGGAAGTAATAAAATAATATATTTACTCTCAAGTGATTATTTTATAATTAGCAGATCGTGAAGGACAGGCACCCATAAGCATATCTGAGGCTAGTGGCCCGTGCCTAAGTTAATAACGCTGATGTACAAACCACGAAAGTGCATAGATATTCGTCTAGACTATCACGTGATACGCTTACGTTAATGTTCGTTAAGCTTTCGGATGCAATCCTAGGTTCGTCTCCGCCATCAACTTGTTTCTTTTAAACAAACAAATATTCTGTTGACAGAAACGTCCCTTCGAATATTTCAACGTCAAATTACTGTGGCATCTGCAGGCCCCCAGTGATGGCTTCCGTAAGGGATATGCAATATATATGTAGATAAGCCTTATTTGCTGAAAGGGCACAAGATTTGGGTTCCTCCGGGTCCTTACAATACACCACTTAGATCAGAATAATGATTTCAGTAAGAGTGATACAAGTCTCCCTACACGACATACCAGTACCAGTTTCAAGGGACAAGGTTCAGTCAGTCCCTTCAGGGTGCAAACCTGTATTACGTTAACATCATCTCCCGTGCATTACTTTCATATGCACCGAATGTGATATTCCCTTAAAAAAATTAATTCGCTTAGTGGTGTGTGGAGTCCTACTGGGTCCACTCGGCACAGCGGCCACTGATTGGGCTATTGTAGCCTGCCCCGCGTGATTATGATGATGGAGAATTTGGTGGAATGAAGATTGGCAAGGGAAACCGAAGTACTGGGAGAAAACTCGTCCCATCGCCACTTTGTCCACCACAAATCCCACCTGACCGGGCCGCCGCGGTGGGAAACCAGCGAGTAACCGCTTGAGCTGTGGCGCGGCCAGTGATAATCCCTTGCATATCATCTGATTCCAGATCGCAGTTAAATATACAGTACAAACTCTGTGGCTTTTAGTTCGCAAGCAAACTATACCGACCGAGCGACCGCCGCTTGTCGGCGAAGTTAGTGCCAACTTAGCGGATAAAGGTGTTGCCTGATCCCCACTGCCGTTAATTTCGGTTTTCTAGACCGGAGCCGCTATTTCCTTAAAATAGCTCCTCAATTATCCTCACGAGGCTGAGTGGACTCCTTTCTAGACACACTACTTCTCAGAAAATATGGTAGCCCCAGGAATCGAACCCGGGATCTCTGGATCTGTAGCCAGGAACTCTGACCACTAGACCACAGAAGCGGTCACAACAGTCAACAGAAATATTAAGTTGCAGGCAATGACTTGCAGTCCTACTTCGTATTCAGTGGGTTGCATGTTCGAGCCTTGACCAGTAGATTAACTGCCTTCAGTTACTTTTCTTATGGGTGATGTCATTCCCTAGATCATAAAGTTCTATCCGGTTCCTTATATATACTCATCCTCGATGCGAGAAAGAAATTTATAATCTTGAAATAGATCACGACTTCTTTCTTAGCCTCTGTGGTAGTCCACGTCATTTTATCCCCCAAGTAGCTTACTTTTTAAAGTCATACATTGAGTTTTGTATGAAAGCTCAGCTGAGTTGTGCTGCTTTGCACATAATTCTCAGAATTCTATTCCGATCGGGACCGGATGTCTGTACCTCGAGGAAAGTTCAGGGGTTCTCTGTCGTAGCCTGCTACATCTGTGCTTTCACTTGCCAGAACTTATTAATAACTATTGTATATTTCCGTATCATTTCCTGGTATTTATCTTCTGCGTTTTTCTTAATAATTTTAAGCTTGGAGTTCATGGAAATATTGCTTAAAAATTCAGTTCCTTTTAAAACTATTAAAAAGAGGGAAATAGGGCCATTTCCGGTACAAATATGATTCTATTAGTAATGTTGGGTACAGCTTCTAGGTTATGACCTCTGCTGTTGAGGAGTCGGGATCCCCACACAAGGACAAGATTTTTTTTTTCTTTTTTATAAAGGCCATACCGACTATAGGGCCCAGACAGCTTCCTATTTAATGGACATCGAAGGCTGTTTCCGAGGCGGTAAAGCGTCCGGAACTCTAATATAACCCACCTCCATGTAGTTCTTAGGTCAATCACGATGGAGCTGTACCTCCACTACCACATAAGTCTTCATGCCGTGGTGTTTAACTTTTTATCAGAACCAAAAAAACTGTAACAGGAATTACGACTAATTTATGTTAAACAACTTAGTATAAATGTATATAATGTTTCTTTAAGCGAGTTTTGTAGTTTTGTTTTTAATTCCGTGGGGCGCTGTGAGCCTGAGACCACTTGGTACGTCGGCCACTAACAGGCCTATTGTACCAGCCCCAGACAATGGGTGAGTATGAAGCATGTGGTGGAATGAGAATGGATATTGAAAACCGAAGTAGTCGGAAAAAAGAACAGCCCCAGTGCCATTTTGTCAAATACAAATCCTACATGACCTGAACTGGGATCGAACCTGGGCCACCGCTGAGGGAATTCGGCGACTAACCAACTGAGCCATGGCAGGGCCATGAGTTAAGTAACTGAGTTAACACAAGCTACAGTAATATAGGAAGGCATTTCTTGCTGATCACGGTGGCCGCACGGCCTAAGGCATGAAATGTCTTAGCTCGCTTAAACACTGGGATCATAGGTTCGAATCCCACTCTAGGCATGAGTGTCTGTGTACGTTTACTCTGCGTTCGTGTTGACCTGTGTAAGTAGCGGCCTTGTCATGGGCTCATCCCCGATCCAAAGTGTCCTACCGACTGTGTATAAGACTATGGAACTGAAAGAGACGGCCAGGCCACAGGCTGTACTCTATCGCCGTTAGTTGCATTTCTCTTCTAATTCACTTTTAGCTTTTACGAATGAATTCTTCTGGCCTTTCCAAATTCATAATTAATATCTGAATTATGATCTCTTATGGGGCACGCAGTAGCGTAGTTGGTTGAGGCACTACGCTACAAGCCGGGAGGTGGCGGGTTCGAGTCCCGATGAGGTAGATATTTAAAGTTACATAATCCAATCGCATTATGGCCCCGGGGTCGACTCAGCCTCTAACAGAAATGAGTTCCAGGAACATTACTGGGGGTAAAAGCGGCTGACAACCTTACCGCCATCTATGAGCCCATTGTCTAGAGAAAATGTGGGAGCCTCAACATCTCACACACCTATGCGCTTTAAAATTTTACCAGAACTCCTCAGGCGAGGAGTCTTATCCTTCACAGTGCCTCTACATAAATAGAGCAAAACAAATAGAGGAAACAGCGCAAGGAAAGACGCATTTCTCGAATGAGATGCGAACCTACGATCTCATGTTTCGAAGACATGACGGATCTCAGACCGCGTCGCCACTATAGCAGTATGTGAGTGAGAAAATTTAAATATTCTTCCTAAAATCCTTTCTCATTCTGAAAGTGTCTGAGTCAGCTTTATCGCCCCTTCGCTTTTAAATGTCTGAGAATGTATTCCCCTTCATGTGCAATGGATAACCACTCTCTTTGTTACTTAGATCCATCTTCCTCTGCAGCACCGCTTGGGTTATAGAGTGGTTTTGAATGTGCACTTTGTGCGACGCGGGAGCTCGTACAGACATCTTTAAAATGCATGCGCGAATGGATATAAATTTTGTACGTAAAAACGTAGACTAGTCTCTTTCATAACAAAAAGGGGAGGAATATATATATATAAGGGCGGGACAAGAAGTCCACTCAAGAGACCATTTGTTGTTGCAGAAGACAGGGATGAAGTGACAAAAGTTTTATATATCTTTCTTAAATCCCACATTTCCTTTGAAGACCGCTGTGAATAATAAAATTGACGTCTGGTACTCCCTTTTCCTGGAATTGAGTTTCTGCCACATTCTATACAGTAGCGACCTATTAGAAATACAGATCTCATATCAGACTAGTAACCACGAAAGATTCTGCTGGTATATTAAAATATGTGTTTGTTTTTCCTTTCGATTAATTTCAAAATTGCGGAAAAAAAAAAGATATCGAATGAAACGTGAGGGATGTACGAGTTCAGTGTATGCAACCGTACGTGACCTGTGCTGCTTCATGTAATATCAAAACGCATGTTCAGTACCGACGTTTCGTTATTTAGTGTCAGTGGACCCGAAGTGTAAGTAGCGAGAAACTTGAGGCGCTAACTCTTCTGGCTTTGGGGCCTACTTTATAGGGCCACTATTCGAATCTCAGCATGGACATCCACTATCTCCATTGACGTTTTCGTAGTTTTTCTCAGGCCTTGGAGACGAACATTGTGAAGTTACCTCAAAGTAGAGCACGGTTTTCTTCTACATTTATTTCAATAAATTACTGAGTGTCATCCTGTCATTCGATTCCAATGTGGTGAGTTACTGACCTGACTAATTCCACGGAGATGAGCCCTTTTTGAGAAACCACCAGTCGTTCAGCTACTCTTGAATTTCCCAATATTTTATGGAGCTCAAAATTTCATACAGTATAGACAAGAGTTTTCCACTGGTCCGTATCCTGAGCTAGCTCAATCCAACTACACCATCTCATCCTACCTCTGTAATATCAATTTGAATATTATCCTCCCACATACGTCTAGGTCTTCCTAGTGGTATTTTTCTTTCTGTCTTTCCCACTAATATCCTATATTGTAGCTTGCGTGTTACAAGAACTGCCAATCTCATATTCCTTGATTTCATAATTATAATTGTAATTATAGAAGCGCACAAGCTATGAAGCTCGCTATTAAAAAGTTTTCCCTAACATCCTATAAATTCATTCATCTTCAGTCCATAAATATTCTCCTCAACACCCTCAGTCTACATTCCTCCCTTAATATCAGGGACCAAGTTTCACACCCACACAGAATTACAGACAGAGTTATATTCTTGTATATACTGACTTTACCTTTTTGGACAGCAGACGAGAAGACAAAGAAAACTGGACTGAATTGTAGCAAGCATTACCCGAATTCAAGCCCGTGTTGATATTGTCAGGCATCCGGCGCTTGCGTGACTAATAATAGGACTGGTTTTCGGTTTGATGACTGAATTTGTTGGACTTTTATATAATTGGTTACAACAGTTCACTATCTGACACACTCTTATCTTCTTCGACTGGACACTCCACTGGAATTATTCTGACTTCCAACTGAACTCTGTTGTATTCCTTTGTTCCCCTCTATACTCCTCTACACTCAAGTCAAAGTCACGTTGCGACTGACGGTCAGTCAGTCAGTAAGTCTGACCAGATATTAATTATTACCGTTTGACAGTTAAGGTCTTGTTTCTGTGGGGCGCCCTCTCTGACGAGAGGACGGGTCTGCCTTTTGTATATGCTGCTGGCCCTTTCCAGCGCAGTCTTACTCGGGTCCGAGTCCCTTGAGACTGGCTACCATATTTTACTGTCTCAGATTTGAGACTTCCCTTTTCGTCGCCTCCTACGACTCGCAGGGTCACGGTGGAGGTATTCGACCCCGCCTCCACACGGGGTCTCATTTATACTCCAAGTCCAAGTCATATTGCGACCGATGGTCGGTCAGTCAGTCAGTCAGTATGTCTTGGTGTCGAGCCCCATCTGGGGCTCATGACCAGATATTTATTACTGTTTGGCATTTACGGTCTTGTCTTTGTGGGGCGCCCTCTCTGACGAGAGGACTGGTCTGCCTTTTGTATATGCTGCTGGCCCTCCTGAATGTGGACTCTTATAATTCCTCGGCACCGACTCCACGGAAAACACCGTCTTCTGTCGTCAAGAATGCGTGGTTATTTGTCCGTTACCTACGTATGAATGTCCTTCTATTGTTGAGAGTGTAACTTCGGGAATGTGTTTATCTAGCCGTTATCTAACAATGAACATGTGCGGCACAATGTATAAGACTAATGTCAAGATTTTGTTTCTTATAATTAAGAAGATGATTCCTTAAAATTTACATTTCTCGACTCTTTGAAACCCGTTACGGAGCGGAGCTTAATACTTCATTTAGGAGTGGATATGTAATTATTCTGCACTTCTATTATGTTCCTAACATTTCCTTTTGTAGGCTTAATTTCTGATTACAGTTTATTTGCGTTTAGCTTCCTGTCGATTTGTGTTTTTGTACTCAAATTTAAAATTTATAATTCTCCAAGTAAATACCTCAAAATCATCAGACAACTTCTGTACGTCATTTGTTACCCAAATAACTACCTCCGACTTTGGTTTATCTTACATTTCATTTCAGTACACATAAGAACCGCATTTATGTTGTTTCAGTGTGGAACCTTGGTAATCCAAACCCACGTTAATCATACCTCACTTACAGTACCACAAAAATCGGCACCTCAAAAAATCACAAATTTTATATAACTGTTTTATTTCTTTTCACTAGAAATGGATTTTTGTGAAACATGATATTACGTGTTAATGGACCCCATTCCTTCTAGATCGTAACAGACGAAACCCGGATATAGCTTGCTCCGAGCCTGGCACGTAGTCGAACATCCGGGTGTTTAGATCGTTGTTTATGTATGTAATGTACCTATTTTTTTCTTTGGCACTACAGCCCAAATTTGGGCCTTGGTTTACCTCTATAAAACTCTCCGTTTCACTTCAGTTTGCTGTGTCTTAGACATTCGGTAGGACTCCTTGGGCGGGTGATCAGCTCGTCGCAAGGCCTTTACCGGTGCACAAACACAGAAGACACACACAACTCTGAACATCCATGTACTGAGTGGGATTCGAATCCACGATCCCGGCTTAAGAGCAAGCGAAGACAGTGTATGCCTTAGACATCTCGTGTACAGTGACCGGTGAATAGATCTATAAAAAGACTCCGTGGTTTTAGTCCGCAAGCGAACTTTACCGAGCGAACGACCACCGCTTGTCGGCGAAGTTAGTGTCAACTTTAGCGGATAGAGGGTGTCGCGTGGTCAACACAACGGATACACACGGACCCTATACAACTTTTAAATTAATAATTTTAGTAAAAACTTTTATATTTATTTAAAACCCAGTACTCCGAAAGATCCAATAGTCCGAACACACCAGTGCTTTAATTTTTTTTTCCTTTTCTGTAGCGCTACAGCCCCAATTTGGGCCTAGGCCTACCTCCATGAAACTCTTCGTTTCACTTCGGTTTACTAGATCTTACACATTCGGTAGGACTCCTTGGGCGGGTGATCAGCTCGTCGCAAGGC
>NW_019720561.1:2178791-2224117 GCF_002891405.2 Cryptotermes secundus
TGCATGCCTTGCTCGGCTACCGTGACCGGCAGTGTATAAGAATAATATATAAGAATTCAGTTCGTACCTCACAGGAAACCGATCCGAACCCACGATCCCGGCTTCCGAGCGAGCGAAGACAGTGCATGCCTTAGACCGCTCGGCTACCGTGACCGGCAGTGCTTCAGTTAGCGCAGATTATTATGGCTGCACTGCACTTCATTTATATTTAAAACTTTTATTCCTTATTTATATCCTTATTAGTAACTACGGCATCTAACATCCGAAATCATTGATATATTCACGTTTTAAATTGTTTCATGATTTATCCCATGTTTTTTCTTGTCACACCGACAACGTACAGTTCGATTTCACTATCTACAAATATAAGTGGTAAATTCTCACCCGTTATGAATTACTATAGCAATTCTATGAGCATAAACTTAAGATGACCTGTTCTGTAACTTATTTTTAAACAGGCACGCAAGCGTTTCATCACATAGTCTCAATTAGTATGGACAGTGCTAAGTGGGCCCATTACAATCAGACATAGGCCTGTACAGTAGACGGTAAATAAACGTCAGAATGGCAGGCGTTGATCTCTGCACTAACATGTGGGGCAAGGTCGCGCCATAGCTCAAGCGGTTAGTCGCTGGCTTCCCACCGCGGTGGCCCGTGTTCGATCCCGGGTCTGGTCAAGGCTGATTTGTGGTGGACAAAATTGCGCTGGGGTCGGGTTTCTCGCCGTNGGACCGGGTTCGATCCCGAGTCTGGTCAAGTCTGATTTGTGGTGGACAAATTGGCGCTGGGGCAGGTTTTCTCCCAGTATTTCGGTTTCCCCTGCCAATCTTCATTCCACCAATTGCTCCAGAATCACCCTCACCTATCATCTGGGGCTGGTACAATAGGCCAGAAGTGTTCGCAGTACAAGGGACTTAGTCCCACACCACTAGCAAAAAAAAAAATAACATATGGGGCGAATCCCCACCATTATCCACCCTCTGTCCATTCCAATACATTGCTTATCGCGAACGATACTGTGATTGACGGTAAGGCTTACAAAACAAGAGGGGCGGGGGTTGCAAACCCTCCCTAAAAATAATCCCCCTTCTCAAAGACCTGTGTCATAATAAAAAATATTGTAGTGAAGATCACCAGGAAAAAAAAACTTCGTCCGGTTTTGCTGAGGTTGCAGGCGATGGTGGAAATAAACAGACGCACGTCGCTGGTAGGCCTAATGGAGCGAAAGATAAACGGTGCTTCCCCACTGTTTGTCACGTGTCCAACTAAATCATCTGTCTTCTCGTACGAGATTTCTTTTTGTAGGCTTATTGTTGCCGCACGAAAATAACAAAACAAAACCCACACTTGATTTTCCAACCAAGAAGATATACAATTCAGCCACTTCTCCTTCAGAATGACGCAGCCGAGTGCCACGTCTTCCTGGTTTCTCTTCTCAAAAGTTTAGGGAATTGCGTTCAATAGATGCGGACACGGAATTTCCGTTTACCATCGGTGCGTTCGCGTTAAGAAAAGAATATAATTTGAGGTTCTCACAGTGACGGTTATGAAGAATACTATCTTCTGTGATACAACGCTATGCAGTCTATTGTAAGACAACCGACGTTTCGGTGGAATATATCGCCTTCATCATGAAGGTTGAATAAGGCACAGAAGAGACCAGCGCGGAAGCAGGCGTGAAGCAGAGCTCTATTTCACGCTGGTTTCTTACTAGGCTTAGTCTTCAACTCTGAAGATGAAGTCCATATGTTCCACTGAAACGTCCAATATCTTCCAGCTGACTACACTGTTATATCCCAGAAGATATTTCTTTCTCTCCTCTTGCTCCAACTTTGGAGCATAGGACTTATTTCTCAGTTTCATGATCATTTTACAGACGGTAAGACACCTTGGATGGGTGATCAGCTCGTCGTAAGGCCTCTACCTAAACACAGGGCAACACAAACACGCATACATACACTAAACATTCATGCCTTATGTGGGATTCGAACTCACGATCCCGGCTTCCGAGCGAGCAAAGGCAGCACATGCCTTAGATAGGCACCAATAAATTAACTTCTTCCAAATTATCACTGCGCGTTTACTGAATAACATACTTTACTGACCCACCGATTACATGGGTTGTAGTTGATTGACACTCGGTTATTGATAAATTTTCTATTATTTTGACATCCAGTGGCTGGCCATTACTACCGTCTTACTTCATTACTACGAGCCAGCGCAATCAAGTACACTTCATCACAGTCTGGTCGCTTGGTGGCAGTTATAATATTGTCCTCCATGTTGCCGATATTGTGAGAGAACTTCAGTGTAGCAGCGATTTGTCTGTACCCGCTGAACATGAACTGAACGTTGCTGTACAATGTTGAACCCCGTCACTGAGCAGGAAACGACGCTGTGTGAGTTCGAATTTCGCTACAGACGGCGATGTCAATCTAGCTTGGGTAGACCGCATCGCGACGCCAAGCGTCTGTTTCCATAAACCAGCTCCATCCACTCAGCAGCAGTACCTCTTGACATATTCTCAGTTCAGAAAACATATAACTTTTTTAAACAAAATGTTATTTTACTTGATTTTAATTGGTAAATCAATATTCTTTGGGTTTAACTTATGAAGCTTCGTACTGAGAGTGTGGACAAATTCAAAACGTGTAATTCTCAATCGTCAGAACCCCACAGAATTAATTTGTATAATCTCTTCAATACTTTCAAAATTCCGAGTTTGCTCTATAGTTATCTTATAGCGGAAAGTGTATTTCAAGCTTGACTCTCCAGAAATATATAGAAGAAGAAGAAGAAGAAGAAAATATTTATGAAACTAAACATATTTAGAGATCGCGAGATTTATTAAGTGCAAAATTTAGGGAGGTCGGTTATTTCAACGTAGCTCAAGTAGTTGCTTTAGTAACTTAAAACTTCATGTTATAAACATGTGGTCATTATTAAATGAATACATGAAATTTGTCATGGACAGCCTTCAGGAAAAAGAGTGCTGGTCGTTTTGGCTTTAATATTGAACTTTAAATGCCGGTCACGGTAGCCGAGCGGTCTAAGGCATGAACTGTCTTCGCTCGCTTGGAAGCCGGGATCGTGGGTTCGGATCTGTTTCCCGTGAGGTACGAACTGAATTCTTATATATTATTCTTATACACTGCCGGTCACGGTACCCGAGCGGTCTAAGGCATGCACTGTCGTCGCTCGCTCGGAAGCCGGGACCGTGGGTTAGGATCTGTTTCCTGTGAGGTACGGACTGAATCCTTATATATTATTCTTATACACTGCCGGTCACAGTAGCCGCGCGGTCTAAGGCATGCACTGTCTTCGCTCGCTCGGAAGCCGGGATCGTGGGTTCGGATCCCACAAAAGAAATAGATGTTTGGTGTGTGTATCTATTTATTCTGTGTTTGTGTTGTCCTGTGTTTAGGTAGAGGTTACCCGCCCAAGGAGTCCTACCGTCTGTAAAATGATCGTAAAACTGAGAAATCGGCCCATGCTCCAAAATGGGAGTAAGCGGAGAGAAATTAATTAATTAATTAAATTAATTAAACTAAATTAATAGTTTAATATTATCTTCCATTTACTCGAAATTCTTACAAGTGGGTTTTACTTTCGGGATTTTCTAGCAGTTTCGTACAAATTTCTAAGCTTCACAATTCGTGCAACATGCTCCACCCATCTCATTCCCCTTTCTTTCATGGCCCTAATACAGTTTTTGGCTAAAGTATTACCTTTTTTTGGGGGGGGGGGCTTACGAAATCTTCGTGATTCTTCTAACAATTTTAAAAGGTTGTATAGTTCGAGAAAGTACTTGGTATTTCAGAGATACACGTAGGATGACTGAAGCATTAGTTTTGTGAGTAAATGCGGGGTTGAAGGGAACCGTCTCTGTGTGACCTAAGTGGAGGTGATGTATCTTTCAGACATCCACTTACCTAAATACAATAAAGGGACAATAATAGTATAATACAAGCGACGGTAATGAGGCGGAAATGATAGTACAACACGAAGAGTGTTTCTAACATCCGACGGCGGATGTGGGAGTTTGTTTGTCTAACAATCAGGAGCCATGTTTTCCTTCTTATTGGGACTCGCACCCTGCCGAGTTACACTGGCGTGTCTCGTGATTACCTACCTCAGTTGGGGGCGTTGTGATTTTCTTTTCACAAATAATGATTTCTAAATCCATCCATCTCTCTCCGAAAACCTCTCCCTCATCACATCATCTTTTCTTTGTTTTGGCGTTCTGCCACACACACACACACACACACACACACGTACCCTCCCCCCCTTTCTGTAACCACTTACCCATATTGGATAATTAGCAGAACAAACACATAGCAGTCCCCATGGGTCTCCATTAACATTACAGAAAGGGTAGCTTTTAGGAAACGCAGTGACAGCGTCCTTCGAGTGAGGCAGGAGTTGGTCTTTTTAAATACTGCTTTAACTCCTTTCGTCGCAGTTCTGTCATGAGATAGAATTGTGACGGGTTCAAATTTTCATGTTTGATGTTCTCTCTATGTAAGGCCGCCCCATAGCTGAAGCGGTTAGTCGCTGGCTTCCCGGGTTTGATCCCGTGTCTGGTCAAGTGGAATTTGTGGTGGACAAAGTGGCGCTGGGGCGGGTTTTCTCCGAGTACTTCAGTTTCCCCTGCCAATCTTCTTTCCACCATATTCTCCATAATCATAATCACCCGGGGCAGGTACACTAGGCCAGACAGTGGCCGCTGTGCCGAATGGACGCAGCTGGACTCAACCCCCCCCCACTAGCGAATAAAAACAAATTAATTCTCTCTATGTAAAATGCACAGTACCTATGACACGTCATTTGGACTGTTACATTTATTACTCGAATCAGCTTGTAACAGAGTCTCAGTATACGAGTACACATTGACGTGTGCCGTGGGAGTGTGCGCAGCTCAGAGAAGTGTCCATGCTGTTACTGACACAAAGCGACGGGATTTAAAATTTCATATTTTTTCTTCGCAATATTTAAAACTGAACGGAGCTCACTAGAAAGGATTTTGTTACATTTAAATACATTAATGATGATGATGATGATGATGATGATGATAATAATGGTGACGATAATTCAGTTCAGTTCAGATTCATTTATTAAAGCGCCTGAAAATAGCTGAAAGTCCAATTACAGGCAGTCACACGATGGTTATGGGGAAAGAATATTGTGAACAGACCCAAGAAAAAATACACAAAAGGCAAAATATTAAATACACGCAGTCACAGGAGCAAGACACAACATAAAGCACAATCCACATACAATAATAGAAAGAGTGCTCCGACAGAAGAGATTAGAGGTGACTCGAGAAGTGAGATACGACGTAGGAAAAATCCTGAACAATTTTTATATTTTTAATATTTGATATGTGTCGGTATATATGATAAATATATATTTTAATTATTTTAATATGAAGACAAGGCATGCAGTGAACTAGTTTGACGTTAATCGAATAAGCACCTGAAGATGGCACTTTTGTGCCGAAACATGTAATGCTGGAGAAAGGAGTGAGGTAGATAAGTGTATGCACTAAAAGACGGTGAAATAAATCATGGACCAAAATATTAAAACCTAAATGACATATTAACCAACGTATATGTGAAGGGAAATATACCCTTAATTATTATTGAACATGTTAACGTAGCCAATTTAATAATAATGACTTTAATCGCCTACTTTCCTTTAATTGACACGTACCACATAGAAAACGGTGGGTCTAAAAGTTCTTCTATTGTTGTTTGTGTTTTCTTTGCCGCTGTAACATTTTTACCGAGCCGATGGCTAGCAACATGAAGAGACAGACAAAAGGACTGGAGGGATTTATGGAGTACGCCATTGGGCTTGATTCAGGTGTCATGATATACACAGAAAGTTTCGTAAACAAGGTTACAAAAGTATGTAAGTATAAGAAAGTTTCATAAAGATTGGTTAAGGTTTCAGTAGTTGATAAGGAGAAATACACAAACAGGAAGGAGGTAGCATAAGCCTACTTTAGAAAAGTAGGCCAATAGCAAGAAATATTTTGTGTGAAATTCCTTGATTTTATTCCTTCACCACAAGAAGAATTAGGATACATTACATATTTTATTCTTTTTTGGCAAAATATTTCGATTCACTGAGCTATCATCACTTGTTTACGTACACCCGTGTTGGTCTGCTACTGTTTACGTATTGGAATACTGGTATTTTACTATATGTAATGCCGTTGTATACAAAAATGTACGTTCACTTTTAATAATAAATATAAATAGTGACAATATTAAAGTTAAAATTAAAACTCAAGTGTTTGTAAATGGTTTTCTTGTGTTTTTATCTGGGTGCAGCTGTTGTGTGTAGCTTTTCTGTCGATGTATTCTTTAAGATCTTAAATTACTTGTATTTATGTAGTATGTGTTTATAGGTTTATGAGAATGGGGTTATGTGTTCTCCTTTGTGTTTCTTGTATTTGGGAGGTGTTGTGTCTTGTATGTGAAAGTTGTGAATAACAATAATATAACTAATAATAACAGTTACAAAGGTCATAAGACACGATTTGTAGCTTATAACTTGTACCCGTGGCCAGTAATGATTACGGTGCTCAAATCAAGGAAGAAAAAATTGGTTTGTTCATATAGCGCATATGGAAGAAACCAGGAAGTCATAGAGAATATTAGTCGAAAAATCTGAATGGAAATGTGTCCGTATGTAGGAGGGTGATATTGAAAAGTTTAATTAAGTGAAAGAGGTGTTAGGTTATGTATTGGTGTAATTTAATTCAGCATAAGTTACAGGTGAATGTCTTGGGAACAGAAATATATATTTAGGTGTCGTTAATTGGCGGGATATTCCTTTAAAATTATGAAACAATTTGTTTAATTGCTGTATAATTATTTTCTCGTGATTGTTATTAAATCGTATTTTCTCTCTCTTCCAGGTAAGTGCCATTTCCGTCTTCTCATTACCCCATCTGTAGATAGAGGTAAGAGCTACTTATGTGCTAATTGAGACTACAGCAGCTTTCTACCTAAAGAGCAAGAATCGATGTAATAGAGGAAAAGCCCATAAAAATAAATGTACAAAACCAGGTCGGCTTTTACATCTTGAGCACGCCATAGCTCAAGAGGTTAGTCGCTGGCTTCCCACCGCGGCGGCCCCGGTTCGATCCCGGGTCTGGTCAAGTGGGATTTGTGGTGAGCAAAGTGGCGCTGGGGCAGGTTTTCTCCTAGTACTTTGGTTTCCCCCGCCAATCTTCAGTCCACCAATTGCTCCACAATCACCCTCACCTATCATCTGGGGCTGGTACAATAGGCCAGAAGTGGCCGCAGTACAAGGGACTTAGTCCCACCCCACTAGCAATAAAATATGAACTGAGTTAAAGGTGTTACTATAATTATATACGTAAAATTGTGTAAATAAACTTATGAGATAAGGTTAACGAAAAATGTTAACATAATCAGTGATACTCCTTGGCCTGTTAAACACGAGTATAACTTAATTACTGGGGTTTTGGACTTTTGCCGTCGTTCCAGTAATTGTGTGTGTCATCCGCCATCGTCAGAACCCTTTACAGTATAACTTAAGTCATGTTTGTGGCTGTTCCCTTGTGCATTAAGAAATAGCATACTTTACGGAATCCAAAGGTTTATCGCTCTATCTAAAATACCCTGCCAATGCTCCCTGACCTGAGTCAACTAAATCTAGTGCAGTTTTTAATTAGAATTTCAAATTACATCCACCTAAATGTGGGTCTCCCAAGCAGTCCCTTCATTTTACGTCTGTCCAAATGAATTTCTTTACGCATATCTCATCGCCCGAAACTGCACCCCATTCAGCCCTCTCGTCAGCCTGGATATGTGCACCCTGAGGAAGTTTCGTGAAGATTACAAATTGCAATGCTCCTCTGTGTGTCTTGTCCCCCCATCCTTCTTCTCTTCAATGTAGTATATAATTTTGCAAATAACTTCTACGCAATTTTACTTCAGTCGTTGCTGATTCTAATCTGTTGTCTCAGCAGCAATGGGCCCTAAAGTTACTGCATTGCAAACAAAAGTAGATTGAAAGTAAAAAATAAAGTAAAGCTATCCCTTTAACAGGCCGTGGAAGCTCATAGGGTTGTGAGATGTTGAGGCTGCCATATTTTCTATACAATCGGCTTAGAGATGGCGGCAAGGTTGTGAGCTCTACGCGCCGGCCGCCCTTTACCCCCAAGAATATTCCAAGAATATTCCAAGAATATTCCTGGTACTCCTTTCTGTCAGAGGCTGAGTCGACCCCAGGGCCATAATGCGGCTGGAAGGATTAGGTAAACTAAAAAAAAAAATCGAATGACCTCATCGGGACTTGAACCCGCGAACCTCCGGCTTGTAGCATAATGCTTCAACCAACTACGCTGTCGCATGGTCCCCTTTAGAAAATTAAATTATTTTACTTTAATATATTGCAGCTCTGTTAGCCTCTCTAAATTGTTAAAGAAACATTCTTGGCTCAGTTCAACTTTACGATTAAATTTTCAGTTATGGAATTTTTGGAAATATGGTTTTCTTACATGTAACCTTGGAAATGAATTACAGTTAAATACAAGAGCATAAATTATATATGCCTACGTTGCCGTCTCTTTGAATATCTGTCGAAGTCACAGTTAAGAAAGAGCTCACATGCACATGTACAGTTCAAAATTATATTTTTGTTTTGTTTCTCTTCTAACGAGACATTCAGCACAATCTGAAACCCAGAACGGTGATAAAATTAAGAAAGTTAATATCCATTTTAACGATAAAATTCCCAGGTGAAATCCGAAACAAATTGATAGTGTTTAAATGAAAATTCAGAAGTCGAAATGGGCAAATGCCATAATTTGTCCTTATTTTCTTTATCATTTTAACGTCTGAAATGTAGCTCACAAAACATATGGTGCGGCATAATATCCACAATTTGTGTCTGGCTGGATGAAACCGTGTTCCGGGTAAAACGAGAAAAGACAAATTTCAAATTCCTGCTGTTCTTCATTCCGTATCTTCACCGACAGAGTGCGTACACAGAAAAATTCTCATTAATCAAAACACCGTGCCTGTTACAGATGACTGATAGAAATCCCTTCTAATCTTAATCGGATTATGAATTTTTTTCTGTTTTTGTCAGCTGTTTCCTTTTCCCAGATTCATTCATATCAGCTAAATTAATTTGATGAAGCCGAACCATAAAAAAATGTGTCCAATGCCTCTCCTCACACCCTGCGATGAAACACATTAAATTCTGCCTTCTGTAGCGGCTCAGTGCATAATCCTTCACTGAATACTTTGCCACGCGCTGCAACTCTTTTCAGAATGAATCTGCCATTCCTACTGCTGTTGCTACCATATTAATCTAATAAGGTTGTGTATTCTGTTCATATATAAAGTACATTCTGCCTTGAGGGTTTTCAAGAGACGCGAGGGGGGAAGGAGTGCTGAGAGATTTGATTACCTGCTTTTCGTTTTGTCTGAGAATGGGATTCTCTCACAGAAGATGTGACTCGAATAGAAATTAGGTTTTCTGATAAACTTCCCAGACACTACATATAGGCCTGTACACAAATAGAGAAGTGTTGGTGGGGAGTTGGAGATATAGAACCCCCCCCCTCCCCCCCCCGCTTGCTGTAACAATGAAACAAAATGGAGACAATTTCCACTTCTATTTAACTGTCTAAAAGATGGTTCGGGGAATGAAAACGAAATGTGGGATAGAGTAAGGGGAAGTGGAAGGGGAAAATGAAGCAGAGCCGCAAGAAAGAAAAGTGCTTCTTTGCGGCAGTTTCAGCGGGAATTACACAGTACTTAAGGTTGCTAAGATGTGAGTGTAAAGGAAATACTAAAAAAAGACGCTTTTAAGCTTCTTTTAAAAAAGTGGGTAACCAAAAGAATCCTATGATTTTGGTGCGTCTGTGTGCAAAGAAAAATTGAAATATATCTACTGTGATTTGTAACTCATGGTGTTTAATGGTAAAGGGTAAAGTTATCCGTGTGCTTAATTAATTAAGCATTATGCCTTGAAGATATATTGGGGAGTGGAGGTATAGCTTCATCATTTTTGACATCAACCGTAGATGGAGGTGAACTGTCAGCTTTACGCCCTAACGCTTTACCCCCTGCGAAATTAGATGGGAGAATGGGTTAGCCTCAGAGCCGGTCTGAACGTTATGGAGAATAGAAAAATTTGACCCATCCAAGTATCGAGCCATGACTGTCCAACTCGTGGCCCGTCACTATACTGACTGAGCTATCCAGACTCTCCATGCGAAAATATAAAGTTTGCACAGGGCATTATTTCCTGTGACATTTAACGAAAATTTTCATCTCTTGTTTCATTTAACGTCACTTCTTCAAAAGTTAATTGATGAACTCGTAACTTATATGCTTAGGAAGATGAGGAAAGTAGTCGTGGCCTATTTCAAGGCGTTTTCTAGCATTTGTATGAAGAGACTGAAGAGCGTCATGGAAATATCATTCCTGATATGAAGCCGACGAAGACCTCGGTATGACAAAATTTGGTAGAAATCCTTGTGGGGTACGTAGGATGAGAAGAAAAGCCAGACCTTCACATAAAGACACTTGACAGTAGATAGAACTTTGAAAGGAACCCTTGGCCAGAACTGTGCTGTAAATTACAAACTCGGGGCCCCCCAATCTGCATAGCAAAGGGAGCATAATAACATTTCTGTGTAAGAGCGTAAGTATAAATCCTTCTACACAGGGCTCATTGTCACGCTTCTCTTAAGCTTTGCATTTTCTGCCAGGACCGTTACGCCTTGAGCATACGCCGTTTTCCCTGGTCACAAAAATATGCAGAATTTATATTAAGAAAAAGTGCATTGTACGACTTCATTAAGTTGTGATTCCCCTCTATCTACACATCTAAAGATTAAAAAATATCGTCACGTGTTTATGGCTCCGTGACTAATAATAACGGGGTTTGGATTGAATGATTGGATTTATTAACACCTTCTTTTACAATAATTTGTAAACACAATAAATTATAACACTATCGCTTATCTACCCATTTCACAAATGACTAGGACATGCTAAATCTTTTCAGTCTTCACTAGCCGTATCCTGGCAACGGATTTATAACAGTCTCACGGTAACTACAGCACATATAAAGTTTTCTTTTCACATTCTAACTCTTCTCTTCAGAAGCTAGGTTTCAGCTGACAATTGAACTCAACCATACTCCGACTGAACTATCAGTTATTGTCGGATTCTCGTTATATTGTATATACTCGGGTAGGACAACAACACAAAATTGATCCGTTGCCCAGCAATGGATATATGCAAACCACATAGAAAACACCTCCTGCGACACGGTTCTCTTATCGCTTGCGTGTGTTTCAGGAGTTTTCTAGAAATGGGTCTATATATCGCAATAAAAGTCATATGACTTACGTGGGTGTGTGAAACTTGGTATCTCCCATTAAGTGTACAGTATGGGTAGAAGGTGTAAGAGAGTAGGCTTCAGGGGAGAATATCAGAGAGTAAAGAAGAGGATTGAGAATATCACACAAAATGCCTCTACATCAGATATTATTAGCGTGTTCGAAACAACGAGAAAGAGATTGCTGAGACATGGGGAAATGAGATATGCTTAATAATTTTAGTCGGGAAATTGATTCTGGTGGATTATGTTCTGGGTAAGCGTTGTTTCTAATTTCGTGCAATAAGTGGAAAGGTAATCTTCACATGGTTCCTAGACAGATAAAATGTGGGGATGGATGGCGTATGAAACTGGCCCATACTTCGTTATTAGGGTTTTTGTTACCAGAATTTTCATTATTTCTATAATATTTGCCTTAATTTATAGCATGAATAATGTGGAGCAGCTTCTAGAATAAAATCAAATTAGGAGGAAAGCAAAATATTGAAATTAAACTACCATCAATGTCACTTCGTCCAAGAGAAATCACACAAGATCTGGCCTGGGATCGAACACATGCCGTCGTGATCGTAAGCCTGCAACTAACCGCCTGAGATATGGCATGGCCTTGGGTTACAGTAACAAAATTAATTAAATATTGGTAGCGTACTTGGTTGAGGCACTACGCTACAAGCCGAAATGTCGCGGGTTCGAGTCCAGATAAGGTGGATATTTCAATTTACCTAATCCTTCCAACCGCAGTATGGCTCTTGGGTCGACTTAGCCTCTAACAGAAATGAGTACCAGGATTCTTTCTGGGGGGTTAAAAGGCGACCGGCGCGTAAGTCTGACCTCACCGCCATCTGTGAGCCGATTTTCTAGAAAATGTGGGAGCCTCGATGTCTCACAACCCTATGGGCCTTCGCGACCTGTTACAGGGATAGTTTACCTTTTTCCCTTTATAATACTGAAATACATCCAACCGGAAGCTGATATTTATTTGAGTATTCTTGTGAGTTATCTTCATTTCGTAAGATATATCGAAGTGATACCTCAGCACCATTCTTAATTATATGTTATCTGACATAAATATTATGAGCGCAGACACAAGGCATGTACAGGAATAGAGGAGCTGTTGGGAGGCCAACTTTACTGCCCACAGGCAAGACAAGCTGCTATATATTGTCTTAGTACAAAACTGGGAAGCAAAGAAACAAGGAAAAAGCAAATTGGATGGGCGCGGAAGGATAAGAGCACTAAATGACCCCGGTTCTGATCAAATGAGACAAGATAAGTTTGATACAGACGTCTTGTATGAAAACAAGACACATTTAGCTCGTAGCAGAGATGATCTAAACGGAGACATTTTGTGGCAACGGCGACTTGCTTCACCACAAAGAGAACATCCACCACACGTCACTGCAGTGCCATCTGATGTTGTAGCGCTCTGTAGCTCGGCAGAATTTCAGAGAGTTTGGAGTAGTGCATGCTCTTCATACTCGGGGTCGAAGAATAAGCCAAACAAAAAATCAGCAATAAACAGACTAATGCTCTTCGACCGTGAAGATGGGGGCGATATATTCCTTCGAAACGTAGGTGTATTTCTACGGAACTATACAACGGTATAACCCAGTATATATTTTTCTTTGTACAATATTAACATTTTCATATCAAAACGTTGGCACTTTCCTACTTGGCAAAGTGCGTCATATGTACGGTACTGATTACAAATTCAGCATTATTGGCCTCATAACAAGAGTCTATTTAAAACTTCAGGATTAATAATCAGTAACCAATAATATTTTTCTTTATTGCTAGTGGGGTGGGACTAAGTCCCTTGTACTGCGGCCACTTCTGGCCTATTGTACCAGCCCCAGATGATAGGTGAGGGTGATTGTGGTGCAATTGGTGGAATGAAGATTGGCAGGGGAAACCGAAGTACTCGGAGAAAACGTGCCCAGAGCCACTTTCTCCACCACAAATCCCACTTGACCAGACACGGGATGAACACGGGCCGCCGCGGTGGGAAGCCAGTGACTAACCGCTTGAGCTATGGCGCGGTCTAACCAATAATATTTGGTAAAGAACACGAATCATAACCAGTATGTAAGATTTGAGGTTTTCACTGCGGTGACTATGAAGAATGTCATCTTCTGGGATGTGGTGTCGTGTAGATATTATGTGACCCGACTTTTCGGAGGAAAGCATCGCCTCCATCTTCAGGGTAGAAGAATCCGCGAGTCTGCAGCCGCCTGCTCACGCTGGTTCCTCACTCGCGGATTTTCCTACCCTGAAGATGGAGGCAATGCGTTCATCCGAAACGTCGGCTCGCACAAGTTCTACACGACGCTACATCCCAGAAGACGACATTCTTCATAACTGGTATCATTACGTAATCTTTAAATTCCCGTTTCGCCGTATCTCCCTTAGGTCCAAATATTCGCTTTAGAACTCTCCTGTGCAACGCCCTCATAGCCCGAGGTTCAACGAGAGACAGTATTCCATAGCTATACAAACCAAAAGGTAATATATGGTCACGTGGCGTGATGTCACAGCCTAGCGGGGAGGGGTGTTTACGGAGCGTTGCGTAGTCACGGGATGAGTGGGGTATGTGACGTCACTCGCGCTTCCTGTTGCGCATTCTTAGCGTTCGCAGAATTGTCGCCTAGCAACGCTCCGATACAATCCGCAACTGTCCCGTTGCGCGCATGCCCCGCGGCCTCTGTGGCTCAACAATTCCTGCATGCCAATATGCCACAATATTTACAACGGTTTTTATTTTTATATTTTAATATTTATGTTTTAGGTACTTGAAAAGCAGGAAGATATGAAATCTAAGCTGATTGACAGGAAGCATTTGAAATTTTAATATATTCCTTATTTCTGCTGGAATTTGGGCATGGTTTTGATTTTTTGATGTTAAGAATATCCGACTTTTAACATCTTTTTGAAAATTCATTAATTATCATTCATATGACGCCATATGAACACTTTATTAAGAAACATTCTGTTCCTTCACTCCTAAGATATCTTCCTCACCGAATCTAAAATATCTTATTATTTTTGTATTATATTGTCACCTAGAACTTCCAGAAAAGCCAGTGCAAATTCACACATTTTCTCTCAAATTTTAGACTTAATATTAATTACAGAACGTGGGGCCTAAATGGATTGGCTGTGCGGTTGAATTATACCAAATTCATCCCTGTGAAATCCATTTAGTTTTGTAATTGGATCCTTTACATGACGCTGATATCTGCGTGCTATATTCATGCGAGAAATATACTACGAGGATTTAGTAGAGAATCGATTACTCCTTTGTAATTAATGTTATCTGGTAAGAAACAAAGTTAATTGCTACTAGTGCCTCATACAGGCAGGAGAATAAAATTTCACACTATGGATGCGAGGTGTTTTTTTTTTTAGGAAAATGGGCGATAAAAATGTCATTATCATCAAGTATGAATTCCCTATAAGCAGAATTAATAGAGAAGCATTTATCTAGCATGCGCTCAACAGTGGGTGTTTTATAAATCGTTAAATTATGCATTCGTATGAAGTAGAATATTTTGTAAGGGATTTCAATAAGACCTTCTGGTGTGTGACATCGTTTGTTCTTGAGGGTTGTTAGCGACGTTTTGGAGAAACTTCCCCATGTTCGCTTTTGCATAAAATAGGATAAGGTTTGGATTTCGGAAATTTAAACTTTCTTTGAAATATATCTGTTGTTAAAATAAGAAATTAATTTAATATCATCTCTTTAAATGACCTATATGTTCGTTTCATAATCTTTTTTTACGCATTCATCACCGGGTCTTCATTAAATCAAACTATTACTATCCACAGAACGCGGTAAAGTAGTTGAACTACTATGCTACCAACCGGAAGGTCGCGGGTTCGATTCCCTATGAGGTGGATATTTTCAATTTACCTAATCATGCTAGCTGCACTATTGTCCTGGGGTTGACTCAGCCTCTAACAGAAATGAGTACCAGGAATTAATTAAATAATTTTCCTGGGGAGTAAAGTGCGGCCTGCGCGTAAGGCTGACAACTTTACCGCCATCTGTGAGCCGATTGTCTAGATGTGGAACCTTCAACGTCTCACAACCCTATGGGCCTCCATGTCCTGCTACAGGGATAGCTTTAGTTACTAACCACAAGAGTAAAATAAATTATGTGACTTAGATATGGAACATCTACCGACGGATATTTAAAAAATTAATAAATTAATAACCGTGAATTTACATTTTACGATGTAAAGGGTGAAAGTGAAGCAGTTTCTTGCGTCTCAAATAAAAAAAAAAGTCGAACTCTTCAATCAATGATTTTATTGTAAAATAATAAATTTATGTTGTGCATTAAGTATGAATTACATCAAACAATTTTAATCTCTCATTTTTAATCCACAATCCTAAATATTGGATCCTCTAGATAAACGACCTAAGCTAAAGAAAATCGATCAAGTCAAGGAGGATGAGATGGCAGGATATGTAGCACGAATGACGGAGAAAGGGAATGAATGTAGGATATTGGTGGGAAAGCTAGAAGGAAAGAGACCACTGGGAAGACCAAGGCGTAGGTGGGTGAACTATTAAAATGGATATTAGAGAGATAGGATGGGATGGTATGGATTGAATTGATCTGGTTCAGGATAGGGACCAGTGAAGGGCTCTTGTGAACACGGTAATGATCCTTCGGGGTCCATAAAATTGTGGGAAATTCTTGAGTAGCTGCAGAATTGGCGGCTTCTCCAGAAGGGCTCAGCTCCATTAGTAAGTAAGTGATCCTACTATTAGCCCATGCAATAATATTTCTCAGGTCAACCCCAGAACCGCGGATTTACATACCTCACACACAGTATATGGCAGTTCTTCTTGAATGTTATAGACCTTACGTCACGTCGTCTTAAATTGAGACTCTCTTAGTCTTTCTCAGATGAGATGAAACTGGGTGTAATAGATTCTTGAACACACCAGCTTCGTTATCATTCCCCGCTTACTCTCTGTTTCTTTATTACACGTATAATTCTAGTGACATGAACATCAGGCTGTGTGTGTGTGACGAGGCGTCAACGATGTTAATCAAGGTGGTTGGCACTCAGGCGCCATCTTTCCTCACTTGTCCTTCTTGGCAAGTCGTGATCGAAATGGACTGTTGCCTGAATTACAGTTTGTCTTCTAACTACGTAGCAGGCGTATGGTCTTTCTTGTCAAACTGATGAAAAAGTCTCTCTTCCGCCCACCCTAAAATTTCAGGAACTCAGAGATTCACAGTCGTGTTTACAGCGGCCCGCCATGGTCTCTGTCCCGAAACTAATTAATCAACTCCCAACATCCATATATTACTCTTCTACCCATCTGTGCCCATGTCTCTTCAGGACTTAGGACTAAAATTTATATGGGTTTTTGTCTCTCAAATAACATATGACCCGCCCATTTCATCCTCCGTCATTTGATCAATTCCTTATTTTTTTTTTTTTTTGGTGAAGAATACAAATTCTGAATTTCCTTAATTCTCCCTAACAAAATGAACTGAATTTAAAATCAATACGAAACAGCGGGTAAAACTAGACTTTACTTTACTCCTTAGTTTTAATATAGGAGATTTGAATCAAAATATTTTAAATTGAAAGTTTTCGAATCTTGTTAATTTAATCTGTCCTTGGTTACTTAGCGAATTTAATTTTAATTTCTTGCTGTCATTTCCATGTATCTTAACTTCACAACGTTCCCCGAATGATTTATTAGCCAGACTTGTTTCTGTGAATATCTGTATTTTAATTAAGGAGTAGACACACGCAATTCCATAACTGGATTCCAGAAATGGTGACGCAATTTTATTGTGCAGGAATCTTGTTATAATGACAGATAAATTCTTTTTCTCCTACTACCGAAACTGTAAGTTGTCAAATGATTTAGAAAGCATTTACAGGAAGAGTGTTGTTGTAGGGAAGGATTTCAAAGTGACTGAGAGCCGTATTACCATATAATTTAACTGCATATTTCAGATAAATAAATTATCGGTTGTATGAATTGAGGTTCTTACAGTGATCGTTAAGAAGAGTTCCGTTTTGTCATCTAGTCTAATGAAAATCAGCCTGTGTTTCGGGAAACACAGGCTGCGTGTTTACCACTCTGATTTCTTGCTCGGTTTGCTCTTCAACCCTGAAGATGGAGGCGAGATGTTTCTCAGAAACGCCGGAAGACTTTCACATGAATAATTCTATAAATTACCTCTTGTGATGAGGAAATTCTCCAAAGGACCACTGAGGATGCAGTAATACAAACAAAAAACTCAGTGGCTTGAGTCTGCAAGCGATTTATACCGACCGAGCGACCGCCCCTTGTCGGCGAAGTTAGTACCAACTTTAGCGGGTAGAGGGTGTCGCGTGGTCAGGGCAGCGCATCCCCACGGTCGTTAATCTCGGTTTTCTAGACCGGAGCTCCTCAATTATTCTCATGAAACTGAGTGGACCTCGTTCCAGACCCACTACTTTTCAGAAAATCTGGCAGCACCGAGAATCGAACCCGGACCTCTTGCTCTGTAGATAGGAACTCTGAAGACTAGACCACACGGGGTCGGGGATGTAGTAATGCTTGAGTCAGTATGAGAACTTATGCAGGCCGTCCAGTATTGATACAACAGGGGAACGTAAAAATTTATGATTTATTTTGTACATGAGAATGAAAATCACATTTTGACTAGAGACGTCTCGGAAACTAGTTTCGCTTCCAAGGACGAGGTTGAGACGAGAACATAACATTAAATTTGTCGCCACACAGCTGTACCTCTTCTGGCACAGCATCAATATTTAACAGATATGACAGCTTGGATAGTTATTGCGTTGCCATGGTAACCTCGTGAACAACTGACGCTCGCACTTTATAGCCCAGTGGAGCTTTAAAGTCCAGACGGGCATGTCTAAATGGGGATTGAATTTAATTGGGAAATAAAGAGGAAAGTTACAAGGAAGCTGACGCCAATCCCATGTTAAGTGTGTCGCCTGTCACTACGGCCTGGCACACCCTCGGAATATGACAACTGGAAACAGGCAACCTCTGAGAACCGCCAAGGTGTGATTCACCATCTGCTGGTTTGGACAGGGAGTTGGAAAGCTTGCACACAAAATATCGGACTTCGGACGGCTTTTGTTTGGCGCGCTCTGGGTAACGAATGAAGGTCATGAAATTTGGAACATGATAGACCGCCTCTGTGGTCTGGTGGTCAGAGTTCCTTGCTACAGAGCCTTAGGTCCGGCCTCAATTCCCGGCGCTACCAGATTTTTCTGAGAAGTAGTGGATCTGGAACAGGGTCTACTCAGCCTCGTGAGGATAACCTGAGGAATTATTTCAAGGAAATAACGGCTCCGGTCTACAAAACCGAAATTAACGACCGCGGGCATCCGTTGCTCTGACCACGTGACACCCTCTATCCGCTAAATTTGGCACTAACTTCGACGACAAACGGTGGTCGCTCGGTCGGTATAGTTCGCTTGCGGACTAAAACCACGTAGTTTGTCTTATTTGGTAGTGGATAAACCTAAAGGAAAGAGACAATCTGGAAAACCTAGACGTAGATAGGAGAATTATATTAAAATAAATCTCAGTTAAACAATTTTCTATGGTGTGGATTTGACCGTGACAATAGAACGACTCATGGCCATAGTAATGTCCATAGCGAAGTTTGCATAGTAAGTGCTGTGCTTGAGAACGGAGCAGTTAAGAGATTATTTTTACTTCAAAGGAGAAAATAAGAGATGAACCTGCAGAGTTGTATCCCGCGTAAATTTACAATTTCCCAGGCCGCGGTTGTGTGGGAGCGATCAATTAGAATAATCGCGGGTTCGAATCCCGTTCAACTTGACGCATATATGCAGGTCCGCGTTTGTCTATGTTAATATGTCTATGTACATAGACGTGTGCTGATCTCACCTCCATCGAGTCCTGCAAAATTCCTAAATTTTCAGTGTTTCAGAAGTCATTCGGAACTGGGAAAGCCCTTGCAGAAGGTATAATTCAAGAAAGTCGAAGAAGAAAAAGAAGGAGCTCCTGAATTCGTACCCATGAAGTGATGTTAAAACGCATAAGTTATGGGAGTGGAAGGGGCCGTATATAACGGAAGCAAGGAACGGGTTTTAGGGGGGAAGCATTATGGGAAGAGACACTAACATGCACGAGAGGTCCTGTTGGAGATGTCTTTGGAGAAATGAAATGCAGACTAAATATGTAAACTGGTTTGAACGAAATAAGAAACTGGTTTGTTACTTGTTCTTTAATTATCGTAGCGCTGTGTGAATTTCGAGGGCCCAACTGCGGTAGCATGACGCGTTATGTATTCTGGGATATAATGCCTAGCATTCCACTGAAAATCAACTGACATTTACGAGAAACGTGTCGTCTCCATCTTCAGGATTGAAGAATAAACCAAGCAGGAAATCAACACGAACCGCTGTTTTCTACCTGCTTCATGCAATCGGGCAGAGTAACCCGGTACCTCCGAAACATGCGTCCAGAGACTTACCGCTACACTAGCCTCCTTGGAGAACGTATTGACCAGTCGCTCAGTTCTCTGCAACACCAGTTTGTTCTAAATAATATTTAAGCTTTCAGTTCCTGCATCAACCATGACTCTTTTCCATTTCAAAGACCGGTCTCTTAATTCTGTGTAGGTAAGAAACCACTCTCTTATCTTGAGATTACACAAAATTCATAAATGAACTGCGTGGGCAGTTATCTTTAAATGTTGAGGTACATACTGTAGCCAATGTACTCTGAATGGTTAAACATAGGCTCTCTAAATAAGTTCCTACACGACAGAATTAGGTATTTAATTATTCAGCACTTGAAGCGTGTTTTAGTGTATCGCCAGATAGTATGGTATATCTTAAATTTGTCCAGCTAATTAACTTCCTCAGTGCTTGTCTGCAAGGCTGTTTCAGCGCTGCGCCATAATAACAGTAATGTGCAGTATTTGTTCTCCACCCTTCGTTATGTTTCTCATTTTAGCCACTTTTTTTAATAATTAGAGGAGTGTTTGTTGAAATTTCTTTTCAGTTTCCGCTGTTCTGGCAAATTTATTTGCTCATTTTATGCTTTCCACTGTTATTCCTCCTTATGAAGTTTGTTTATATTCCATAATATTTCTTTTAAAATTATCTCAGAACTGCTATAAATACATTTTCGATTGTATTTGTTCCATAATAAAAGGACTTTACTTGGAATATATCAATACTGTTTGCAAGAATCCATCTGTAAACGCTCCGCGAATTTGTTTTAAACGCTGCATGATAAAACTGAATCTTTGCAGAAAAATCCCATGTAAGAACTTAAGCCAGACTTGGGTACCCAGTCCGTATTACTGGGGTTTTGGACTTCGTCAATCCTCCGGTATTCTATAGAAGACACCGTTTCGGAAACTGGATCTGTTTCCGTCCTCAGATGAGAGGGTGAGTGACACCTCCTCCGTGGGTCCGTTAGAAAGAGCTAACCCCAATCACTGAAACTGGGATTAGATTTTTTAACGGAACCATCAGACCTGTCTCTCACTGCCTCACTTGAGAAAGGGTAGAAATCAGTTTCCGAAACGTGTTCTTCAGAATACTGAACGATGGACAAAGTACAGAAACCCAGTAATTCTCAATGTCATACACTATCATCAGGTTTTCTTTGTTAATCTACGGGCACTGAGGATATGATGACCTATAGGCTCGTCGGTCCTGTCATACGTTTCAGGAGTGGTATTCTCTTTTGTAGTACCTAGAACGGCACGAGATTGCATTTGCTGGTACTTAGACTTCAAATAACCTATTGTTACATCCTTTTATGATGGTTGGAGAAATGGAGCATTTGGAGGAATAAGAACAGGCAGGAAAAATGAAAATCCTCGAAGAAAATCGCCTTTATTTCACTGTGTCCTCCACAAATTCCACATGAACTATCTTGGGATTGAACCTAGGCTTGGTGAATATGGAAGGAGGGGTGTTGATTTTATTCCGTGATAACAGCCTTGCATGTTACTAGCTGATCTATGGTACGGCATTTTCAACATGTAAATAAAGGTATTCATGTAGGGTCTATTGTAGTAAGTAAATTCAATCCTATCTCCAAATGTTCTCTAACGGAGTATCAAATAGGTTCGGCTTTAGAGGCGTTCAGGTCTAGAGCGCAAGGCTGTAGAAATCACCAACATCTAGCAGAGATCGTAGACACTTCATCACTGCCATCTCTAAAAACCAATCAAGCCTACATCGATCGCTACAGGAGAATAGAGTAGGTCACGACACAAGTATATGGATCCCCTTAGCATGGCATTGAGCACCTCGCACTCAACTCCAGAGCCCATGCAATCTGCAGACCCTCTCACTTGTAAATAACATGCCCCTGTATCAGAGGCTTCATTTGCGTTTGAACCGTCAGCCAGCCTTGTAACTCCTGACTTTGAAGGGTAATCTGCCAGCGAAAGCATTTTGTACCCAGAATCCAGGCAGATCAGATTACATTTGGGGGATGGTTGCTTTCATTCATCTGAGAACCTTCTTTTTCTCCACATCCAAAACGCAGAGATTAAAATATGTAAAGTTATATTTTCACTAGTTGACCGGCTGAGATATTTGAACAGATATGAGAGAAAGGTATGAAAATGAATTTAAAGAAGTAAGGTGAGAGCGGCCGAGCGGTCTAAGGCATGCACTGTCTTCGCTCATTCGGAAGCCGGGATCGTGGGTTCGGATCTCTTTCCTGTGAGATACGAACTGAATTCTTATATATTATTCTTATACACTGCCGGTCACGGTAGCCAAGCGGTCTAAGGCATGCACTGTCTTCGCTCGCTCGGAAGCCGGGATCGTGGGTTCGGATCTGTTTCCTGTGAGGTACGAACTGAATTCCTACATATTATTCTTATACACTGCCGGTCACGGTAGCTGAACGGTCTAAGGCATGAACTGTCTTCGCTCGCTCAGAAGCCGGGATCGTGGGTTCGAATCCCACTCAGGGCATGGACGTTTGTCTGCGTTTTTCTGTGTTTGTGTACAGGTAGAGGCCTTGCGACGAGCTGATCACCCGCCCAAGGAGTCCTACCGAATGAGTAAGATCTAGAAAACCCGAAGTGAACGGAGAAGTTCATGGAGGTAGGCCTAGGCCCACTGGGGCTGTAGTTCCAAGGGAAAAAAAAGTAGGAGCGTGTGGACTGAATGAATTTTGCTCAGGGTGAAATCCAGCGGCGGGCTCTGTGAACATTTCTCCAACAGAAGACTGAGAATACAGAACGACCTGAACTTCCATCAGACTTTCTAGAAAGATTATATAATCAATTGAATAACAATGATCTACTCAGTAATTTAGTACTATGATAATGTCACGTGTTTGTGACTAGAGACGGGGTTTGGATTGATAATTAGTCTTCTTATTTAATATATGTAACTCGTAACTACAATTAACTGTAACCGTTTTACGGATCTACACATTCTACAGATCACTGTAACCGCATCGTACGTTTCTATCTTCACTAGCCGTTGTTTAGTAGCGGCTCCCAACAATGGGTGTTCCTCTGCTTCCGTGCTCACGTTCTAGCTGGATGGCGGCTGGCTCGCAGCTCTCTTGACTAATGGCTCACGACTTCCGAGCCATGACTGACTGCCCGACCGCTAAGTTGCTGCTGGCCTCGACAGCACAGTGATTTATAATTCCAAATCTCATGGGACTTAACCATATTTTACATTTTCACTGCTCTGGGAGCCTTCAGACTCCCCTTATATTGTTGTTAGATAACCTAAGCACAGACCGCATAGAAATCACCTCTTAAAAAATTTCATCCGTTGTTTCACGAGTATCCGTTGCCGCGAACACGTGTTTAGCCGTTACCTATTAATGTCCTCATCCACACACTCCACTACACTGTCTTTTCCGCCATCATGTCCTAGTCGCACTCACGCGTTTCTTCAGGCAGTGTTCCTATAACAAATTTTCATGCTAGCCAAAATATTTAGTGATTTGAAACAGTGGAAATAAATCTCTTCCGATTGTTTGCCTGAAAGACTTTTTATGTTACATGTATCTAAAATTTGCAAGAATAAAATATTTTCATTTTAGTAGCAATATTCTTTTTCCCTTTATTCACGGTTCTGTGTTTTATAAACGGTCGATGTTTTATTCACTTTCCTTTTATTGGTTGTTTGATATTCCAGCAAGCTGTCTGTTGCATACATAAAGCCAGTATAGAGGCATCTATCCCAGACTGGATCATATTTCTACACCCTTCAGAAGATTTACTCGATTTAATTATTTAGAAAATTGTTTTATAAATATTACGAAGTACATCCTTCTGTATTTAACGTTTCAGAAATTCTTTTCCAGTCTCTTGATCTGCTTCTTTGTGGTAATTTTACGCTCAAGATGCACTGTGAGAGGGTGGTAACCATGTTGGTCGGATATTAAGACTCACACCAATCTTCCTCGTTCCAACCCTTCTTTGCTTCATTAACTAACCCCCAAGCAACCAAAACCTCCCCATTCCAATAACAATCCAATCAGCAGAAACCAAACAAATCCTTCTCTCTCTATCTTTTTTAACCCACGCTCATCTTCTTTCTTTCTTCTTCACTTTTCGGAAAAGTTCTTTCTTCCAATTTCCTCTGATCGCTCTCATATAGAAGGAAAGTCGTCTCAAGGGGAACTGATGGGTTAGACTGTGGATATGAAAGTAGAAACTCGCATGCCCAGGAAATGAAGGAAGGAGCTGGCTTCTCAGCAGGAGAGAGACAGAGAGTAGCAGCTGGAAGCTCGTCCTGACGTATGAGAAATATTCATATTGTCTGGAAAGTTACTATTTTTAGTTCGAATTTGCAAATAATGAACTGACTGTGCAGTAGATTCGTTTTGGGGAAACTGACAGTGACACATTTAGTCAAGAATTTATCCACCTTTTCGAGAATGAGATTTTTAATTAGTCATGCTTACGGGATTCCTATATCATGAAAACAGAGTCGAAATTTCCTCCGAAACGTCTGAAATCTTCTACAAAACTATATTGCGTCATATCCCTGAAGACTAACATTGATATTCTCCACAGTGAAAATGGCACGTCTTACCTAATCTCTCTGTTTACAAGATCATGCTACGGCATTCCGACCACACCAAGCTGATTCCAATCCATACCATCAAAATCTCCTTACTTTAGAATCTATTTTTATATTGTGATTCGTAGATCCATTTCTAGGTAACGCCCGAAATATGCGAACTCAACTATACAAAGGGTATTGGAAGAAGTGTTTTCTATGTTGTCCGCGCCATGACGAATGCTGGGCAACGGGCAAACAGAACCCCAGTATGGAGGCGGGGTCGAATACCTCCACCGTGAACCTGAGAGTCGTAGGAGGCGACGTAAAGGGAAGTCTCAAATGTGAGACAGTAATGTCTTTAATGTGGTAAATCACGTATTTCACTTTCGTGTAACCCCTGATTAAGTTTAAGTAAGCAGTTTCCGAATTTCATCATGTTAAATGTTAATATCACCAACCTCTTCAACCTTTAATTCATGTTCTTCTTGAACGAACAGTTAGCTTCACTTTCAGATTTCGTGTGATTTCTCTGAATCACTTATTTCAATTGTCGTTTTTGTCTTCCCTTCAGATTCGGCCGCGCCATAGCTCAAGCGGTTAGTCGCTGGTTTCCCACCGTGGCGGCCCGGGTTCGATCCCTGGTCTGGTCAAATGGGATTTGTGGTGGATAAAGTGGCGCTGGGGCGGGTTTTCTCCGAGTACTTCGGTTTCCTCTGCCAATCTTCATTCCACCAAATTCTCCATCATAATCACCCAGGGCAGACTACAATAGGCCAAACAGTGACCGCCGTGCCGAGTGGACCCAGTTGGTCTCTACCCCTCATTAAGCGAAGCGAATCTCTTCAGATTTGCTAATATTTTAATTTCTTTATGAAAACTTCGCCAAATAACCCCAATAAGTAAGTAAATAATTTAGCGTTCACGTAAAGTAGCGCTGTAGTTACAAGAGTTGACTGGGATATGTAGAAAATCACGTGAGGAGGAACATCAGAATTCATAAATAAGGTCTAAAGGTTTGTGACGATGGTGCATTAGCACAAATATTATGTTTCTGGACATTATCCATCGTCTTATTTTTATCTAAAACGCGGTATTTCTAGTCACAGTGCCTGCTTTGCATCACTATTATCACTATGAACAGAACATGTAGCAGGAATGGGAAAGATATGAAATACATATTCAATATTGGTCTGGAAACCTGAAAACGAGAGAGAATTTTTTGACCTAGACAGCGACAGGAATACAACAGTAAAATGGATCATGAATAAACAGGGCGTGATAATGCAGACTGGATTCTAATGTCATAATAGGACACGGTGGAGTGATTTTGTGAAAAATGTAATGAAATTTCGAGTTGCACTTATGACGGATCCAGTATCAGTTCCTAGTTAGAATCGTTCTAATTGATTATTTAATTTAATAACGCTGTTTCAGTCGCAGAGGTTAATCTTGTCGAATGGGATGGGAATATTTTCGTGAATTGATAGATGTTGGGTTTTAGTAGGAGTTGGTTGTTACATTTAAATGTACTGATCTAATATTCAGGAGCTGGGATAGCGCAGTCGGTATAGCGATTGGCTAGGAGATGGACGACAGAGGGTTCGGAATTCGTGTCCCATTAGTGTCACAAATTTTCTCTTCTCCATTTCGTCCAGACTGGTACTGGGGTCCACCCAACCTCCTATCCAATGGGTACCGGGAGCTCTTTCCCCGGGAGTAAAGCGGCCGGGTCGTGAAGCTAGTGCCGAGTTCTAGGAAATATGGATCTATACATCCACTTCCCCATACGCCTTAATGTCGTAGTGCTTAATTAGTTAAACACAGGGACAACTTTACCTTTACTCTAATATTCACCTGAAAATTCAGAAAGCTTATGAGAAGTCGCGCTCAAGATTCATGATCGCCTTTTCACATGTGTCTACGTTACGTAACTTACGAAAGTTAGAAACTCTGGCTAAATAAACCAGGGTGGAGACCAACTGAAAACGCATGCATCTCCTGAGTAAACTCTCTAAGAGTGTAAGAAATGTTAAGCCTTGAGACATGGCGTCAGTATTGTTAAGCCTCGACCATTCCTCGTGACTGACCGAAGCGGTTTCACCAGAAGTCTGCACATATGTTGAGCATTGCGTTACAGACCGAAACGTAATTAGTTTCGGGTTCTCTGGCTTCGAGTGTCATATCGTACTTTTGTATACATCCTGTAACAAGGGAACCAGATGCGTTCTGGTTCATACAGTGTAACTTTTAATTTACGGAGAGCTGGTATCCTGCCCCCCTCCCCTGCCTCGCACGCAGGAGTTGACTGCAGAACCAGAGCAGTAGAGGCAGTCCGGCATATCCAATAGTTCCCGTGCCCTGTCAAAGGTAAAGGAATCTCAATTAGAGTCAAACCTCGAACATTTCAAATAAAACTCTAGCAGGACAGATCTGTTGCTGTGCATGCGTTTAGTAACACCAAACATACAACTATCCTAAGCTGTCATTTGGGAACACTGAGGTACATTAGCTGTATTGCTGTCCTGCCGTCACACGTCGGTGTTAAGTCTGGTCTGAATAGTGTCTCTGTCATAAAAAGTAAGTAAAGGTATCCCTGTAACAGGCCGTGCAGACCCATAGGGTTGTGAGACGTTGAGGTTCCCACATTTTCTAGACAATCGGCTTGTAGACGGCGCCAAGGTTGTCAGCCTTACTCGCCGGCCGCTCTTTACCCCCAGTAATGTTCCTGGTTCTCATTTCTGTTAGAGGCTGAGTCGAGCCCAGGGCCATAGTGCGGTTGGAAGGACTAGGTTAATTGAAAAAATCCAGCTCATCGGGATTCGACCCCACAACCTTCCGGCTTGTAGCATAATGCCTCAACCAAAAACATTTAAAACTCTATTGCACTATATAGTATTTAGTTTTAATTTTTTTCTTCTTTGTATGTTTAGGGATTGGGCCACGTGATGCCATTATGCCATATTCTCTTCGGTCACCTCTCTTCACCGGTTCTATGTTCGTGGTCTTCTCATCTCTCAAACAGTACAACCGTATTTGATGTCCTGCAAGTGTATCCGATTGTTTCTTCCAATCTGTGCTCACCTATATCCATATAAATCTCAAGTTCTGATCCTTTTACTCTTCTTTTGATATTTATTACTGTTTGACAGTTACAGTTTCTTTTTGTGGGGCGCCCTCTGTGATGAGAGGACGGGTCTGTCATTTGTACATGCTGCTGGCCCTTGCCAGCCCAGTCTTTCTCGGGTCCGAGTCCCTTGGGACTCGCGACCTTATTTTACTGTCTTAGATTTGAGAGATCCCTTTTCGTCGCTTTCTACGACTCCCAGGGTCACAGCGGAGGCATTCGACCCAGCCTCCACACGGGCTATTCTCTCAGTTCACGAATGCGCTCTGCGTCATAACTGTTTGGCCTACCGACTAGGGACACCAAGACGGACAGTTAGTCCCTCCGTTGTCATGAAAACGACCCATCTGTTGCTGTGAGAATAAATGTTTACCTCCGTTGCCATGAAAACGACACCTCTGTTGTGCAGGAAACATCTGTCTACGTTGCTTAGGAGTCGTCTGTTCAGGAGTAGCTACCTGCGCATAGTAGTAGTAGTAGTAGTAGTAGTAGTAGTAGTAGTAGTACAAGCATCATAATGTTATATTTTAGCGTCCTGTTACACTGATTCATGCACAAGCATCATAAAATGCGCCCTGAGTTCATTATTTATATTACATGAACATGCGTGCAGAAAACTTTACCACAGATCTAGGCAGGACGGCCCTGACACTTCGCGTGTTATAGTTTCAACCCGTCGCCATGAGGGCAGAGCTGTTAACAATAGACTAGAATCTAAACGTGATTCAATCCGCGCCGAGTTGACAGTGGAGCCATTGTTTACGTTCACATGCTAGCTAATCTGGTAGCCCTAGAGAACAATATAGACCTCTACTCACTATCAGTTATATTTAAGCATCATTAATATGACCTCTAACACTTTTGTTTCTGTCAGCTCATTGTTCTCTGGTCACGTGATGGTAATTCTTCTGCCGCTAACCTTATAAGTCCAGTAATGATGTATAATAAACATTACAGGATTGACTTGCCTCTGTGTTCTGTAATGTAATATTTCTATAATGCGGTGGAAAGCTGAATATATAATTCACATCAATGGCTCTATTGAAGCTGACATGATGTAGTTTCACAAATAAATGTCATATGTCCTAAATTGTGAAGTGACTGCGCAGAATTCTAGCAGCAATGTCTGTACATCAGCATTTCTAGGTATTGTTATATATTGCTACATTATAGTATGCAGGATTGGTCGAAAGGGAGGTTTGTTATTCGCTACGCAATATTGCTTACTATAATTTCGCCTGAATATTAGCAACAGGAGCGTGCTCTTACAGTTTTCTAGGAACGGTCGTTTAGGAAAAGAATGATGTTTTATTTTTTGGTTGAAAGAATGAAAATGTAGAATTTTAGTTTTACTACTAGGGTTTATGTCCCCCACCAGCAAAATCACTCACGAAAAGACAGTTTTCATGTTTACGCTTAACGGTTTCCTTACGAATTCTTTTCAAATTAGTAGTTGGTTGAGGCCGAAGTTTGATATAACTTCTCAACTTACTCGTATAACTAACTCCATAGATCACATTCCTTCTTTACAAACTGATAATCAGCAGGTCACTAAATTTCCCATATTTTGGAACCTGAACCTTTTTTTTACAAATTACAGAAGAGGATTTATTCTAGATTCCATCTTTAATAAGTTAAAAAAATGCACACTAATATCAATTTTAATATTATCCTCACATATACGCTTAGACTTTCCTGAACGAACTTCGAGATCTCAAGCTAAAATTTCTTGTGTATTCTTATTTTCTCATAAATGTACGAGGGAGAGTCAGTAAATAGGTCACAAATGGAAGTAAAACAGCTGTAATGTACAAAATATATTTTCTGTTTGTATCACTAGGTAGTAGCACAGTCCAGGTTCATGACAGTCTGGGTAGCGATATGTAAGGGAAGTAAAAGAAGTAATTGTACTGATTATTAACAGTACACTCTTAAGATTTAAGTTAAGATCTATATTAAGAATCGCGGGGTGACCGCTCTTATAGAATGAGATGTTTATAGGAATGTGCTACAGAAGACCGGATGGGCATTGCCTAGGCATTTTTGTATTTACAATATTTGTTCCTACAATAAAAAAAAGTCTAGGTAGCAGACGCAAATGCGTAAGTTCACAGGCTGGTTTCAGTAGTCAAAATGGTGACCGTGCTTAATGACTATATTACCGAAGAGCAGCGTTCTGTTTTGCGTTCTTTTTTGTAGGTAAAAATATTCACTGTTCATAAAGAAATGCTTCCTGTTTACGGTAGGAGGTGTTTATCTCTCAAAGCGGTTCAGAGCTGGGTGCGAAACGTTTCGCTGATGAAGAAGATGCTGAAACGGAGGTGCAGAAAGTGCTGAGACAGCAGTCAAAAAATTTCTCTGCTGCTGGTTTTGACACACTGGCAAAGCGGTGGGAAATGTGTATGAATGTTGGTGAATGCTATGACGAGAAATAAATGTTTTTCTCCAGGTTCGAACATCACATGTTTTATATCCGTTTGTGACCTGTTTACTGACTCTCCTACGTATATGCCACAAGCATCATTCCGCTTGGCTTTGTGACAAAATTCGGCTGAATTCCGAAATTTATTTTAGAAAACTAACCATTTGGAACAGCTAATAACTCTCCTTGTTCATTCTTAGAAGCTACACAGTGATTCATTTACATTTTTTTTTTTTAGAATTATTAGGAAATATTTGGCACGAATTTTAAGCAGGGATCTGGCTGTTGAGATGCGGCAGTTCAGAAAAATCTGCATGTCCTGTCATGCGGGTTGCATTCTCCGGCAGTTAATATAATCGATGCTGTACTGTCGATATTGTAGTGATCAAAGGAGTCACGTGTATTTGTGACTTTCGTATATTCTGTGCACTCCAACACACAATTTAATAGCATGATGTGAATCACAGACATCGTTTTAATACTGTTCGGCTTTAAAATATTCATAAAACTTATTAAAGGCTTTCTTCACACTCTAATAGCCTCGTAGCCAGTGAACTCTACACAGGTTTAGGCATACCGAGAGCTGTGAGGCCTAACCTACAGGAGCTTTATTTTGCAGTCCGTGCTCTGATGCGACGTGGGAATGCAGCTCGCTGCCAGGCGGACGTGAAAATTATGGGCCGTGTAGTTTCTCGAGGTCTCCGGGCACGTGGTAGCGTAGTCATTTGAGGCACTATGCTACAAACCGGAAGTTCGCGGGTTCGATTCCCAGTGAGGTGGATTTTTTCAGTTTACCTAATCCTTTCAGCCGTACTGTGGCCCTGGGGTCGACTCAGCCTCTAACAGAAATGAGTACCAGGAATCTTTCTGGGGGGTAAAGGGCGCCGGCGCATATGACTGACAACCTCACCGCCATATATGAGCCGATTGTCTAGAAAATGTGGGAGCCTCAACATCTCACAAGCCTATGGGCCTCCACGGTCTGTTACAGGGATAGTTCTACTTTTTTTTTACTATACATTATAATAATATTATAATAGTGTTTTTATTAGTTAATAATTTAATGAAATTATCCAGATTTTCGATTATCCGAGTCGTGTTTGTCACGAATTAATTCCGATAATCAGCCTTGTGCTGTATATGAAAGTATCCTTTCTGCAGTCTCTCACAGGACAAAGGATGGATCCATCCCCTGCTTCTGTCCCTAGTTCTAGACGTAAGAGTCTTCATCTGCTTCGATTGTGTTTACTTCTGTGGCAGAAAATGGACAACCCACGGGCGTGAATATGTCGTCCTTGTGGTCATCCCGTCACTTCGCCTCATTTCCATTGTATTCACATCCGCGTATAAACGTTAAATTAACGCTCGTGTGACCACAGTCTTTTGCGTTCTTTATAACGTGGACGTAGGCTCATGGCGAGGAAGCTGTGTAGGTTCTCTCCGATCAGTTGGTCCGTCCCCGAGTGTCCTGATGCTACTGTAGGGATTCCTGTTGAATTGGTGTTGGATGTCGACACTAGGATTCTTCATTCTAATCTGATTATGACATACGCCTATGAGAGGCAGATCGAACTTGTAAGACTTCCAAAAAACTGCGAACCATGCAGAAATTAATAGATAAGCCCAGCAGAATTTCGAGATTCATTAATATACACATTTTCATTGGTTTACTTTGCTTTTCCGTATAAGTAATATATACATTGGCCGTGTCATAGTTCAGGCGGTTAGTCACCAGTTTCCCACCGCGGATGTTTGGGTTCGAGCTCATGTCAGATCACATAGGCTTTGTGGTGGACAAAGTGATATTGGGACATCATCATCTCTCATCCGGAGCTGATGACAATAGGCCAATTAGTGACCGACGTACCAAATAGACTCAGTCTCACCCCACTTCCAAAAAATAAAAAATATATACATACGCATATATATTCTGACGCGACGCCTGAAAGCCGCGATCTCTGCACTTGCTATGCGAAGCTTCGCGTATCAGTCCCGGTAGGCTCAAGAATTGTTTCTTCTCCACGTATTCCAGACCGTCTCTGGAGACCACCCGGCCTCCTATTCAACGGTTACCGAGGGCTCTTTCTACAGGGATAAAGCGACCGGGACGTGAAGCTGACCACTCATCTGCAATTAGTGCCGAGGTAAAAAAAAAGTGGATCAATACAACCACTCCCCCATACACCTTCATGGCATAGTGCTTAATTATTTAAGCACAGGGATAATTTTACCTTACCTTTCTTTACCTTTAGTGAACATTTGTCAGTTGATTCGACTCGTTTATATCTTATAATGAACCCAGTCTGCTAAATTTATTCATGAGTGCATGACTGTTCTTTTGTTTTCGAACTGTAACATTCTTAATTTACGCTGGAATCTTGTCCTCACTCTTCACTTGAGTACCGTACAGAACACTTGGTTAAATTCTGTGTCTCTCGAGGAATTTTGACCCAAATTCACAACGCCACTGGCAGGATGTTTAACAAAGGAGCAGGGGCTAGGGATCACAGTCGGCCGACACATAACGCATAAACTCGCTTTGCGGTGGTTGTTATTGTAACGAGTGAAATGCCGACGTCACGCCTGTAAATCAGCCGCGTATTAAAGCAGAAGGAGAAGATGACGTTTACCTTTACATCTTGAACAAAAGGCTGATCATCTAACTCAGGGGTACGTTCCTGCTGATTTGATTCAGAGATTTACAGTTGTGAATGGATGCCTTATGGAACTGTCATCGCACAAGGACGGTATGTCAGAACGTGAACACGGCTGTAGTAATTCATTCTTAGTTGTGTCTCTCTTCCTTTTCCTTCTTATGTTTTTCTCTTTACTTTTTTGTTTCCGTTTCTTTTTACCTTGTTCTCTTTGTTATGTCTCTTTTTTCATTCATTTCTTTCTTTATCATGATTTTATCTTGCTTTCTGAATCGTCTTTCTTTCTTAATAAATCAGATTATTTTACACTGATATATTGGGGTTTTGGACTTTATCCATCGTCCTGGTTTTTAAGATAACTAATAAAAACACGACGTTTCGGAAACTGGATCTGTTTCCGTCCTCAAGTGAAGGGAAACACCTGTTGGGTGTTTTCCTTCACCTGAGGANCCATCGTCAGAATCCTATAGTAACTACAGTTACTACTAATATATCAGTGTGTTATACACCATCGTCAGAATCCTATAGTAACTACAGATTATTTTATTTTAGACCAATTTCTATTTTTGTGTCTTGTTCTCTGCCTTGCTTCTTACATCTTCCAATAAGCGATTCATGCAATAATGTAGAGCAAATAGGATTACCACTATCTTGTCATGATTTAAAACAGTTTCTTCTTCATGCCTATACTACGCACTTCATCTCTCAAAAGGCTGCCTTTCTAACACATTTTTGGCATATAAACTATGGACACGATAGCGATTATTATTATTATTATTATTATTATTATTATTATTATCACCGTATTTATTCTAAGACGGAGTTTTTACATTTTAAAATTTATGAAATCGGAGTGTGTCTTACATTCAATGACGTCTAAGAATCCATGCCTGAAAGTGATATTGTGTGGAGAAAGCTGAAGGGAAGTCTCACATCCACAATACTAGGAATGGATCAGTAACAGCAGACATGGCAACAGATGAGATTCTGCGCACTTCCCGTGTTACAACTGTTACGCATCACAGTGTGTAAAGCACATGGTGGGGCCTTGGAGGCTAAAATTACTAAGCAGTTTCAATATTGGCTAATACTCTGATATGAAGGGAGATCAGTCGGGGTTCATTGTTACATCTATATTCATTATTGCGTCTTAAAAATCAAGGCTAATTCTTGGAGTCCAGAGCGTCATTTTTCGTGAAACCTTTTTATTATATAAAGAGTATGATATAAAAAATGGATGGTGTCTTAGAATCAAAGAATTACAATAAACTTAAAAGTAAAATTATCCCCAGGCTTTAATTGACAAAACACCACGCTATGTAGGCTTATATAAGAGTGGAGACATAGTTCACCATTCTTACCATCTGCTCTAGATGGAGATCAGTGGTTAGCTTCACGCTCCTGTAGTTTTACCCCCGGGGAAACAGCCCATCTTCCCGCTGTATAGGACAGTGGTTCTGAAACTTTGTGAGGCCGCGGTCAGGTAATTTCCTTTTTAAGGATGAGGACCCTGTGCCGGGGCGTGGTCCTGCGGTAATAAAACACTGGTATAGGAGGCCTGTTGGACCCCAGAGCCCTTGTGGTTGTTGTGGAGAAAAGAAAAACGTCTTCTTGCGTGGATTCGAAACCCAACTCCTCGTCAGTAAAACCTGTAGCCTAGTTGCAATAGCTGCTGATCTATCCGGGCTTCATATACGTTATTATTATTATTATTATTATTATTATATTCTTCAGTTCTACCGTTAGTGTGGCTTTGTTTCATGTACTGGCCTATCATTTCACAGCACAGTGAACACGCATGTTTCACGCTTGTAAAAAGCAAAACCGGACGCAGTTCCCTATGATACACAATCCACGCAAACTATGCGTTTGAGCATATCATGCGCCTTCTCTCTAACAAGGTAGTAATAGTGCAAAGCATTCCACACCCTGTGATCCCGGTCTGATCGCAGTAACACGTTACATTTACAGCGCAACTAGTTTGCACTCACTAATGTGTAACACAGATATTCCATTTCAGATGTAATTGCCGTGACGTAGGGTGGCGGTCAAAATTGCATGAATTACGTCATCATTCTGTCACCAGGTCCTGGTGTGACTTCCTTGTCGAATTACCTCGCTTGTTACTTTGATCTGAGGACAACATTCAACTGTTGACTTAACATAATTACGACAGATTTTGTCTTAATATTCCACACACTATCAACACTGATAAGAACAAAGTGCTAATTTATAACTATCTATGAATAAAATGTAACATGTAGACCCATTACCAAGTAACAGCTGTGTAAACAGGCGACAGTATAACAGCTGTTGCTAGGGAACAGCTCTGTGTACACGTTGTTTCCCCGGCAACGGGGAACACGCAATAATGGAAGAAACGTTTTCTGTGTGGTTTGTGCCGGGGCTATATAACGAGGATTAGTAGTTCAGTTGTTGGTGAGTCTCAATTCTAAGACAGTAAAATATGGTCGCGAGTCCCAAGGGACTCGGACCCGAGTAAGACTGCGCTGGCTAGAGCCAGCAGCATATACAAAAGACAGACCCGTCCTCTCGACAGAGAAGGCGACCCACAGAAACAAGACCGTAACTGTCAAACGATAATCATTAATATCTGGTCATGAGCCTCAAATGGGGCTCGACACCAAGACTTAGTGACTGACTGACCGTCAGTCGCAATGTGACTTTGACTTTGACTTGAGTTGTTGGTGAGTCAGTAAAGAGATATAGTTGCGAAGAGTGAGAAGCTGGTAGCTTATGCAGGGGAGAGTTCGGGAACACAGAACTCGGGAGAAGTCCGCCGTTGGAAGCCGTAACCAAGTAACGTGTACTGAAGACTGAGAAGACTTTATGTATGCTGTAGTTACAGTGACCCTTGGAAAGTGTAATTCAGTGAGACTTTCGTAGTTATTTGTAGTTACGTGCGTGTGAGTGTTAAACTTATCAGATTGCCAGTCTAAACCTGTATATAGTTACCAAACACGTGACAATATGTTACTAATAAATTCCTTTAGAGTGGGATAGAACGACGTTAGAAGAGTTGAGAATGACAGTAACAGATCGGAATTACATTCACGAATAAATTAAATACATCTTAAATTTAGCAGATTATTTGCTCTCGTTCAGTTCCGTCTTTACCTTCCACTTTAATATCAAATGATATAAAGACTAAAATACATATATCTGTAATTTTAATAAATATTTTATTGAGATTTTAAATTTTGTCTCTTGATCTAAAGAAAATACGCAGGTCAGGTGACTGGCAACGGCGTACCCAGCAGAATATTAGGAAGTAAGAGGCAGAAAGGAGCCTAAAAACTGAGAAGGCATCCTAACTAGGATTCTAAATAACTTTCTGCTTCTCATAAAATATCGTTAAGATGAGTATTTTCCGTGATCTTATCTCTCCCACAGTAGGGTATTAAAATCCTCCCGCCCCGCCATTTAAATTTCTTTACTGTAGAGATTAATTTTATAATTGTTGCTCCTGTTTTAATAGACAATATCTCAACCGTGCGTCGTTATAAAATTATGAAATGAAATGTGTCTGAAAGACCAATTATCAGAGATTATAAATCTGTATTTTCATTTATAGAGCCATTACATTAGAGCTCGTAAACTGAAGGCTACTCAGTATGAACATACCGTATTTACGCATGTACAGGCCGCGTGCGTGTGTAGGCCGCAGCACAATTTTCGNTATTTGTCTCAAAGGCCAATTATCAGAGTTTATATATCTGTATTTCAATTTATAGAGCCGTTATATTAGAGCTCGTAAACTGAAGGCTACTCAGGATGAACGTACTGTGCAACAAGGTCTCTTTGTTCTTCACATATCGACTGCAAAAGCTTTATCTTGTAGAGACTACGAAATCGTCACTAAAACGATTATACCACCGGAAATATTGTTGCAACGGTGACTGAAAAGTGCTAATAAATGATAGCGCTCTATTTAAATGCGAGTAAAGGGAACTTGTATTATTGCTAGTGGGGTGGGACAAAATTCTTTGTACTGCGACCACTTGTGGCCTATTGTACCAGCCCCAGATGATAGGTGAGGGTGATTGTAGAACAATTGGTGGAATGAAGATTGGCAAGGGAAACCGATGTACTCGGAGAAAACCTGCCCCAGTGCCATTTTATTCACCAGAAATCCCACTTGACCAGACCCGGGATCGAACCCGGGCTGCCGCGGTGGGAAGCCAGCTACTAACTGCTTGAGNGGAGAAAACCTGCCCCAGTGCCATTTTGTCCACCACACATCCCACTTGACCAGACCCGGGATTGAACCCCGGCCGCCACGGTGGGAAACCAGTGACTAACCGCTTGAGCTATGACGCGGTCTTCTAAATCAACGTTTACGCAAATAAGAAAAACGCGGTCACTCAACACGTGACTCTGCTCGTACGCCAAGCTGCACGCTACAGCTGTAACTTACATTTTCTCCTTCATCAGAAGTGACGCTCTCTGCTCCACATGACGAAATTTTCACATTTGCCCTCAACACTATATCCATGTAACACCTCTTCATCACTCACACCCTCTTCTTTGCTAGGACCTGCCATAATGCTTACCCACAAAAAATCGAACCGAGGACAGCTGTCAAGTAGTCATGACCTTCCTGTCACACACTGAAATAACTAGAAGACCTAGCAAGGACAGCATACAAATTTTCTTTGCCGACTGTCATTACATCTACAACAGTAGATGCGTGACGTGTAGAGACGTCATACCCATTACGATACAGAGTACCGCATGACGTGTTAAGACGTCATAACCACTTAACTGGTTAAGGAAGTTGAGCTGAGCGAGTTGATGGCAGGAGATGGCATGTAAAATAGCAAAATTTTGATATCATGCTGAGGGTATACTCCAGCGGCTGTCCGTTGTGATCACTGTATAACCTCGGATTCAAAATATCTTGACAACTGAGCGACTGTCAGCTTACTGACACTATTTTTATCCAAAGGAATCCTCGTACTCCAGTTCCTTAAGGTCACCTTCTGTAATTTACTAACTTCGCTGGTGCTCCCTTCTGGTTTCCCTACCAAAATTGTGTGTGCTACATGCCTCGCCCATTCACCACGTGACAGAACTGCAGTAACTGTAATACAAACCATGGTATCGTGTAGTGTTATGTGATGCGTGTTGTATCTTTGAGGGGCGGCCTATTGTAACATACACCGACCTGAAACAAGTGACGCAGTGCGACATTCATTGTTTTGTGCGTACTGTCAACTGGTTGTGATACGTGCTAGAGCGATATAAGTCGCAAATAATTTTGTCGTTATGTTTAATACAAATGAGGGAGAATAATAATGCCTAGAAATATCTTAGTGTTTAAACCTTCAAGGTCAGACCTGAGCTTCCTTGAATATTAAAGAAATAGCGTGTCAGGCTATGAACTGGATTGGATTGCCTTAGGACACGATCCATAGGTGGGCTAGTGACAGTTATTTCGACTCTGAGCCACTAATAGCTTCTAGGGAAGGATTTTTCTGAAAGGTGTTAATTGGTATGTTAGGTGTAAGATTTAATTTCATTATATTGGGGGAAAGGTGTTGAGTATCAAACGGTTCCAGCTATGAAACACGGTAAGTATATGAAGGAGGTGCATACTCTTTAATGCAAGGAGGATACAGTTTTCTTCACTAGAATTTGCCCATGTTTGGTCCGAGGAGCTTATTCACTTTACTTACTTACTTAATCAGGCCGTGCCATAGCTCAAGCGGTTAGTCGCTGGCTTCCCACCGCGGTGGCCCGGGTTCGATCCCGGGTCCGGTCAAATGCGATTTATCGTGGACAAAGTGGCGCTGGGGCAGGTTTTCTCCCAGTACTTCGGTTTCCCCTGCCAATCTACATTCCACCAATTGCTCCACAATCACCCTCACCTATCATCTGGGGCTGGTACATTAGGCCAGAAGTGGCCGCAGTACAAGGGACTTAGTCCCACTCCACTAACAATAAGAAAAATAATAATTACCTAATCCATTCTTCTTATACGTACCTTAGGGTGTCGAGATATGTTTCTTTTTTTATTTTGATCATTTTACACGACTGTAGGACTCCTTGGACGGGTGATCACCTCTTCGCAAGACCTCTACCTAAACACAGGACAACACAAACACAGAAAAAATGCATACACGCAACAAACATTCATGCGTTTTGTTGGATTCGAAACCACGATCCCAGATTCCGAGCGAGCGAAGACAGTTCATGTCTCAGGCCGCTCGGCCACCGTGACCGGCTGCTTACTCTCAAAAGGAAAAATAAATATTGCTTTTAGGAGTTTTTCGCATGGCTATAATATTATCTACAGTTGAGCAAGGTAACCATGAATTATGAATTCGTTTACACAGTGTTATACAATCATAATCTGGCCTTACGATGTACACATCTGGAACTCGAAGCTGTTGTAATTGGATAAACATAGTGACCATTAACAAAATGGTGGATGACTCATATTTGAATACCCTGATGTCCTAATATGAAAGATTCAGACGTTAAAAAAATAGTTTATATTGTGACATGTTGAACGCTACCTCCCCAGCTGCACGTAGCGGTAACGTAGCGCTCGCGTAATAGGGGAGTAATCACCCCGCATCCTGGTAGCTATGCAACGCGCAACGCGCGGTGACGTCACCGAGGGATATCGCTGTTGCTAGGCATCAGTCAACAACTCCGGACAGCGTGGCTAGCAACAAGGCACCAGACGACAATTGCCCGATCAAGGCTACATAAGGAGCAGCGAAGGCTATTCAGAGTCAGTCAGTTAGTCCTGGAGCTACCTACGAGTCAGTCCTCGAGCTACCTCCGAGTTAGTTCCGAGTTAGCCAGCAACCCGTCAGTTGTATTGTGGCATTTGGAGTGTACTAATTGTGATACTGCAGATAGCAGTAATCGTGAATCTGTAATTTGGGTGATTGTAAGTGCGAATGTGAAATAAAATTCGCTATATAAAATACGGCGTGAAGTTATTTGTCGCGTTATACGCTCGATACGCGACAATATTTTATGGAAATAAATTATTAACTTTTATGATAATTATTGTTAAAATATATAACGATTACGTATGCAGAGTTTTGTCTTTTGATTGTTATTTATCTCACCATAGAAAGAAAATTACATGGAGTATCTCAATATGGCACCGTTATACTATGTTTCTAAGTTATTTTATACATAACAGAAAATAAGTAATAAGTAAAAATTAAGTAATTTTGATTAAATTCAATGCAGGATGTAAAAAGAGAGAATAATGCTAATAGAAACTAAATATTATAGACAACGACTTAGTAAAAACTTTCCCGCCGCAACAAATATGCATGCAGCAATCGGATAGATTCCTTTGCTATGCAACGAGCTGTGAATACAATAGTAGAGGAAGCAGTGTTGTTTATGTGTTTGGCTTATATCCATTGCTGAACAACGGTTATGTTCTCTATGGCTCCGCCTCTAGACTATATATATGGTACAGAACAGAAGCAATTCAGTCGTAGAACGAGAATGAGAAAGGAGCGCTTCCTCGGCAGTCCAGGACGAAGGGTTCGGCTGAAGACTGATTTTGAATTATCGTAATTAATTGTGATTAAGGCAGCTCATACAAGAATGTGTTAATAAATCCAATCATTCAATTCAAACCCCATTATTGGCCACGGAGCCATAAATTCGCTACAACTGATGTCAGAATTTCTGCGAAGCTGTGAATATTACTAGGAAAATATCAGAAATATAATTATTAGTCTACTGTAGGTTAATATTTGTACTCTTATGAATGTTTGAACGTGGGACTTAACGAAAGAACAGATGTGATGACTGGATATAGCTGAAATTCTTTCCTAATAGACTGGGTCGGCCCCAGATTCGGTCTGGACGCTACGGAGAAGAGAAAAAAATCTTGCACCTGCCGGGAAAAAGTAGCACTTAGCCTTTCGCTACACCGACTGAGTTGTCCCGAATTCTGTATACAGAATATATTGAGTATTATATTCACAGTCACAAAATTGTTGGATGGCAAGTTTCATGGATATAGGTGACAGTTTACCTGTTCCTCTCCATTATTCCCGCGAGACTGGCTGCTGAATTTCAACAGGCACAGAAATGTATTAAATTGCGATCATATATTCCATTTTTGTACTAAAGTGACAGTAGTTGTTAATCTTAATTGATAGCATTGGGTCTTGGCTGGCCTCCGGTAAGCACCTCTCCAGTATCAGTCCGCTGTCAGCATTAGGGAAACATGTTACGTGGATTATGGCCAGAACCAGGACCAATAACGGTAGCTAGAGCAACAACTGACTATCTCCGACATATCCAGCGCCATGAATCTTAGGCTATAGTATAGACAGGGGGTTATAAATTTGTCGTGGCCAGGCAAATACTCGATCACGTCTGTTAATGTACTGTTGTTTTGTCTACGTCAGAGTTCATGACGCGAATTTGAAACAATACAACGCTATTTTCAAGCCACCAGCTTGCATATTCGCTCGAGATTGATCCCGAAACTTTTGGAGGGTTGCCGCACTATTGTGGGGTATATAATATTGGTTTCGTCGTCGAGAATCCAGAGTGAAGGATAGTTACCGCACAGAAGGGAGTAAGTGGCTAGGAGTTTGTAAGGAACGCCGGAAGCATAATGAAACTGCAGCCGAACTGACACACTAACCAACTCAGTCAAGAAATATCCTGGCTTTTATGGAACCCAGCGTAGTTCTTCCTCGGTTGTGAATTTGGATTAAGAACTCTTCAATATAATTCGCAGTTGATTGTGGCCAATTCTACTAATCAGACGATTCATCTCAAATGGCTCTAAAAGATAGAATAAGGTAAAGCTGTCCCTGTAACAGACCATGAAGGTCCATGGGTGTGTGAGAGGTCGAGGCTCACAGGTGGCGGTAAGGTTGTCACCCTTACGCGCCCGCCACTCTGTACGCCCCAAGAATATTTCTGGTACTCATTTCTGTTAGAGGCTGAGTCGACCTCAGGGCCATAGTGCGGCTGGAAGGATTAGGTAAATGGAATAGAACACAATAACCTCATCGGGACTCGAACTCGCGATCTTCCGACTTGTAGCATAGTGCCTCAATCAACTACGCTATCGCATGGCCCCTCTCAAAAATATATTCTCATAATTTAGGTTTCGGGTTTCGATCCTTAAGGTTTCCTGTCCTCTGCCAAATGGATCGATTCCACATCTTGACACCATGTTTCTTTCAAGATCTACTTTACTCCTGCATCCCCACCTATAATTTCGTGTTCTGTGTGATATCCTTACTTCGATTTTATTTTGGCTGAAATCTTGTTGGAATTTTTAATTTCTCCTGCATTTCCCGCCCTTCCCTGATCTCGCTCCGAACCTCTTCTTCTTCTTCTTCTTCTTCTTCTTCTTCTCCTTCTTCTTCTTCTTCTCCTTCTCCTTCTTCTATAGCGCAACAGCCCGATGTCGGGCCTTGGCCTCCCTTACCAAGCCCCTCCATTCCTCTCTGCCCTGTGCTGCTCTCTTCCAGTTCTTTACGCCCATTAACTTCTTTGCATCTTCTTCCACCGCATCAATCCATCTAGTTCTTGGTTTCCCAGCATGTCTCCTACCGCCTGTTGTACTGTATAATGTTTTCTTTGGGATACGCTCCTTATCCATTCTCTGTACATGCCCAGCCCATTGCAATCTTTTGAGCTTTATCGTCCCTGAGATCTCTGGCTCCTTATATAATTTGTATAACTCTTTATTATATCTTATTCTCCATATCCCATTCTCTTTTATTGGTCCATAAATTCGTCTTAGGATTTTCCTCTCGAATGAATTGATGACTCCGGACGACAGCCTCCAGTTTACCGACCTGAAGAACTAGTTGGGATCACAGAGCGTCAGCAATAATAAGGATTGAGAGAAGGTGTCAAAACATGGCTGAGCTCACGTGCGATAAACGTCTTTGACATAAGAATACAAAAACTTATTTACTGATACGACAGGTGCCTCAATTCCTACGGTGACTACGTGGAGAAGCTCATTTCGGTAACAGCTCACCAGAGTTACTTTACTAATGGTGCCGCGCCATAGCTCAAGCGGTTAGTCGATGGCCTCCCACCGCGGGGGCCCGGGTTCGATCACGGGTCGGGTCAAGTGAGATTTGTGGTGGACAGAGTGACTCTGGGGCACGTTTTCTCCGAGTACTTCGGTTTCCCTGCCAATCTTCATTCCACTAACTGCTCCACAATCACCCTCACCTATCATCTGGGGCTGGTACAATAGGCCAGAAGTGGCCGCAGTACAAGGGACTTAGTCCCACCCCACTAGCAATAAAAACAATACTTTACGAATAGTCCTCGTAGATGTGTACTCTAATTCATTGTAATGTATAGATTCATTATGATCTGACTCCTTGCGTTTTCCATGTGTCTAGTTTTGTGCCTGTATTTAAATTTAGCAAGGAAATTGTGCCTTACGTATACATGTTTCAGAATTGCAATGCTGAAAGTTACTTTCCGTTTACTTTACAACAGGAAACAGAGCAGTCAGTATATTGTTTCTTGCTCTTGTTGTCATACCAGAGCAGAAGGAAGGGAGGAGGACGGTAAGGTTATTACGTGGAAGTGTGAAGAACACTTAGAGAAAGTGGAGCTAGTCAAGAGGGGATGAAACGCAATGCAAACGCTTGTTCTATTTAAACACGGTAGCCAGGGGGATTCTTGTTTCTACAGTTTTACAAGTTAAAAACAGTAAGAGAGTCCTAGCGGGATAAAACAGATTTATTTATTTATGTAATGGGCATTTAGAATGTAAAAGTAAGCACAGTGGTGACGTAAAGTCTAGCCTAATGTTTCAGTAATGGCTACTAATGTCCTGTTGGAGAAGCAGCTTAAAAACCTGAAGAAATGAAGTAATTTGTTTATTAGTATCTTTGGCCTTTGTACAGTCCCACTTGTGTAGAGATTTCTGCTAAAAAGAAGATAGTTTACCTAAGAGAGATGCTAGAATAGACGGCTGAAAGTAACACATAAACTGAGAGAAAAGCAAATTAGCCATAAATATTAATGTGTTTCTTTTGAAAATAAACTTCCATGTTTCTACCCTTATTTCCATTTTAATTTGAATATTGTACGGGGGTTGGAGGGAGGGTGGATTTTTTCGTGGAAAGAAAAGCTTGGTTAGCGGACGGATATTGAGGGGTGGTATTAACCCTAAAGTTCTTGGAAAACAAAGATTGTATTCCGTATCTTTCCGTAACGAGGAAGTTGGGTAATGATAAACTGGTGTAAGCCTGTGTGTCACTTGTCGCGTGACTTGTTAAGGAAANAGAATAAACACATACAATACAGACATTCGTGCCTTGAGTAGGATTCGAACCCAAGATCCCAGCGTACGAGCGAGCGAATTCAGTTCATGCCTTAGGTAGGCCGTACACCGGCATACATCAAGACATGTAACAGTCAAGACACGATGTCTGCGACATGACGCAAAGAAAGGAACACTGTTGAAACAAATGGGATTATGAAAACCGCCGCACACCGGTATAAGTCATGTTGCTGACGTCAGCTTTGTGCTGACGAATCATGAATGAAACAAGACTGGGTATTTTGTCTCGCGTCTTGATGCTTGTCTGGACGCAGTTGGTGTGAAATGACAAATTGCTTGCCTCTTATATCACAGATATTTAATCAATTCCAGAAATAATTTAAATTATGAGACGACATTTAATACACAGATTAAAGTTGGTACACCGCGAAAGAGGCATTAAATTATTCTTACATACGTATAACTTAATTCATGTTCAGAACGACAGAACATGGCTCCATATTTCTTCGTATTTACCACCCTTGAGACACAATAAATACATTCTGTAACTACAGAATATATTATTTTTATGCATTTTAAACTATATATCGTTGAACAGTGACGAAACAGTGGACACAAATTGCGTAGATTGTTTCATGTGGTCTTCTAGCAACCGCCAGGCACACAGAACGGAACGAAGGAAAGTAATTACAGAAAAATCTTGTAGGCTTGTTATAGAGCGAAAGAACTTACTCCTTAACCAAATATTATTTACAGCTGCTTAGCGATTAACTGATCTGTTAGGTACACCAAGGTTGGTATTATTGCCACAGTCTTTACACTTGTCAAGCATCTCGCATGGAGTGATCGTTTTTATTATCTAAGAGTCGAATAATACATATAATTATGAATTGGAAGGAATGTGTAAGGAAACTGCAGTGACATATGTGAGGCATTCAACATGAGAGTAGATTTCCTTAAAAAGGAGTAGGAAACAAAGAACAGATGTTGGCAAATATTCCTTTGTAAATAGGACCATAGAAATTGGAACAGTTTACCTGCAGGCATACTAGAGTCTTTCCCCCCGTAAATTAAACACTTTTAGAAAGATGGTTAGGAAAGCTGTTGCAAGTGCAGAGGCCTTAGGCGGGGTTTGAATGGAGACAAGTGACGTAGCGTGAAGTGTCCTTGTTCGAGTGCAGTGAAACGAACACAATCACGTGCCCTTGTGTGACTTTATATGTTTGGATTTACACTGTGTGTACCTTGTTTATTGTTTGTACTTTTATTTTGTATTGTTCCCTTTATGTTATAGTCTTTCCTTGTCTGTATCAGTGTAATATCTACTGCCACCGGGTGAACACCCAATTGAAGTAGAGAAATAATAATAATAATAATAATAATAATAATAATAATAAT
>NW_019720561.1:2225311-2238135 GCF_002891405.2 Cryptotermes secundus
AATAATAATAATAATAATAATAATAATATTTCATGGTTACCCGAGCGACTGTCAGTTCCTCAAAATGAATTTCTGCTACATGGAGTCAGGTAGTTGGAAGTCACTAACGGCACGTTACTGAGTTCAGTTTCGTCTGCCTAACTTATTCATGGTGCAAGTCATTCGTGTGAAAGATTGCAGTCAGCTGGTAGAGACATTCCCTGCTTATATAGATCCCGAGGTTTCATTATCGTGTTTACGACACCTCGCCAGTGATCCAAGTCTGAGCCACTTCAGGGGAGTACACAATTTCAGACCCCTATATTTCTTAAGTTTCAGTTAATTCCCTTCCACCAGCACTTACTGTTGCCTAGTTGTCTTTTATCTCCAGGTCTCTTCATTCATCTCATGGTTTCCGCAAAAGAACATCCCTCTGAAATGGGGCCATAAAAGTAAAATTGTGTTCTCAATTTTAAGTGTATAACATGTCACATTTTATTATCACCCAATATTTGAACTGCTGGGCTGTAAAATTTATATTTATGGGTATGTTTAACGGCATTTCATAGCGTTTCTTTTTGTTAATGTGGAACTTTAGGGTGACATATGGTGACTTATCTGGAAAAACAGAAGATAGCTCTCATGACCTGCTAAAAGCGGTTGTCCCATCATGATCTTGGAGGGACTGAAGAAAACGTCGGAACACCCTCGGTCAGGTTGACTGGCCAGTACCCATAACTCTAGCCTAAGATATGTCGAATTAGAGGAAGCAGATTTACGTATTCATACACAGGGGCGTTCATAGGTTTGCTGAGAAGATAATGTTTTTATTACATAAAGCGAGTAGTCTCAGAGGTAGATATCAAAGTTTCGGTGAAATATATTGCCTCCATCCTCAAGGTAGAAATGAGTTAATTTGAGTAAATATCAGAATAAGTAGGAGAGATTGGAGAAAGGGATTGCTGAGGTTAGGATTTGTCAGTCAAAGCCAGGGTTGAGGAAGAGGAGAATATGTGATATATATCTTAATGGCCGGTCACGGTAGCCGAGCGGTCTAAGGTATGTACTGTATTCGCTCGCTCGGAAGCCGGGATCGTGGGTTCGGATCTGTTTCCTGTGAGGTACGAACTGAATTCTTATATATTATTCTTATACACTGCCGGTCACGGTAGCCGAGCGGTCTAAGGCATGTACTGTCTTCGCTCGCTTGGAAACCGGGATCGTGGGTTCGAATCCCACTCAGGGCAGGGATGTTTAGTTTGCGTGTTTGCGTTTTTCTGTGTTTGTATACAGGTAGAAGCCTTGCGACGAGCTGATCACCCGCCCAAGGAGTCCTACCGAATGTGTAAGATCTAGAAAAACCGAAGTGAACGGAGAAGTTCATGGAGGTAGGCCAAGGCCCACTGGGGCTGTAGTGCCAAGAAAAAAAAATGTCTTAATGAATTTACCCCGTTAGACAATATAGCGGATATAATCATCAATTTCATTTGTTGAAATACAACAAGTCAACATTACGTTGTGGTTAACGGCTATTTTATCAACGTTTTCCAATAAAAATATTCAGTCATCCACTAACAACGACAGTGTTTTGTTTCCAAGACCTGTATGAAGGTAACAAATGACGACTTTGAAGCGCTTTGGAATAACACCAACTAAATGGCTTATTAGAATAAAAATTTTGTTACCGTGCTTTTTTCTTTGCCATTATATGGCTTTCAAATATAAAAACGGGTTTCTTTGTTCAGTCAATTTGTTTGACGTCGGCCTGCTTTGCATGTCATATTGCTGGAATCTCTTTCGCGCAGAATATGGAAGAAAGTGTATTTTGATGGTTCGTTTAGTGGATAAATTAGAATACAGTTCATAAATGGATCTTACGGCTCAATTTAAAAACGGCACACGAGTATTTGTTAGAGTACCGCTCCGTCCGAGTTTATGGTTATATTACTCTTTGCATTCTGCAGGAATGATTCATTAATGACCAGACCTAGAGCATAAATATAAGAAATGGAATTTGAGTCGGACATCTTGATATAAAATAATTTACGGAAAACCATTTTTAAGTTTCAAACAAATGTATCATTCATCATTCAGCCGTCACATGTTTCACTATTACCAATCAACAGTAACAACAACAATTATAAAAATAACGAAAAAAGACCAGCGGTGATAATAAGAATATCACGCAAAGAAATTAATTCAGTAACCACATCTTAGGAGGACTAAACAACTCAATATGCCGCGCCACAGCTCAAGCGGTTAGTCGCTGGCTTCCCCCCGCGTCGGCCCGGGTTCGATCCCGGGTCTGGTCAAGTGGGATTTGTGGTGGACAAAGTAGAGATGGGGTAGGTTTTCTCCGAGTACTTCGGTTTCCCCTGCCAATCTTCATTCCACCAATTGCTCCACAATCACACTCACCTATCATCTGGGGCTGGTACAATAGGCCAGAAGTGCCCGCAGTACAAGGGACTTAGTCCCACTCCACTAGCAATAAAAGAAAGAACCCAATATAGGTGAGCCATCCTTGAGAAGCCACCAGTCGCTCAGCTACTCAAGAACTTCCCAAAATGTTATTGAACCCAAAGGTTCATTTCCGTGTTCACAAAATCTCTCCACTGGTCCCTATCCTGCGCCAGATCAATCCAACCACACCACCTCATCCTACCTCTCTAAAATCAATTTGAATATTATCCTCCAACCTATGTCTAGGTCTTCCTAGTGGTATCTACATTTCTGGCTCTCCAACCAAAATCGTTCATACATTCAGCTTTTTTCCATGGGTGCTGCATTAACTGCAGATCTCATCTTCCTTGACTCAATCATTCTAGTTACCCTTGGCGACACGTAGAAGTTATGAAGCTCATTGTACAGTTTTTCCATCCTCCTATCACCTGACTCCTCTAAAAAAAGGTAAAGCTCTCCCTGTAGCAGGTCGTGAAGGTCCACAGGCTTTTGACACGTCGAGACTCCTACATGTGCTTTAGACGGTTGGCTCACAGATGGCGGTAAGGTTGTCAGCCTTACGCGCCGGCCGCCCTTTACCCCCAGGAAGATTCCTGGTACTCATTTCTGTTAGAGGCTGATTCGACCCCAGAGTCAAAATGCGGCTGGAAGGCTTAAGTAAACTAAAAAATACCACCTCATCTGGATTCGAACCCGTGACCTTCCGCATTGTAGCATAGTGACTTAATTTATTCCTCTGTACAGGTCTCTAATGTTCTTGTTCTTACTGCTCGTTGCAAGCTCATCAATTTTGTCTTTCAGATATTCCCTCTTTTTGTTCCTGAAATGCCTGCTGGTTTCACGTCTTATATTGTTCAGATTATCCCCATTTAACTCCCTTGGTTCCTGTAACCACTTAAATTTGGCTTGCTTCTTTGATCTAATAATTTTGAGCATATTTAGTCGATCCATGGCTTATGCTGCGTAATAACCTGTACTAACTTTAGTTGAAATTTTGATATTCTACCTAAAAGTTACCCAAGTTCTATTAATATCCACCTCACCATCTAAGTTTTCCAATGCTTCGAATCTATTTAAAATTTGAACCCGATACAGCTATTAACCTCTTCCTCCTTCAATTTCTTGAGATAGAATCTGTCCATATGAAATATGTGCTTTGTTTATTTACTCACTGCCAGTCTCTCCCTAACTGTTCCACCGTCAAATAGTGGTCAGTATCACAATCTGCTCCCCTGAACGATGGGACATCAAGTTCACTTGAATGCTTTCTCCCGTCCAACAAAATATGTTCAGTTAATTATGACTTTTTCTATCAGGGGTGTCCAAGTAAATTTATGAATGTTGCGATGTGGGAACATTGCACTTTTGACAGATTTTTTGGTGTGACGAAGTTTATTACATTAATTACATTATCGTTAGAGATTTCGTGCAAACTATCATTCCAAACTCTTTGTTTGAAAATGTCTTCCTTACCTACTTTGACATCAAAATCTCTTTAAAAAATCATATGCTATTTAGGGAATTTATCGCATACATATTCTCGTTCCTCGTAAAGTTGTCCATATCGTAAAATTTTGTTGTTGTTGGAACATGAAGGTTCAGAACAATAATATCACACCAGCGCCCTCTTAATGTTATGTACGCCATACTATGACTAACAAACTTTACTCTGTTAACTGCTAATATCATTCTGTACTGTACCTAAATCAAACTGTACCTAATTCACGATTCTCATTCCACTTTCCTTTGAAAATTGTACCGTATATTCACCGGCTTTTTCGGTGCCATCTCCTGCCTCATCTGATCTGTACTCCCACTCTACTTTATATTTTGATATTACTTTCGCAACTGTAATGAGCGAACCTGCCCTATACAGACTCATTACGTTCCATGTTCAAAATCTCGTGTTTATTTTGTTCAGCTTAGGTCGTTTGTCCAAAGAATCCGTCGAAATTCGAGCAACTTTGTAATATTTTGTTACAAATTTATTTTTTACGATGAGTTGTTAGCCCCACGTCCTTCCTCCAAGCTGTAGGACCACAATTTGTCGACTGTCAGTGACTCCTTATTCAATATATTCGCAGCCACCCTCCATAATCTGGAGGCCGTCTCCTCCATCCGCAACCTGAGGACGCGCCATGCCCTGGTGACAAGTGACCCGCTGATATGTTAGTCGTATTTCCGCAACGGTTTGAAGTCATAAATTTGAGATACATATAACCGATTTGATCGAAACCGAAGGGAGTTTTAATTATTTTAAATTTATCTTGCATTGAATTATTATGTTTTCGTGACTTATATTCTATGTTGTTACGTCATTTGATTCCATAAACGTAAGATTACTTGTTGCTGCTTAATTACGTCCTCGGAAATCGCATAAATTCAAAAGCAAGCTTTATCAACTCTTTTTATCCACTCATAGGTCTAAGTGTTGGTGTCTCTTCTGGCTAAGAGAATATTATGTGCGCCACTCTCATATCCTTCTCATGGTCTGTATTTAAAGTAGATATAAGGCCAACTTTAGTTTTACCTTATACGTCTTTATTCCTACAATCCATTTCTTTCTAACCCATACATTTATAGAAGTGTATAGTTCCAGTGTTTTAAGTGGAAACACAGTAAAGCCTATGAAAGATACAAACATGTGTGTGTTATAAATCAGCTAACTTACAAATATAAATCACTCCGTCCAATGTGACCTGTAAGTTTTTTTACTACATGAAAACTTAACACTATTACATGTTTCGGTCTCTGTGGACCATCTTCAGAGGGCAAACATCACTACAAGTAGGAAACCACCATCACATAAGTTGTTTAGACGTAAAGTACGTACACTTATATGCTACAATACATAGTACACAAAATAGAACATTTCACAAACACAGCAGTTTCCTGGGAATGTTAAGTTTTTTAAAAAATTGTATAAAATTTCTTGATGCTAATTAAAAATTTTTTGTATTGTCAATAATTGTCAGCTAACTTAATTTTTGATGAGTCAGTCCTTAGATCGAAATTTTTCGATTTAAATGGTGCTGATATATGGAACTAATTATTTATTGTAACACGCATATTCTATAAAATCTCACTGAATATTTTAAGATTGTGTACATGTTAAATTAGTCTTCTATATTCCCTTTAACAAAGGTCACAAGTAATACAAACAGAAAGATAAGGTAACAGGAATTTTATCGCGGAAGGAAATTCGGAATAATTCTAACTGTGGGGAGCAGAGTCCTAGAGAAGCTAAAAGTCTCTCAGTCAACATATTCCCCTCCATTTCCGCTTCAGTTCCGTGTGAGGTTTAATGAGGCTATGAACATTTGTTTTCTATTTGTGTTTTGTTTCTATCTTTCGCGCATTCTTATCATGTAACAGACGTTTAGGCCGTTGAGCAAGTGCGTGAATGATTAATTAATTGAACTGAATTGTAATACTTTCTTCTTGGCTGTGATATCGTGTGTTTAGGTGGATGGATAACAACGGTTCGGAGGAATCTGCCGCTTCCTTTTTCATGGTAATCGTTGAAGATATTACATCTATATAAATCGTGAAGTATGTCACTTCATCACATTTAGATCTGAATATTATATATTAATTCTAGAAATTACTTAAATATTATTATAATTTTTAGTGTAAATTAAAACTTTGAATTATATAAGCGTGAATGAAAAGGCTGTCGACTGGGAGCAACATTTTTAGAGGGATTAGAATTATTCCAATATGGTATTATTTGAAATTATCAGGAAATATTTCTCCCCTTCACAAATATTTGCTTCCATTGTGGACTCTTGCCATAAGTGATTAAGTTCACACACTTAAAAATATTATTACAAGCAACATTTATGCAGACTGACACTTGTTTACAAAGAAATTGACATTTATTTAAAATTGTATTGTGATATGAAATTGTTAAACAAATATTTCCGTGAATATGTCAAATAAATAAGCCCTTAAAATGACCTACAGGAAAGAGAATACTTACAGCGTCTGGACCCCGATGGGAGGATAATATTAAAATCAAAACAAACAAACTCTGTGGCTTGAGCCTGTAAGCAAACTATACCAAGTGAGCGACCGCTGCTTGTCGGAGAAGATAATGCCAACTTTAGCCTATAGAGGGTGTCACGTGGTCAGCGCAACGGATCCCCACAGCCGTTAATCTCGGTTTTCTAAACCGGAGTCGTTATTTCCTTAAAATAGCTCCTCAATTATCCTCACAAGGCTGAGTGGGCCCTGTGCCAGACCCACTACTCAGGAAATCTAGTATTGCCGGGAATCGAACCCGCACGTCTGGATCTGTAGCCAGGAACTCTGACCACTAGATCACAGAGGGACTACAATTTTGATAAAATAAGATATGCATGTACTTTATTCCAGTGGCTCAGGATAGGATCCAGAAACGGACTTTTGTGAACACGATAATGCATCTTTAGGCTCCATTAGAAGTATGGGATTGCGTAACTAGATGAGCGTCTATCAGCTTCTCAGGAAATAACGTAAGAATAAAAGACATTTTTCTACATGGAGTTCGTTGGATTATAATCTCGCTACCCTTGCTCTATAGGCACTTAAGACGCAGAGAGTTCTATCGCTTTCTTCGCTTTTCTAAAAATCTGAATAAAAAATGGTCTCTGTCACAACTCTCTTTTATGCACGTCACTGCCGCTATGTAAGCCACTGCCAGCGTCGAAACTGAGCTTGAATATGGCCTTACTTTACTGGAAATCGGGATCGTTCCTTAATGATCTCAGTAACCACATCGTGCACAGAGCGAAGTTGCCAAGCAGCGGCTGTTCAGAGACATCCAGAATGGCCATAACCGTTACCACTCCGTTCCAGATGTGATGGTTAAACCTTTACCACCAAATGCCAGCCTTTCTACTAGGAAAGATAGTGAAAATCGTTACGTTAAGTGTTATTGCTAATATTAATCTTTAAGACTATTCTTTTTTTAGCGAATACTTTTTAAATTTATATTCTCTCATTTGAAATTAAATGATAGCATTATATTACATTGCCACTATTGGACGCTTAGCGTTAAGGACAGAGTGTGTTGTCTTACGGGTATTTGTTTCCTTATAAACCACTCTAATTTAGACAGATTTTCTTGTTGATATTTTCTCATACTGGGCTGTAATTTTGGCGCGTTTCTTCTGTAAGTTCTGTGTTTTGAAGATGGGAGTAGCTATCTTGCGGGGGAGGGATGAAGGGAAATTAATTTTAATGTTGAATTTGGCCGAAATACTGAATTGTCTATCTGCATTCATCTTTTCTGTAAGCATCCATAAAAACTGTGAATAGAACTCAACTCACTCACTCATGGAGCTGAGCCCTTCTTAAGAAGCCACCAGTTGTGCAGCTACTCAAGAGCTTCCCAGCACTTTATGGAACCCGAAGGTTCACTGCCGTGTTCACAAGAGCCCTCCACTTGTACTTACCCTGAGAGAACTCTGAACAGAAACACCTGCAAAATATGGCGGCTAATTTTTCAGAAATTTTCGGCGCTATTCTTCATCAATTAAACATCAGAGTACAGCAATTTTATTTTGAAAATCGGGGTATGTTGTCCCCATTACTTGTGCAGACACCAGGTCACCCATATAAGTCTCTTCTCCTACTTCCAAAGAAAATCTTCACGAAAGTGTTCCATTATCCGCAATTTCTTATATAGTGACAATGAATTGATTTTCTTTTCTCCAGATCGTTCAAGCAGGGCTCTGGGGCCCACTCAGCCTCATATTCAATGAAAACCGGGGGCTCCTTACCCGCAGGTAAATCGGCAGGGGCGTAAACATGAACACTCACCTACATCTAGGGTTATGGTCAAGAATGGTGGATCTATACATCTTCTTCCCCATACGCCTTCGTGGCGTAGTGCTTGACTAATTAAGCACAAGGACAACATTAATTTTAAAGAGGTTTAGAGTGTTTCCGCATGTAAGCAGTATTATAAATAAGAGTAGAAACCTTATATTTATTTAGGTAAATAAATTGAGGGGGGGCGTTGTTCGCTTCAGGTTTGGTGCAAACTAAATATGTTTGGGGACCACTGTGTAAAATGTTAGTATAGGCAAATCAGAGTTCACCTGTGTGAAGAAAAGATTCACAACTTTGTTGACATTTATTGTTTTAGATTGTGGTTCAGCTCATAGACTGAAGCGACTACATTGTATGCTGGGACACTCTCTACTTGGGAATCGATTCCAGGCAGGGTCAATAAGTGTTTCTTCTTCTCCGCAACCGTCACAACCGCTCTAGGGACCACCTGGCTTCTCCACCGGAGATATGAGATGTTAAAAATGGCCGATTTTGGGCCCAGAGAAAAGTTTGGAAGCTCCTGGAAAATTTTGGAAAATAGATACTGGGTTAAAAACTACGTGATTATATTCCCCATGTAGGTAACAACAAAGGATAGAAACCACAGATCTGATACTTTCCCCTTCGCATTGGTTTCTGAAGGTGAAAAATAGCGTTTTCCTAAAATCGATAGGTAACTTTCAAGTTTAACTACACTTAGAGGAAGTGAGTTGAATAAAATCTTAAAATTACATGATTTGTAGCACATATCATGAGGAATACATTGGTTCTTCATTGGAGTCTCTAGCTGCAACAGTTATCGAGATACAGAAGATAACGCAAACCTCCATTCGAGCCGAAAACGCGTTTTTTTCGCATTATAAAAATGGCTGTACCGGGAGAACCGAACGGACTACAGTTTTTTTAAAATATTGTTGAAGCGTGAAAATATGTAGAAATAAGTGTACAAAATGAGATTTTTTTTTAAATGGTGAGCGACCTTTCTGGATTATGTCACATGGAATGACCGCTACTGTGTGCTCTTCCCAGAGAGGAAGACTGGAAAGTGGAGCTGATCTTCCACCTCCACCTAGTGCCGAGGTGGATAATGCGTGGAGCCGTACCTCTATTCCCCCTTACGTATTCCTGACATGGTGCTGAATGAAGGGCAGGATATGTAAGATTTGAGGTTTTTGACGGTGGTGATGGTGACTGAATAGTAACGCCTTCTGTGATGCAGGGTCATGTAGAAATTGTGTAAACCGACGTTTCAGATTAACCTATCGCCTCCATCTTCAGGGTATAAAAATCTGCAAGCGAGGAACCAGCGTGTGCAGGTGGCTGCAGTTGAAAGCCAGAATGGTGTAGCCGAAACAGACGTCCATTGCTGAGCAACGGCTAGGAAATTTCGTTCCCGTTACAACGAATAAGAATGCATAAATCAAAGCGTTTCCCCGAGACTGACAAACTTTTCGTGAAAATGGATGAAAGAGATATTAACAAAGGACATTTAACTGTTCGACTTAGTGACTTCTGCTCGGATCGCGCGACAGTTATAAAAGGGAGTTGATTCACGCGTTCAAGAAAGTGAGAGAGTCGGAGATCAGTCCAAGATCAATGAAAGATTTGTCAGAGATTCATTCGTGAGAGAATTTAGGAGGCAGTTCAGTAGTTGAGCACTCAACTGTGAAGTGTTAACACGATAAGAATCGTTACCCAGCAACGATTAGCAAGCAAATATTAAAGACTTTATTTTGTGTGTTAATGTTACAGTAATTTTTAGAATGTTATAATTATTTGTAGTTACGACTTTTGAGAGTCCAATAAATCTATTCAGCTAATCCAGAACCCTCTATTACTAGTCACGATAACCATTATACATGACAATATTTTTTATTTTATTTCTTTATATCCACATAATATCGAAAAATATTTCAAGCTAAATGTGTAGACTTTATTTTCTGACTGTACCGGCTTCTGGTATGAGGTACGTTATTTTAGGACATTTTCAGACATCGATTTAGGCTTCACATGTGGTACGTTGGTGGTTAATTAGGACTAAGGATGGCCTCGCCATAGCTCTAGCGGTTAGTCGCTGGTTTCCCACCGCCGCGGCCCGGGTTCGATCCCGGGTCTGGTCAAGTGGGATTTTTGTTGGACAAAGTAGCCCTGGGGCAGGTTTTCTCCGAGTACTTCGATTTCCCCTGCCAATCTGCATTCCACCAATTGCTCCACAATCACCCTCATCTATCATCTGGGGCTGGTACAATAGGCCAGAAGTGGCTGCAGTACAAGGGACTTAGTCCCACCCCACTAGCAATAAAAAATAATAATAAGAGCACTCAGAAATTGACGTTTCGAAACCAATATACAGTTTTATCGTAATCCGTTCGACAGTTTCGGAAATGAATCAGACGAAGAGACTCGTATCTTCCATTCTTTTCCGAAAAACCGAGTAAATCTGTGCTTTGTGCCGACACTCAGGCAGCCCGACGTGCAAGCCGAGGTATATCTCCGCTCTTATGTCGTCGCGAGGTTACGAAGTTCCTCTCTGTTCTGTGAAGCAGAAGTGCATTAGCCTCGTTCATCCTAATCTCATTGAATGTGTAATAAGAGATCATGGTTAGAGAAGGTAATAAAACTTGCAAGGAAACCAGCTTTGGGGGAGAAAGAGAAATAAGAAAAAGTTGTATCCCTTTCTTTTTTAAGAAACAAAATAAAATGTGTGCAGTCTTTTTTATTGCTAAATGTCTCATTGGCCTTTCTTCTTTTATAATTTTTCTACCTTCTTCTTTCTTTTTTACTTTCTACTCTTTTTTTCTTATTTTCCTTTTTTAAAAAATGAAAGCGACAGAAGTAGAGAATTCCATCCATTTTCATTTCACCCTCATATTCGACCGGCAATTCAGATTTGTCAGACTGTATCAGGTGGCTGAAGGAAAATAAAAATAAAATGAATTAGCGAATAAACAGCAGAGAAAAATATTGTATATATATGAAACCTCACAAAAGGCTCCTTATTACACTGATACTGGCTTGCGCTTATAGAGTAAACGGCATTTTCTGCGAAAAATAGAAATAATATTTGAAAATAAATTTGCAGTATTCTTGTAACACACAGGACGTAACGAAAGCTCGCTTTTTTTTTAATTTTATGTATATATAGTCTTGGCTTTCATTATTTGCAGTTGCAAATGAATTTATTTGCTTCAGCCATTTCGCATTTTGCGTGTCGAACTGTAACGAAATGAATGGCAGGTCGTACCGCAGTGTAGGTTTATTGTTAACAAAGCAACTTATGAGGGTAATAAAATGTTATTTTGATTGTTACACAAAACAAACTCCGTGGTTTTAGTCCGCAAGCGATCTATACCGACCGAGAGACCGCCGCTTGTCGGAGAAGTTAGTGCCAACTTTAGCGGATAGAGAGTGTCGCATGGTCAGCGCAACGAATCCCCACGGCAGTTAATTTCGGTTTTATAGACCGGAGCCACTATTTCCTTGCAATATCTCCTCAGTTATCTTCACGAGGCTGAGTGAACCCCGTTCCAGACCAACTACTTCTTAGAAAATCCAGTAGCGCCGTGAATCGAACCCGGACCTCTGGATCTGTAACCAGGAACCACTAGAACACAGAGATGGTCTAATTTCTACACAGTACATCAAAATACTCGTATGTTTCAAGTCATGAACTGTCTCTTTCTTGTACTTCTTTTGGCTTATTTTGGACTTCACCCATCGTCTGGTATGTAAAAGGCAAAAAACCACGACCAGTGATTGAGACTAACTCTTTCTAAGGGGTCCAACTGAGTAGGTTTATCATTCCCTATCCACCTGAAGACGGAGACAGATCCAGTCTCCGAAACGTCGTGGTTTTTTTGTCTTTTACATACCAGACGATGGGTGAAGTCCAAAATAAGCCAAAAGCAGTACAGTATAAACCATCGTCAGAATCCTTTCAAGTCTGTCTCTTTCTCTTTTGATGGTAATATTAAAGTAGACGTTCATCCGTATGTCGTGTTTTTACGCTCAGACATTTTTCTTTTTCAAATACTGATGATATCTAGGTTAGATTTTATGTGTGTTATTGGTTATATTTGACATATAAATTGAATTATAATTCGCACACAGTGCATATTGACACATAAGAAGAATCGAAGTAACGGTCTCCATTATTTCGAGGGTCTGTTTCGCAGCTAATGAGCTCAGTGACGTCAGTTGGCGGAAGCTCTTGGCAGTGTTACCCTGGAGTTCTCTACTAATGAGTTCAGATCCAGTACTTGTGCCCACGCGAGTGAGGAAGATTCGACAGTGTAATATCAGAAGTCAATATTTGCTGGATTCTGTAATGTTAGCAGCTGGACGAGAAAATTGCGTTAAGAAATTAACATTGAATATAGGAATAGAGACTCATTGTAATTTATATCCTTCTAACATGGTCTATATGACCGAAACATGTTAAGGATAAATATTAAAAAGGAAAGATAAACTCCATTGGTCACATTAGACGGAATTAATTAACCCTTCCCCCCCCCCTTGGCATTACAGTCCCAGTGGCCCTAGCCCTACCTCCATGAACTTCTCCG
>NW_019720561.1:2238410-2240750 GCF_002891405.2 Cryptotermes secundus
CCACGATCCCGGCTTCCGAGCGAGCGAAGACAGTACATGCCTTAGACCGCTCGGCTACTGTGACCGGCAGTGTATAAGAATTCAGTTCGTACCTCACAGGAAACAGATCCGAACCCACGATCTCGGCTTCCGAGCGAGCGAAGACAGTGCATGCCTTAGACCGCTCGGCTACCGTGACCGGCAATTAACCTTTTATAAAACTGAATAACATCCTAACTGATGAACTGAACAGAGACACAAGAGAGAGATAAACAAAACAAGGTAGAATCTAGAAAAATGTGAGGGCATAGAAGGAACGAACTATTGAAAAACGGAAAGATAAATAGAGTTAGATAGAAAGAAGAACAAAAAAAGTTAAAATTGTCCCTATATTTATTATACTGAGTACAATACCGTGAAGGCGTATGGGTGAGTGGAGGTATAGATCCACCGTCCTTGATCTCGGGAATAGATGGAGGTGAGTAGTCAGCTTCATGGACCAGCTGCTTTATCCCTGGAGGAATCGCTCCCGGTACCCATTGAATAGGAGGCTGGCTTGGGCGCCATAGCCGGTCTGGACATTTTGGAGAAGAGGAAAGTCTTCGCTGCTAGTATTCGAACCCCGGCCTTCCAGCCTGTAGCCCGTCGCTATGACGGATGAATTCATGCAGTTTAGGAGCAGCTGAGCCACACGCATGACACAACAGGAGAAGAGGACACCCGAAGCGACATGCATTTGTTTTGTTATTTCGTGATGTCCGCACTACAGACCCGTTTCTCATCCGCTCACGTCTCATAACAGCCTCATTGTCATCAGAATATTGTCTCTTCGAGTCGTGGAACCGCCGCGAGCGTGGCATTCAGAGGTCCGCGACCCCATGGAATGCTTTTACCGTGGTGTCAAAGGGATACACATGAAAGTTATTTGAATTTAAAGCACGTGCTTTTGGCTTCGCATTGTTAAAAATGTGACAAACAAGTGTTGTGTTATTTGCGACTCTGTAATTCACAAGTGGTTTATGCGCGTGGCATAATGCCTTTCCAAGCAACGCTGTGACGTAAAAGCGATTTTGCGGGCCAGCAAGCGGGTCCCATTACACTGTATGTATCGGCACATTCAATCGATATTGTACTTTTAAAATCGTTCACACCAGCCTCCCATTATATTCAGTTCCGGTAACACTGTTTTCTGTGCGATTTGATATCACAGAGTTTTACTATTTTATCTTTGACGTCATTTAAAACGGTCATTTGGGTTTAGGAGTGATCTGTTATAATGACGGAAGATTTATTAATAGCTTTCTACGTTCACCGGAGCGGGGATAGATCAGTCGGTATAGAGACTGACTACGGGCTGGATAAGAGAGGGGGTCGCAGTTCGAGTCCCGGCAAGGTCAAGAAATTTCACTTCTCCACGTTTTCCAGACCGCTTCTGTGGTCCACCGAACCTCCTATCCAATGGGTAACGTGAGCTCCTTCCCCAGGGGTAAAGCGGCCGGAACGTGAATCTGACCACTTTCCTCCAAGGAGAGCCGGGGTTAAAAAGACGTAGGTCTATACATCGCTCCTCCATACGTCTTCATGGCGTAGTGCTTAATTAGTTAAGCACAGGGACAGCTTTACCTTCTTTTCTTCCTTGGCACTACAGCCCCAGTGGTCTTAGGCCTACCTCCATGAACTTCTCCGTTCACTTCGGTTTTTCTAGATCTTACACATTCGGTAGAACTACTTGGGCGGGTGATCAGCTCGTCGCAAGGCCTCTACCTGTACACAAACACAGAAAAACGCACGCATACAAACTAAACATCCATGCCCTGTAGAGATTCGAACTCACGATCCCGGCTTCCGAGCGAGCGAACACAGTACATGCCTTAGACCGCTCGGCTACCGTGATCACCCAACTTTACCTTACCTTTCTCTATATTCACTTGGGTCAGGCATCTTCGCTGGTATTAGTTTATGTTGCTGTCTGAGTAAACACAGGCTCTTTGAGTAGTTGTAGCTCCTTTTTGTTCTATATTCCTTTTCTTAATTTTCGGTGTGGAATTCGTTTATTCGTGTCCTATGTTTGATACTGTTGTAGTGCCTTAAAACAGATGGAGATCACTTCCTTCCATACCCTTTCCCATTAACCACTCAGAACCATACTTGCATTCGACCTTTTATATAAGCTCCATAGTTGAGAAAGTTCGTTAAATAAACTGAGAATTAAATCAATGGAGCCGTTTGCTCTCTGAATACGATTCAATGAAGATAAGGAATGATTCTTAAGATTGAGTGTACACGAGGAACTGATATTCTAGTATTACAGGGTGTTCATTCATATAATCTACAGGGTGAATCGTATAGAACCGGCCCGAT
>NW_019720562.1:0-6857 GCF_002891405.2 Cryptotermes secundus
TTGTTATAAGCAAGAATTCTTCATACAAACAACATATGTACATAAGAGGGGAAACTTTTGAATACAATGTGGCGGAATGGAAATCTTAACGTTCTTGAAATCACTACAATAACTCACTACACATCACTGTATATATTACACACAAAAATACAATGTCAAACTAGAAAATTTAAACTTCACTTTACACTTGACAACACTTTAACCAAAACAACACACACTATACACACCACTCAGTCACACAGAACTAAGACATAAATTCAAAAAATAACTTCTTCAATGGGAACTAGAATTTCAATTTGCGCCCTGTTCTTGCAAGTACTTATAATAATACAAAAAGAAACATATCATTCTGACTAATAACCTACACACACGTGTAATATTCAGGGGGTACATAGCAAAACTACACCCTCTTTTCGGTCATACCAAATATGCACTCATTAAATATAATTCACTCTCTATCCATATAATCACTAAAACACATTTCCCCAAACCACTCCACATAATTCACACGATATTATTAATAGTACAAGAATAACCTCAAAGTCACATTGTCTCACTACACACCCACTATTCTTATATTCACTTACTTTCGTTAAATCATTTTTATCATGTATTCTTCCTTCACACTTACTTCAGTTTCATGGTTCAAACGGAAACAACTTCGATATCGTTGTGGAACAGAGGAAACACATGTCTGTAAAATTTCGTGCCCTGGCCATTACTCGGCCAGGATAATACACACACTAAAGCCTACCATTTGCACTATCTCACTGAAATCAATTAAGATATACTTACAGGCAGATAATTAATCACAACTGAACATATATGTATATAAATATACACACATAACACCGTCTTATTATTAATAAACACCTCTTCATACCAGGAAAGCAACGTACCTTGACTTTGTACACCACATATTTAGGTCACAGTGACAGGGCAGCCAACCTCTTTTAACATCACTGAAACAGCAACATTCCTTTATCAATTCCAATAGGAAGGTAATTTCTCACTCTATTCTATACCCACTTTCGTCTATATTATTCTACTTCCTATCGAGGAAGGGAATATCGCGCGAAACAATTGCCAAGCAGTCACTCAATTGCTCGCGTATCCATCCACGAGACGGAAGGGAACGATTTCACTGATAATAAAAAAAATTTCCGTCATAACCTTATGCCATTGGAGGGCAGCAAAATTACATAATAAGTGATATTCAGTATTCTTTTGTATCACCGTGGGGGATGGGCAAACTCGTGAGGTGGGAGTGGCGTTTTCGACACAATCTGAACTATCTCGTAGCAATATAAACTCGGAATATAAGGGGATAAATTCATATTAAGGGTGGAAAAACAGTCAGTACGCGATATTTTATACATAACGGCATATTTCGTTTTATATTCCATCTTAGGACAATCCTATATTACGTTCCGTTAAATAGCCCCTTCGTATATGACGTCACTCTTAGATGTGCGCAATCAACTACTTCGCATCCGCATGAAACTCAGGGGTACTATTCGCTGATGTTAGGTTAGGTTAGGTTAGGTTTGCGCAGTAGACTACTGCGCAACCATCTATAACTTGGAGGGGGCGAAGTTCGGTAATTTACGATAATGTTAGGTTGTCAGTGTACATTATGACAGGTGTGCGCAGATCACTATTGCGCATCGTTATGCTCAGTTGAGCACTGTTTGGCCGTCGGCAATATCTCACGATCGAATATGTCTGATAGAGTATGAATTAATTATATATTTTTACGAGACATTTTATTTCCGAATTTTCTCACAAGATAAACTATGGCATATATTTTTCTGTTAAACTCTCTACGTAATCTATAAAACCTGCAATATAGTACCATATTTATAATGGTCATAAATGCATTTTTTTCTCGAAATATTGACAATTCAGAACGCTCTCAATTGCATTATATCACAATTATCTTCATTGACACTTACGAAATATTCCCTTTTTGAATGTTCCCATTATTAAATCTATTATTTTTTCGACATACCTGAAGGATATTCATATACTTTAAATCAAAGGTATCCACCCCACAACACTAGTGCTCAAATATTAGATAGGGACATCAACGAATACGATCTGAACCTTGAGAAAATATTATTCAACATTCTTCTAAGCATTAAAACAAAAAAAGGACACATCACTATATATGTTCTAGACTAAACTATAGAATACAATTATAAGAGTGTCAGCTGTAACAATTCCTGCTCTCCTGTAAACAATGTGATCCTGTAAGCACTTCAATTGATGGAAAGAAAATAATTACCTGATGCTCTATACTACCACAATCTGATCCTGTAAGCACTTTAACTGTTGGAAAGATAATAATAACCTGATGCTCTATACTACCTGCTAGCACATGTAAGCCTGGAACATTACATGGTAAGAATGCAATCCGTGGTCTATCACACCGAAATACACATCTAACTTACAAATCACTTGCCATCATTCTTCATGCTATAACACATACACTACACAACACTTTTCACCTTTTACACTGTCACTGTACACGACTGCCAGCATAACACCAATGACAACATGTGTCTCACTTAGCATATCACCTTCTTATAAGCAAGAATTCTTCATGAAAACAACATATGCACATAAAAGGGGAAACTTTTGAATGCACTGTGGGTGATTGGAGATCTTAACATTCTTGAAAACACTATATAACCTCATACACATCACCGTATATATTACACACAAAAATATAACGTTACACTAGAGAATTTAAACTTCAGTCTACACTCGACATTATTGTGACCAAAACAACATATACCCACCACACTCTGTCACACAGAACTAAGTTAAAAGTTCAAAAAAAAAAACTCTTCAATTGCAACTAGAAATTCACTTTGCAACCTCCTCTTACAAGTACTTATACTAATGCAAAAAGAAGTATATCACTCTGACTAATAACCTACTCACACGTGTAATATTCAGAGGCTACATACCAAAATTACTCCATGATTTCTCTCATACAAAATATGCACTCATAAAATCTAATTCACTCCCTATCCATATAACCAATGAAACACATTTTCGGCAAATCACTGTACATACTTCACACGAGATTATTAATAACAGTCCAAGAATAACCTCAAAGACACAATGTCTTTCACTACACACACACACACACACGATTCTAATATGCGCTTACTTTCATTAAACCAATAAATGGATCTTATGGTGTATTCTTCCTTCACACATACTTCAGTTTCATGTTTCATAGGCAAAACACTTCCATTTCCTTGTGGAACAGAGGAGACATGTTTGTAAAATTTCGTGCACTAGCCATTAATCGATCCAGGGTAATACACACACTAAAGCCTACCATTTGCACTATCTCACTGAAATCATTTAAGATATACTTTCAGGCAGATAATTAATCACAACTGAACATATATGTATGTAAATATACACACATAACACCGTCTTATTATTAATAAACACCTCTTCATACCAGAAAAGCAACGTAACTTCACTTTGTACACCACATATTTAGGTCACAGTGACAGGGCAGCCAACCTCTTTTAACATCACTGAAACAGAAACATTCCTTTATCAATTCCAATAGGAAGGTAATTTCTCACTCTATTCTATACCCACATTCGTCTATATTATTCTACTCCCTATCGAGGAAGGGAATATCGGGCGAAACAATTGCCAAGCAGTCACTCAATTGCTCGCGTATCCATCCACGAGACGGAAGGGAACGATTTCACTGATAATAAAAAAAAAATCCGTCATAACCTTATGCCATTGGAGGTCAGCAAAATTACATAATAACTGATATTCAGTAATCATTTGTATCACCGTGGGGGATGGGCAAACTCGTGAGGTGGGAGTGGCGTTTTCGACACAATCTGAGCTATCCCGTAGCAATATAAACTCGGAATATAAGGGGATAGATCCATATTAAGGGTGGAAAAACAGTCAGTACGCGCTATTTTATACATAACGGCATATTTCGTTTTATATTCCATCTTAGGACAATCCTATATTACGTTCCGTTAAATAGCCCCTTCGTATATGACGTCACTCTTAGATGTGCGCAATCAACTACTTCGCATCCGCATGAAACTCAGGGGTACTATTCGCTGATGTTAGGTTAGGTCAGGTTAGGTTTGCGCAGTAGACTACTGCGCAACCATCTATAACTTGGAGGGGCCGAAGTTCGGTAATTTACGATAATGTTAGGTTGTCAGTGTACATTATGACAGGTGTGCGCAGATCACTATTGCGCATCGTTATGCTCAGTTGAGCACTGTTTGGCCGTCGGCAATATCTCACGATCGAATATGTCTGATAGAGTATGAATTCATTATATATTTATACGAGACATTTTATTTCCGAATTTTCTCACAAGATAAACTATGGCATATATTTTTCTGTTAAACTCTCTACGTAATCTGTAAAACCTGCAATATATTACCATATTTATAACGGTCATAAATGCATTTTTTTCTCGAAATATTGACAATTCAGAACGCTCTCAAGTGCATTATATGACAATTATCTTCACTGACACGAAATATTCATTTTTTAATGTTCCCATTATTAAATCTATTATTTTTTTGACATACCTGAAGGATATTCATATACTTTAAATCAAAGGTATCCAGCCCTCAATACTAGTGCTCAAATATTAGCTAGGGAAATCACCGATTACGATCTGAACCTGAGAAAATATTATTCAACCTTCTTCTATGCATTAGAACAAAAAAAGGACATATCACTCTATATGTTCGAGACTAAACTATAAAATACAATTACAAGAATGTCAGCTGTAACAACTCATGCTTTCCTGTAAACAATGTAATTCTGTAAGCAGTTTAATAGATGGAAAGAAAATAAGTCCCTGATGCTGTATACTACCTGCTAGCACATGTAAGCCTGAAAGATTAGATGGCAAGAATGCAATCCCTTGTCTATCACACCAAAATACACATCTAACTTACAAATCCCTTCCCATCATTCTTCATGCTATAACACATACTCTACACAACAATGTGCACATCTTACACTGTCATTGAACAGGATTGCAGCATAACACCAATGACGTGTTTTTTAATTAGCGTACCACCTTGTTATAAGCAAGAATTCTTCATGAAAACAACTTATGTACATAAAGGAGAAACTTTTGAATCCACTGTGTGTGAATGGAAACCTTAACATTCTTGAAAACACTTCAAAATCTCACTACACATCACTGTATATATTACACACAAAAATATAATATCACATTAGACAATTCAAACTTCAGTTTACACTCGATATTATTGTGACCAAAACAGCCATTATACCCACCACTCTGTCACCCAGAACTAAGATATAAATTCAAAAATATAACTTCTTCAATGGGAACTAGAGATTCACTTTGCATCGTCTTCTTACAATTATTATACTATGCAAAAAAAAAATATATCATTCTGATTAATAACCTACTCACGCGTATAATATTCAGAGGCTACATTCCAAAACTACACCCTGTTTTCTATCAGACCAAATATGCACTCATAAAATATAATTCACTCTCTGTCCATATACACACTAAGACACATTTTCTGCAAATCACTGTACATACTTCTCATGAAATTATTAAATACGTTTCTACACAAATCTCTATTGCCATATCCCAACATCGCTCTGATAGCCTTTTGGGGGGGGGGGAGAGGAATATTAGAACTATGAGATGAGTTTCGCCAAAAATGATACCGTAACTCATGAAGGAGTGAAAAAAATGTGTAATAGATTACCTTTAAAGCTGAAATATACATATAATATTTCATATTTCTAATTAAGTAACAAGGCTTACTTAGTTTTTTTACAAGTAAATCAATGTGATTTTTCCATATTAAGGCAATATCATCTATAACTCCTAAAATTTAGTACTGAATGTAATGTTGATAAACTTATTATTATTATTTACTGTAAAATTATCTCACATTTGTCTTCATTTTAAATTGAAGACAATGTGTCTTATTAAAATTTAGAGATAATTTATTACCTCTAAACCATCCATTTATGATTTCTATTGTTACAAGAATATTCCTGCTAAGATTATTTATATTTGAATGTGAAAATAAGATGCTACTATCAGCAGCAAAAATTACTGGTGTAGAAAATTTATTATTTTAGGCAAGTGATTTATATATAAGAGAAACAACCAAAGTCCTAATACAGACCCTTGCAGCACTCCCTCTCTAACACTAAGCCAATCTGAGGATACTGTATTCACATCACTTTTATGTATTACTGTTCTAATATATCTGTTACTTAAATAAGATTTATAAAGTGCACGATTTTTTCCAGTAATACCATAAAATTTAAGTTTGGACAGCAAGATATCATGATCTACACAGTCAAAGGCTTTCTCCAGATCACAAAAAAAACACCTGCAACTAACTGTTTGTTGTTTATTGAATTTAAAATCTCTGTAGTCAATTTGTAAATTTCATTATCTGTTTTTAATCCTTTCCTAAATCCATATTGGTCAGAACTTAGGATATTATACTTATTAAGATGTTGTAAATTTCTTGTATATATAATAGTTTCAAATATTTTTGAGAAAGATGTTAAAAGTGATATAGGTCTAAAATTAGATACATCCCATATATCACACATGTTCTTGATCGCATATTTTATAGTCTATCAGGAAAAACTCCTCCCCTTAACATTTTATTGCATATATATTTTATCGGTGAAATTATAAATGGTGAACTTATTTTTAAAATAATGCGTGATATCTCATCATATCCACACAATTTTTTTAACTTAAAGAGATTTTTTCAACCGTCTTCTAGTGCATACACTCATCTATCTCACTCCTCTCT
>NW_019720562.1:7099-15804 GCF_002891405.2 Cryptotermes secundus
AAATTATGTCTGCTGTTAATAGAAAAAGTAACTTTGAAGAATCAGCTATAAGCTGTTGATTATCAGTTAAAGTATGACGTATATAAACTGACTCAAATGATTTATTCCCTGATTTTTTACCTGTTACAGATTTAACAATATTCCAAGTAGTTTTCATTTTATTCTCTGAATTAGCAATTAATCTATCATAATGAAGTATTTTAGCCGCGTTAATAACCCTAGATAAGGTTCGGCAATATAATTTATAATAATTTTTAAAATTTGCATCATTATTATTCCTATACAACAAGTAGAGTTCCCGCTTACGTCGACAAGAAATTTTTATACCTGGTGTTATCCAATTATTGACTTTTGTCTTAGAACTAATTATTTTTTTAATGGAAAACTAGAATGAAAAATTCTCAAATATGTATTTAAAAAGGAGTTGAAGATGGTATCAACATCATTACCACTAAATACATCATCCCACATTTCATAGCTTAATTGCGTTTTAAAATTAAGCAAAGACTGATCATCAAAAACTCTTATAGTTGAAGTGGTTGAATTTTTATGTTCATGAATTTGCAAGTAAATATTTCTAATAATAAGGAGTTGTGCATCATAATCAGATAGACCAGTATTAATAGGAAAGACCAAATACTTTCCAAATTGAAAAGTCAATAAATATATTATCAATTAATGAAACAGAATTATTCTGACTTCTAGTTGGGAAATCAATTATGGGAAAAAGTTTAAAAGACAATAACAATGAATTAAGCTGTTTTTTTCCTAGGGCTATCCTATAGGTAGTTTATATTTATGTCACCGCATACAATGAATTCAACACCAGAGCTATAAATAGTATTTAAAACTCTATCTAGACTATTTAAAAATTGTAAAAAATTTCCAGATGGCATTCTATAGACAGCTACTACACAAATATTTTGCCCGGCTGATTGGAGTTTAAGAGAACATATTTCAATAATTTGGTCTATACAGAATCTATCCAAATTTATATTTAAATAATTTATAGAGTTATGCACAAAAATACATACTCCACCTTTGCTTAGAATTTTCCTATAGTACACAGCACCAAGGTTGTAATCTTTATACCAAAGCATTTATGGTCTTATGATCTATTGTGGATGAATTTAGGGTTCTTCAATAGGAGAGATTAAAAATATCTCTTCCTTTTAACAACACTATAAATTAATCCACATTAGATTAATAAATGCATTTGTGGTCTTAAAATCTGCTGTGGATGAATTTATAATGTTATTAGAAGGGAGAGTTATTTTTAAACTCTCCTACTGAAGAACCCTAAATTCATCCATAATAGATTATAAGACCATAAATGCTTCAGTATAAAGATCAACAATATAATCTCCTCCAGTCTAAATCTGGTGGCTTATTGCATTGACAGAGAAATTGAGGTATGTGGTGTTAAGTTTAAATTTCAGGGTAAGGAAATTTATTTATTAACTATCTACAGGTCACCCTCTGTTTAGAGATTCTGCCCATTCAGAAATGGGCAGAATCTCTAAACAAAACAACTTTCAGGATCTAATTAAGAAATGCAAGAATCAAAATGCTGCTGAACAAATTAATGACTACTTCATTTCTATTGTAACAAATTAATTAAAACAGATAATGGTAAGCATAGCAATATTTTGGCTACAGAATTTTTACCATTTATGCATCAGGCAATTTTAAATAATTACCCAAAAATTCATAATAAACCATCCACACCTAAAGAAATTGAAAAAATAATTAAAGCTTTTAAAACTAAAGATTCTTGTGGATACAATCAAATATCTCTGAGGATCACTAAACCCAGTGCACTGTATATAAGCTCTCCATTAAGTTATATCTGTAATAAAATTTTACGTGGGGTATACCCTGATCGATTAAAATACTCTGTAGTTAAGCCAATATATAAAAAGGGAGATAAATCAACATTAGCTAACTACAGACCCATCTCGCTACTAACATCCTTCTCAAAAATTGTAGAGAGAGTAATGTATAAGACTCGTAAATCATCTCATGAAACATATTATTATTAGTCCAAATCAATATGGCTTCCAAGAAAATCTATCGACGGACAATGCTATATATACTTTAATAAATGCAACTTTAACTGCACTAAATAACAAACTAAAAGCCAAGGGACTATTTTGCGATGTTGAAAAAGCTTTGATTGTGTAAATCACAACATCCTTTCTCCGCAAACTGGAAATATATGGAATATACTGGAGTATCCAAGAAGTTATATTCACAATATCTTAAGGACAGATACCAGCGCGTTAGCTTGAAAGCTAGTAAAACTTCTTCTAATATCACATCTAATTGGTCTAAAATACAGCAAGGGGTACCACAGGGTTCAGTATTGAGTCCTCTGCTGCTCTTATTGTACTAGGTGGTTCAAATATGACTGGGACTGATTTAAAAAAAAAATTGCCAAACACTTACTTGCACATGTCAGTCTTCAACGTACTCCCCTCCGGAGTCAACACATTTTTTCCAACTTTCTGGAAGCATCCTGATGCCCAAAAAAAAAATACTTGTGGTTGGCGGCATATCCACTCCCAAACAGTCTGGATGATGGCGTCATTGTCCACAAACCACATTCCTTGCAAGTCTGATTTGAGCCTTCCAAATAGGTAGAAATCACTTGGGGCCAAAATGGGACTGCACAGTGGATGTGTCAGAAGGTTCCATTTCAATTTCCGGAGGGTTTCCATTGTTGTTTTGGCCGTATGGGAGCGTGCATTGTCTTGAAGGAAGGCTACCTGCTTTCCACCTGTCTTCCACTTGGATCGGATCTTACTCCAAGTTCCTTGATAGTGATGCGCCTATTCTCACGAATAAGCACGCCTGCATGATCAATGTTCGGCTCAGTGATGGATGTTCGCAGCCAACGATCATGCGGTTCATTCTCCACGCGCTCTCTGCCCTCTCCGAAGCACTTACACCACTCAAACACACGGGTCCGTGAGAGACACTCTTCCCTATACTGTTGTTGGAGTCTGTGGTGAATTTCAGTGGACTGGACGTCTCCAACGAGGAATTTGATCACAATGCGTTGTTCCACACTCCGCTGTAGCTTCTGTTCTCCCATCACTCTAGCAACTTCCAGACAGGACTGAACAGGTTCTAACCCTAACAGGAGGGAGGGTGGAGGTTGTGGCTTCACTCTCGCAAGGTCGCACAGCTGCTGCGAAGTGCGGCTTCTTTACAAAATCAGTCCTGGTCATATTTGAACCACCTTGTATATTAATGATCTCCCCCAAGCTAGTGCTGATTCTGCTTTATCTATCTTGTTCGCTGATGATACCAGCCTCATAGTTATTGATAAGAGCCCCGACATTATGGAAATTAAACTTAATGCAAGTCTTATACTAATAGATAAATGGTTTAAATCAAATTTGTTATTAACCAATCTTTTGAAGACTTTCACTATGCAATTTATAACCAAAAACTCTGTTCCTACAAAGGCCTCCATTTCTTGTAATATTAGTAATATAGTGGAAGTCTCTCATCTCAAATTTCTTGGGTTTGGAAGTTGATAACGTCCTCTCTTGGAATATACATATTGATTCAGTTATTAACAAACTAACTACAGTTTGCTTTATGATAAGATCTGTCAGACCTTATATGTCAGGCTCATCATTGGTGAAGATATATCATTCTCTGTTTCATTCTATACTATCATATGGAATTGTATTTTGGGGGCAGGCAACCAATACCAAGAAACTCTTTATGATACAAAAAAAGCAGTTCGTTTAATGACAGGATATTTTAACAGGCATTCAGGTAGAAATCTTTTCAGGTAGCTTGGAATTTTACCATTGAAGTCACAATATATTTATTCAGTTTTGCTCTTTGTATTAAAGAATAGAAAACTTTTCACTACTAATCATGATGCACATAATCTCCAGACAAGGCAGAGTAGTAATTTATATCTCCCAACTTCCACCTTAAAACTGTACCAAAAAGGTGTTTACTTTACAGGTATAAAGTTATTTAATAATCTGCCTCTTGAAATAAAGGGGATTGTTGGGATACACAAGCAATTTAAGATTTCTTTAAGAAGACACTTGATTACCCATTGTTTTTATGACTTGGAGGAGTATTATAGTGTTAATGAATGATGTTGTTAACTAATGGTTTTATATGAATAGTATGTTAATTACTCTATATTGAATTATATGAGTCTATCTGTATAATAGTTTTATTGTATTTACAATAACACTTATTGTCTTTTATATCATTTATTTTATTGTTTTATAATTTTGACCTGTTCTAATTATTTACTTGAGCTCAACTTATACCTGAACTGTACTTATGATTGTATTGTACATTTATGTTCTTCTGCTTATCTTGACATATTTTAATTAATAGTTGACATGTTTTATTTCCTATGGTTTGTAACCAGTTTTATTGGATCATCTGGAACTCAAAATAAATTACAATTACAATTACAGACTATGTGACATGGCTGTCTACATACATACTTATGACATAAGCATATACACAGAAAAGGACAGAAAAAATGCAAGACACATGATGATGGTTCACATGAGACAATGACAAGTCTCACTAGAAGAGCAGAAGGGATAAGCAACAAACTTCACACTGACCATTTCTTCTCCTTTCTAGATTTATTTTATGACCTGGGTTTCTACAAAAGACACTTTATTTAGAAAGGGGTGACCACATCCTAGGGTGAGAGGTATTTTGACAGTAATGATATAAACAGACAAATCAGAAATGTACGTAGAGATGAATACACACAAATCACAAGCAGTAGGCAAATTTTTATTATATTTTGGCACAAACAGTTCCAAAGACATAAATATTTATTTCAATATGAATATTTCTTTCAATATTAACACCACTACTAGCTGAAATCAAAATTCACTTGCTAGCTGTTAAGAATTTAGTAATGTAAAAATGTTCAAGTTGGTAATACGAGAAGTGATCTATATTCATTTGTTTTTGTTTTGTATAATAATAAGAAGTTTCTTCTCATTCAATATAGCTGTTAAGTGATATGTAAGCATGACACAAAGAAAATCAACAGGTTATGGACCCAGATTTGCTCAAAAACTAAAAAAAGGAGAAGACAGATGAAGAATAATGAAAAATGGCAACCACAGAGACACAAGAGGTAACTCATCTGCCAAAAGTGAAGGACGCCGACTCATTTCCACTGTGGGATTTTGAAATCAAGACTTTGATACGTGCAAAAAAACTGATAAACATCATTGATGGCAGCGACCTGTTAAGTGACCAAGGAAGAGACGAATAAAATATAAGGAAATGGAAGATGCGAGATGCAAAGTGCCAATACTACATAGTGAGAATGATAGAGAAACACATGAAGACCCACATTGCGACATGCACAACCGTGAAAGAAATGTATGACACCTTGAAGCAAATTTATCAGTGAGACACCTCTCAACAGAAGTGCCTTCTGCTACAATACTTCTACAACTTCAAGTATGACAAAACTAAGGATATGACGAATATAAGTCATGTGCAGAACATTGCCTTCAAGCTTCGTCAACTGAACCAAAACGTTGATGAAAACATGATCATGACAAAAAATAACGATTCTACCAGAAGACTACAAACACTTCAGCACCACCTGGGACTCAACGGCGACCATGGACAGAACCCTTGACAACCTGGTGGCCAGATTGATGTTGGAAGAAGTGAAGTGCAAGATGATGACTAAAGAAGAGGAAAGCATAGCCTTTAAGACAGTAACTAAAACCAAAAGTAAAACCCTTTTCAAGTGTTTCAATTGTAATCAAATAGGTCATGCCCAGATCAACTGTCCCAACAAAGGTAAGAGAAATTGCTCTATCTGTAAAAGGAATAATCACTCTGAAAAGGACTGTTACTTTAGAAATAAGGACAGCGATACGAGAAAACAATGTACAGTATGTAAGAAAATGAACCATGCTGAAAAGGACTGTTATTTTAAAGATAGGAATAAAAGAAGCAAGGTCAATTTTCTAGCTGAAGAAGCAGAAACCCACGTTAGTGATGCAAGTAAAAAAGACAAAATGTATGTAGTGGATAGTGGTAGCACATGTCATATGACAAATGTGAAGACTGATTTGATACATACTAAGCAGTATATTCAATGTATAAAGGTAGCAAAGAAAAATCAAAGTATGACTGCAAAAGAAATAGGCAATTTGGAATTTAGTTTGAAAAACGTTTCGTATGTTCCAGAGCTCAGCAGAAATCTACTGTCAGTACACTGTATTACAGAAAATGATGGAGAAGTGTTGTTTACAAAAGAGAAAGTCCAGGTACTCAAGGACAAAAATGTTGTAATCGAAGGAAAAAAGGATGAAAGTGGATTGTTTGTAATTAACTTTAGGGCGAGGAATGAAGCTATAATGACTCAGCAAGATATAAGTGTAGAGTGGCATAGAAAGCTAGGTCACATAAGTTATGCAAATCTTAAGAAACTACAAGAGATATGCCAAGAGATACCAGATAGTGTGAGCAAGTGTAAAAAATTTGATATATGTTCAGTTTGTATGCAGGCCAAACAAGTGAGACTCCAACTTCATACAGAAAGAAGTACCGCTGGAAAGACACTAGAGATAATTCATAGTGACGTGTGTGGACCAATTGATCCCACCACTTATGACAATAAGAAATATTTCCTTATGTGTGTGGATGACTATACACATTTTTGTAAGATATACCTGTTAGAAAATAAGAGTGAAGTGTATACCTTTTTGAAGGAATATGTAAATGAAGCTGAGTGTCACTTCAATACAAGAGTGAGAAGAAGATGCAACAATGGAGGCAAATATAAGAACAACGCCTTGAGAGAATGGTGTAAAAACAAGGGGATTGTAATGGAATTTACTACACCATATTTGCCACAGCTAAACAGCACTGCCGAAAGGATGAACCGTACCATTGTGGAAAAGGCAAGAGCATTGATTCTTGACTCAGGTTTAAGTAAGAGAATGTGGGGTGAAGCTGTACTCACTTCTGCATACCTGCTAAACAGAAGTCCAACAGTGACAGTGAATGGAACGGCAGCAGAAAATTGGTATGGTAAAAGACCAGATCTGGCTGGATTGAAGATTTTTGGTTCAGAAGCATACCCTAAAATTCTCGGACCATTGAAAAAGGTGGACAGTTGTAGCAAGAAAGGAATATTCGTTGGATGCAACACAAATGGCTACAGAATATGGGATCCAAATACTGAAAGGAACTATATCTCCAGAGATGCGACATTCAAAAAGTAAACCCGTGACAACAAATAAACAAAAAGAAATGGAAAGAGTGACGGATCCAGAAGACAAGCCAAATACTCCAGATCAGGAAGACAGCGAAATGCAGCAAGAACCTGAAGCTGACAACAATGAAGAAGAACCAACAGATACTGAAGAGGATGAAGAAAATGAAAATGCTGACCATATGGATAATGGAAGGAAAAACAATGGACAAAACGAACATGGATATGCATTGAGACCAAGAAGAAACATTCAAATGCACCCAAAGTACCAAGACTATCACACACAGATTCAAAAGGAGGGTATGCTCACCTATACATATGATGAGTGCATGGAGAGCGAAGACAGGGAGAAGTGGAAGAAAGCCATTAAAGAGGAAAAGGATTCACTCTACCAAAACAAAACTTGGATATATGTAAACAGAGAGAAAGCAATGGGCAAGAAAATTATGACCAGTAAATGGGTTTTCGAAATAAAGGATAATGGAAGACACAAAGCCAGACTGGTTGTGAGAGGACGTCAACAAAAGGAAGGGGAAATAGATTTCAAGGATACCTTTAGCCCAGTTGTTGACATGAATTCTCTTAGACTGCTGTTTGCCATAGCAGCACGTAAGAATATGAACATGCAAACCTTTGATGTGAAGACTGCCTTCCTGTATGGAGACCTTGAGGAGGAAAACTACATGGAGATACCAGAAGGATACAAGAACACTGGCAAGATATGTCTCCTGAAAAAGGCATTATATGGCCTAAGACAAGCACCATCGCAATGGAAAAAGAAGTTGACAGCCTTTCTAAAAGAAGAAGGTCTAAACCAACTAAAATCTGACCAATGCATTTTTAAGAATGATGCCAACAGTTTGTTCATGGCCATTCATGTGGATGACGGAATAATCATGGGAGAGGATGAAAGACAAATAGAGGAAATTTTGCTGAAACTGGAAAATCAATTCCAGATAACAAAGACTACAAATCCAAAAGTCTATTCAGGAATACAAATTGAAAGGCAACCAGATGGGATACATATCTCTCAAACCAACTAAGCAAGCCAAAGGGAAAAATACAACATGCAATAAAGTCAAGAAATGAAAACACCCATGGCCACGATCCCGCCAACAAATGACGAAAGAGAAAATGACATAAGATTTCCTTACAGAGACGCTGTAGGAAGCCTGATATATATGACTTCTAAAACCAGACTTGATATGGCATTTGCTGTAAATGTGGAAAGTCAAACCTTAGAAAATCCTGACATAATAGCTGTTCAGAATGTGAAAAGGACCCTTAGATATGTGAAAGGTACACAAGATTCAGGAATAAAATATACCTCATCTGACTCCGAAACTGTGAAACTGGAAGCATTTAGTGATGCTGATTATGCAGGGGATGTAAAGGATGGGAAGAGTGTAACGGGATATGTGATTATGATGTCAGGGGGCCCAATATCATG
>NW_019720562.1:15870-147456 GCF_002891405.2 Cryptotermes secundus
AGAATTGAAATATCTAAAGACATTGATAGAGGAGATGACAGGAAAAAGGGTGGAAGCTGAACTGTGTGTTGACAATCAGAGTGCAATCAAGCTAATAGAATCTGGACAAGTAACACGTAGGAGTAAGCACATAGACGTTAGGTATCACTACATAAGCGAACAATTGAAAGAGAAACTGTTCTCAATCAAATATTGTAACACTGAAACTCAGGTGGCAGACATTTTAACAACACCGCTATCACCAGAGAAATTTACCAAGTTCAGAGACATTATACCTAAGAAGAAATAAGTCTGATTTTGATAAGACCGAGAAATTTTTAATTACATGTACTAATTTTGTAATCTGAAGACCAAAATTACTAAGTGTTATTCAATTTAACTTTGTAAAACAGCTAATAATGTTGATAACATTTTGAAATTAAGGAGGAATGTTGAGAATCTAGTAATGTAAAAATGTTCAAGTTGGTAATAGTGATCTATATTCATTTGTTTTTGTTTTGTATTATATTAAAGGGTTTTTTTTCATCCAATATGGCTGTTAAGTGATAAGTAAGCACGACAGAAAGAAAATCAACACTAGCATGGTAGTATTAAGGATTTAAATGCCATATTCCCATATCAGGATGTCCTGTAGAAGTCTGTTGGCGAATTTAAGATTTTAACAATATCTATTTTATATATACATACATATACACAAGATCTTATACTTTTTAAAAAAGAACAAGATCTACACAACTAATTTTTCTGACATTCACAAGTATAACACTAAAGGAAAACAGAATTTGTATGTTCAAACATGCAACACTGTTTGTTGCAAAATAAGTGTAATTAACATGGGAATTAAAATACACAACAGCTTGCCCCTGAATTACAAAGAATAGAAAATTTTAAAGTTTTTAAAAATAAATTAAAAAGTTATTTATTACAAAACTGTTTTTATTCTCTGCAGGAGTGTTTTAATAAGAAGGATGGGCGGTAGTTTGGTGGCTCGAGTTGGTTCTGATATATTGCGGATGTATACAGACAGTATAAGTGTATACGTTGCTTTGTATTGGATTGCTGGGGGATGTCATCCTCGGTTGCTAGCTTCAGCGGGGGGACAATGATCCTAAGATGATTGTACTGTTCTTAGTCTTGTGTATCATTGTTTACATTTTTAAGAGTTGTTGAGTTGTAGTGTCTTAGACGGCTTAAACTGACTTGTCCAATTGTATTTGTGTAACAGTTTACGGATGTAAATAAATTATGAATTATATGTACAACATTCACACAGGACAGTGTTTCTACATAGGTCGTACTGAAAGTCATGAGCAACAATTTTTTGTAAAGTAACATGCTTTATTATTGACAAACACCTCTATCTACAGACCTTTCTTTATTTTTCCACATAATCGCCACTTCTTTGTACACATTTCTCCCAGTGTTCTGGGAGTTTGAAAATTCCCCTTCTGTAAAATTCCATTCCAGCCATCCAAAGACACTGACACACCGCTTTCTGAATTCAGCATGCTTATGGAAGTGTGTGCATGGGTGCGAGCAGTGTCTGAAGATGGGTGAAACATAAAGGGAAGATGGGAACACTAGCATCAAAGATGAGCCTCGGAGCGGTCATCCTCAAACAGCCTCAACTGAACGCAACAAGGAAAGAATGGATGAGATCATTCAAGATGACAGGCGTGTGACTGGACACAGTAGCCCGAAAACTTGGAATAGGGCACAGTGCAGTACAGGAGATGATTGAAAGCTTGGGCTATAGGAAAGTTTGTGCTCGTTGGGTCCTGCGGTTATTGACCGAAGACCACAAAGGTCACATTTGAAGCAACTGCAAAGATAGGGTGGGAAGTTCTTCCTCACCCTTCCTATAGCCCTGATCTGGCACCCTCTGACTACCATCTTTTCGGATTTGTGAAGGATCAGCTGCGTGGACAACATTTTGAGACAAGGGAGGCAATTCAGAAAGCAGTGCGTCAGTGTCTTCGGATGGCTGGAATGGAATTTTACAGAAGGGGAATTTTCAAACTCCCAGAATGCTGGGAGAAATGTGTACAAAGAAGTGGCGATTATGTGGAAAAATAAAGAAAGGTCTGTAGATTGGGGTGGTGTATTTGGTTTCTCAATATTAAAGCAAGTTACTTTATAAAAAATTGTTGCTCATGACTTTCAGTACAAGCCTCGTGCAATGCACATTTTTGTCTTCAGTTATGAATGTCTGCTCTGACTGTGGGGGAGGGGGGCACGATTGACAGCTATAAAAACAGTGCTTATTGTAGGATCAACATGATTGTATTATTTTTTTCACTACGCATGGGAAAAACTTATGCGAAAAGAATGATTTCACTTATGGATTTTTCTGACTAAGATGCTGATGTCAGAAGTTTCAATACAATCACATTTGGTGTCACAGACTCCACAGCCTGATTTGGCATGTCTCTGCAGCTTTCCTGTGTGGCTGCACGTATTACCCAGAGTTGAATATTCAACTTCCAAGCGTTCATAACGAGGGTCTGTTCGCCACTGTTTCCAACTACATGGAAACATTAGGGGAGAAAAAATAGAGCAAATTCACTTTCCACATAGCACTATTTTTATCAGAAAATATAGTATAATATCCATAATACTGACTTTCTTTATACTTTTATGTATCTGCATCTGTATCTTTATTTTCATTCCATGGAGTAGAGGTGCCTCGTCATATGAAAGAAAATGTCCGTACTGTATGAGAAGTAAATGACGACTCCTCATACAGTACGGACATTTTCTTTCATATGACGAGGCACCTCTACTCTATTAATTAACTTGCAATGTCATGGGCCTCCAATACCATCTTATATTTTTATTTTGTCCATGGAATGTATAAAGTAAACATATGACTGATTAGATGTTATAAAACATCAATTTTAATCTTGTTTTATATTATAACCTTCAGTTTTATATATAAATGACCATTGTATTTTTACACAAAAGAATTAACTATTTTGTCATTGTATCTAATTTTACTACAGTTCAATAGTATACGTTTGTTGATTTGTATCCACCTGATGACGGCCGTTAACGGCCGAAACATGTAGTGAGGCATAGCTGGGTATTGACCTTGATACTCCTTAGTTGTGTTGTGACGGAAAAATAAAGTTATATACTCGTAGTTATAAAATCTATATATCCTGTACTTCAAGAGACAAAAAATTCTGGGCTCCATTACAAAAAGGTTTCATTATATGGTGGTTCCTCAAAAGCCTATAAAGGTAAAAAAAGTAAAAGTAAAGCTATCCCTGTACCAGGCCGTGAAGGCCCATAGGGTTGTGAGACGTTGAGGGTCCCACATTATCTAGACAATCAACTCAATGATGGCGGTAAGGTTGTCAGCCTTATGCGCCGGCCACACTTTACTCCCCAGGAAAATTATTTAATTAATTCCTGGTACTCATTTCTGTTAGAGGCTCAGTAAACCCCAGGGCCTAGTGCAGCTGGAAGGATTAGGTCAACTGAAAAAAAAATCCAATGACCTCATCAGGATTTGAACCCGCGACCTTCCGGCTTGTAGCGTAGCCCCTCAACCAATACGCTACCACGTGCCCCCCCCCTCAAAAGCCTATAACCAATTACAATGGAACTCAGTTACAGTTTTCTGGGGACTGATAAAAAAGTGAGTCAATTTTGGAAAGGTGTAAATTGCAGGACGTGCAAAAATCATAATCTTAGTATTTACCTTTACTTACACACTTAATTAAAATGCACAAAAAATAATATAAATAAATTACTAAACAATATAAAACATTCTTACTACATATAGTCCCAGAAACTAAAAATACAGTATCATAATGAATGAGAAAATAATCTGACTAGTTCCTCAAGCAAATAAATTCAAGGGTTTCTTTTTCTTACACTGGTTCACACAGACTTCTCTTAGTAATCGCAGTCCTTACGTTTTCATAACTGGACCTTAAGGTATGATTTTGGCTTTCAGGAATACATGAAGAATGTTGACAATTTTCCATTGTTTTGGCAAACATTTCTGTTAATGTCCATTGGGTGTGTGTGCAGTTTAGCAGCTTTTATATAGATGTTGCAGTGGGCTGTGAAGCCATAACTGGATGAAACAGAGGAGTGAGGTACTATCCAGTAGGGAGTTAATGCATGGTTAGTGAAATGAGGTGCTGAAAAACGTTACAGTAACCACATGGTTCACGAAACGAAGTGATAAAAATGTTTGAGTTCAGGTAAACTTCAGAAGAAGTGAAGAAAAAGTTTCAGGAACTATGTGGTTAATCAAAAGAGGCGATAAAAAAGTCACACACTCCCCAATCCACCAGCTCACTGGATACTTATGTAAGACAATCCTCTTTTATCACACCAGAATCCTGTGTTCAGAACCCGTAACACTTGATGAACATCTTCAACCAAATCATCATCCCCAAGAATATTTTTGCCAGCTATGATGTGGAATGACTTTTCATTAGTTCCAATACATGACATGTTGGAGGTTTTCTTGGAGCATCTAACTGCAGCACCCCTTCCACAGGAACTCTCCATTCTTACAGGACACTGCATTAGCACACTTTCTTTGTGCACCAGGGAAAACTGTACCACAAAACTGAAGGTACTGCAATGGGGTGCAGACTTCCCCCTCTACTACTATGTTTGAGGAGAGCCAATTCCCCACATAAAAGATTAGTTACAATATTAATATTTTTGCCTACTGGCAGAATTCTGTTAACAGCAGCATCTCTATCTGGAAGTGGTTCTACTACAATCAGTTTTGCTGCCAAAATCTCACATCCTTCCCTTTTTCTGTTTCTATCTGAATAATCTTTACCTTTTACTTTCCATAAACATAGTACACTTTGGTATATGGAAATAGATTTATTAAAAAATTCATTAAAAAAACCCTGTTAAATCAACATTCATTAGCTTTCAAAACTAAATTAAATTAAAGCAACACATTATTAAACCTCCTAAAAGACACCAGTATTCACAAATTTCGTTTTTCCCCAACTAGTCATAAAATGCATCTTTCCATATTGTTTCAATTCCGTTATTCCATTCTAATTCAAAGTCAGAAACCCATTGTTTAGGTTTTGATCCCAATGTTCTTTTATGAGCCCTGACTGGTTTGGGTTGAGGAGAAACTTCCTTTTCACTATTAATGCTACTCCTACCACTAAAATTAAAGTGTCCTGAGAAACTCTCAGTGATAGGAATTTCATTATTTCCTGAATCAGAATCATTTATGGTTCCTGCCACTGAGTCACAAAAAATGTTTTGGCTATTAAGAATAATAACATGAACCTGTACTAGGCTCTTGAATATCCACTTTGCTTGGACTGTACTAAGAACTCTACTGATTCATATCCTGGGTTTCTGAACTCAAAATTTTGTTTGATAATGGAAAACAGTTCACGGTGTGTTTCAAGATAGTAAGACCTTGTTTTATCACGAGGTTAGAAAATCTGACAGCACCCACTAAAACTCTAACTTTAGAGCTAATGAACAGTGAAAAGTTAATTTCAATAATGGATGTAGCTTTTTCTATGAATTTTCAAATATCAGATCAGATTACTACTACTACTACTACTACTACCACCACTACTACTACTATTACTACCACCACCACCACCACCACCACCACCAGTACCTTGGCAAGATGAACCAAACAGTAATAGCAACACTGCTGGACAGGAAGTGCTAATGTTTATTTGCTTTAGTTAAGAAATCTTGAGTATTTATTTAGTGATATACATACAAAACATGAGAGGTCTTCAAATTTGGAAACTTGAAAATATGAAAAAATGCATAACCATTAACTATTTAACATTGTTTCAGTGGTTACTGAGTTCATTTATGGTTCATTCATTCATTCATTCATTCATTTCCTTTATTTTCCACATATCCATACAGTTAACAAACCTAGGATGTGGAAATAGTCCCTTTGATAATAAATGTGTCCAGATACATATAATAAATTACATGAATTACATAATTAAAATAACATACATCAGTTATTTAGCATAAATAATAAAATAAAAGATAAATACAATTGAATTAATAAACATAATTTAAAAAGAACATTACTATAAAACTTGAAATTAGTACAATTTAATTTATTATTTCCATGGATCCCCACATAGTGTTAGTGCCTTGTTAACTTTAGCGGTGTGGAAAGGTAAACGCTATTGTGGAGCACGCGAAGCTGTACGCTTGCTGTGGTGATGTTCAGAACTACTCCCCAAGTGGAAAACATTGCCTACAGAGACCAGGAGTAGATACCGCAGAATCAATACAGTGCGACAGAGCAAAAGCACTAGCTTATCACACTTCCGGCCAGCATGACACCATATCACAATTGCAATATGTACAATGCAGAACATAATAAGAAACACAGTAACTCTACAGTAGGCACTACAATGTACTCTATTATAAAACAAACACTACAGAACAATACCTTACAATCCTCGACAATGTATGTCAAATCCACAATGTACTGGCTCGGTGCACTCAGTCTGAATCGCCAGACGATGAACCACTACAAGCACTGTCTGTGTGATCCTCATCGTCAGTATCATCCTGCAGATTGATGATTATTTTGTCTATCACATCCAGTACAATGGATCTTCTTCCCGGTACAGTTTTTCTTGTGATTCCACATGGTGACAGAAACCAGCCCAGTCATCTGCTGTAACCTCTTGTATGGCTTCATGCATCACTTCCAGTAATTTTGCAAATGACAAATATGCGGTTACGTTGTGCTCTCTGATTATCCGTTTTATTTTCACCCATGCAACCTCGATGAGATTGAGATCACACTTATACAGCAGCAAACAGACCACAGAATGGAACAGATCTTGAACCCTTTCTCTTTCAGTTTTAGTGAAAGTACTTGATTGTAGAGGTCATTCTTCTGCATACTCTCATTACAGTCGACATCCTTGTTGCACAGCTGGAACACCAGCGGATACAGAAATAGTCAATGAGAACAAGTCAAATCGCATTGATTACACAAATACAACAGATTACATAAATACAATCCATTACCCAGTTACAATATATAATCCATCACAATTAAAACTTTCTGTGTCAGTTTGATTTGTTTCATTCTGGTCCGTCACACTAACAATTACAAATATAAATCACTCCGTCCAATGTGACCTGTAAGTTTTTTACTACATGAAAAATTTAACACTCTTACCCTCTGAAGATGGTCCACAGAGACCGAAACATGTAAGGGTGTTACATTTTTCATGTAGTAAAAAACTTACAGGTCACATTGGACAGAGTGATTTATATTTGTTTCTGTGTCATTTAAAAAATATATATTGTGACATGTCAGGAAAGGTGGATGAAAAATTTAATACCAACATAATTTGATGATTTTTAATAAAGGTTGGAGTTAAAAACTAATTGACCAAGTAAAAGGTATTTGAGATAAACAATGATTTCACCTCCTTTTTTAAAGCTTCTGGCATTTTCTAAAATTCTTATTATCCCAGTAATTTATTATATAATCTACTTGCCTTGTTTTAACATGTTATTCTGAAAAAGGGCTCTCCTTCATGCTCAGATATATATTTTTTTGTCTTTAATATTGTACTCATACTTCTGGAAATTACATTCAAGATTATCTCTCAATTCTTTCATAAAACATAATGTGATCAAAATACAGAGACACGGCAAGGTCAGAATTTTGAATTGAAAAAATATACTCCTACAAGACGTTCTTTTGTTCACCCCCACTATTACGCTGGTCCCCAGAAAATTATTCCATATTTCAATCTTGACTGAAAATAAGGATAGATAGATCTAATCATTTTATAGCTCATGGATTCCTTTAAGGTTTTAATAATAAAGTAAGCCTTATTTAAATTTGTACATATAGATTTACCATGGATATTCCATCTCACATTTTCAGTAATTTTTATTCCTAAGAACTTTACATTCTGTTTATAAGGGATTTCTACATCATTATAAACAACGTTTACAAACTCTTTCCCTTTGTCTTGGGTGGAATGATAGGGCACAAGACTTCCTAGTATTTAATATTAGCTCATTCTTATTAAACCAACTTTCTAAGCAGGTCATTAGAAGAGTTGTTTTTCCCTTAAGCTTATTTTCTATTTTATCTACAATCAAGATATTTATATCATCAGCATAAAGCACCATTTGAACATCTGGTATACAATTTGTCATTTATATATATGAGAAATAACAGGGGTCCCAATATAGTGCCCTGTGGGACACCACTTCAATTCTTCCTTGGGGGGTGACAAATATTTCACTTGGGTGCCCTTTACCACGTGTGATTTCTACAAATTGGGTTCTATCTGCCAAATAAGATTGAAATCATTTATTTGCAATACCTCTAATTCCATATGTTACTAATTTGTCTAATAAAATTTGGTGTTTTAAAACATCATAAGCTTTTGTTAAATCTAAAAATAATCCCACCACATGCTGTTTATTTGCAAATAATTTCGAACTTCTTCTCATGACCTCTGTCAAACACCAGTCATTCTCCATTTTCCTCTAACAAACTTCAGTTAACCTACTGATTTTTTCTAAAATGACATTAATTTCGTGTAGAATAACCTCTTTTACTGATCTCCGTATTGCTATTTTTAGTGGGTCTTTTTAATTCCTTCATATCTTCTTGTAGATTTTGTAGGTCATTCTTATTCCTATACTCACTTTCTTTACTAAAATCATTGAAGGTCGCAGTGCAGAGGCCGGTTTTTATGGCCCATCCCTTACATACATTACATTACATTCTTTACTAAGATAGTCACCCTGGTCACCCTGTTTTATTTTACTTAATTCACCCTTACATTGCGAATATATCACTGTTTCCTTATATCGACAAACATCACATTCGTTGCAAGATTTGAGATTTCCATGGCGATAACTACGAAGAAGGCCGTCTTCTGGGATGTGACTGGATTTGACGCCATCTTGCATCGATCTTGCATATTGACATGGCAAGAAATGAATCGATAAGATCGACAAGGCCCACAAAGCCGTTCCATAGCTCAAGTCGCCCAAGCGGTTAGTCGCTGGGGTCGCTGGCGTCGCTGGCTTCCCACCGCGGTGGGCCGGATTCGATCCCTGGTCTGGTCTAGTGGGATTTGTGGTGTACAAAGTGGCGCTGGGGCGGGTTTTCTCCGAGTACTTCGGTTTCCCCTGCCAATCTTCATTTCACCGAATTCTCCATCATAATCACCCGGGGCAGGCTACAATAGGCCAATCAGTGGCCGCCGTGCCGAGTGGACCCAATTGGACTCCATCCCCCACTAAGGGAATTAAAAAGAAAATTAATCCACAAAAGGTATGACCGAAATTAGGAACTTTGTAAAAAAAAAATAAGAACATAAATATTATGGTGATAAATCTGCCCACAAGCCAAGATCTTGAGACCACTTTATGTGTAAATCAAGAGTTAAATGTTTTCAATAGGAAACTGGTAATTATATGAAGAGTTTTGACCACACTTCAGTATCGGAAATAAAGTGGGATAGGGAGCAACATAAAGGCATGGTCTCCATCTAAATAAGAAAGGCAAAGACCTTGTGATCAATCGGTTAATGATTGATATAAAGGGCTTGTTAGTGAAGATACAGAGGACTCCTATAACTTTGATTTGGAAAGAAGGACAGGAGGTGAATTTTCATAGGGAAACAACTAAGGAAGAAGATAAAGGTGGAAGTAAAGAGGTCAGGGGTTCAACAATTCAAAATGGAAAAAAACTGGCAGACCTTACAAACTTGAAGAGTGACCAGGAAATGCAACACATTAAGAAGGATGGTGATAAAGACGGTAGCAACAATACAGAAGATAAACTAGTTTAAATTCTAAATGTAGAGCAACAGTCAGGAAATTCCTTAAACTGCCCCCAAGTCAAAAGGTCAAGAAGACCTCCTTCAAAGAAAAGGAACGATTTTTTATGGTGAACTGTTAGAAAGCAAAAAACATAATAGTGCTACACTATAATATACAAAGCCTAAATAACAAAATCCAAGAGTTATCATTATACTTTCATGTTAGTGATACAATGGTGGATGTTTTATGTTTCACAGAACATTGTAAATCAGGGGACCAGATAAATTTGATGAATTTTGATCAATATAAATTAAGAAGCCAATTTTGCAGGAATAAAAAAAAAAGGTGGACGTTCATGTATGTTCATCAAGGACATATTGCGAACAAAACAATGGATCTGTAGCGAAGAACTCTGACCACTAGGCAACTGAGGCGGTCAAAACTTCAAATCATAATATGAAAGTATTTAAGCCAGAGTTACGTGATTCATCACACTCCTACTACATACATAGAATCTATTTTCACTGAAGATAATTCGTTGTAAATTTAAGAAAATATTCTTTGACGAAACTATTTTCTTCTTTATGATGTAATATAATTTCGAGACATCTGTAAATATCCATTACTATGTATTAATAATTTTAGTTTATTTAACGACGCTGTCACAATCAAAACAATACCGCGTCGATGATGGATTTAATAAATGTGTAGTAACTGGCAAAATACGAGTAAAAACCGAAGTGGCAACGGCATACCCGATCGTACTCGGTGAAAACCCGTCCTCGTGCCAATTTCTCCACCACAAATCAGACAAGACCTAACTGGAAGCGAACTGCGACCTGCGCGATGTGAAGCCTGCGGCCAAAAACATCTTCAGGTACGACAGAGACCTCAAAGGAACGAAAATAATTCCAGTTCGCGACATATGAAGTATGATAGTTTATATTTACTTCTCTAAGTATCCTACGCATGAATTTCAGTAGACCGATTAACCTCATCACCTCCTCACGTCAACAGAACCCGCATCACTTGATGACTGACTGTCAGTCGCGGTCAGTCAGCCACAGACAGGTCACAAAGGTCACAAAGGTCTCAGAGATCAGTAGCGATCAGTAGTCTGTCAGCTCGTCTCGATCATGGATTGAGTCCAGGGATTAGCAATGGAAGTAGACAATACTCTTAATAGTCCACAATTTATCACTTTACACACATACTTCCGTCTCAAGAGCAGCTTTATTTTCCATTTACTCCTCTTCTTTGCTAGAAGTTTCGGCCGAACCAGGCCATCATAAGGCAACTGTTTATCTTGCTAAAACCGTTACACTCTATTTTCCTCAAATGTATAAGTTCCAAAGGAAAATATGTCAGTGTCGTTCCATTTGTCGTCATCCGTTCATAAGAGCCATTCATTTGAGAGCATTATTCATCGTTAAGTTTTCTCCTGCTACGTGTATTTTCCTCCTGCGGCGTCGGTGTTTATGTAGTGTTTGTTGTATTAATGGCTTTAGTTATTGCTAATTTTTATACATTTGACAGTTGTTTAATTTTACTTACGCATGTTGTTACTGTAGTTGTTACAGATATCGTTGTAATGTTGTTATTATTTATTATTATGTATTATTTGTGTCTGTACGTTAGTTTGCTTTTATACTTTTATGATGCATTGGTTTGTACATTTTAACGGTGTTGAATCAGTCGAGTGTGTCATTATTATGAATTTCTGACGCAGAAGCGTGCTGCTGGCAACGAGCCAGCGCGGTCACTCATGGTATCGAGTCCCGTGGGGACCCATGATCTTGTACGTTCATCTTTAATACCATTAAATTCCTCCCCAGCCCCCTTTTATTCATCGAACTCCCTCTTCGATGAGAGGTGCGGCTTGTGTTTCTAAGTAGCTGTCCACTTATTTCACCAACATCAGCCGGTGGTTGCACTACTCCCACAGCCCAGAGTCAAAGTTACTTCACGACTGGCGGTTTACCGCCAATCAGTTCGTCTTGGCCCCAAGCCCCTTGAGGATCACGGCCAGAGATTTTTTTTCGACGGAACCATTGCGGTCATAGTCTGACGAGAAGATGGGTCTGTCTCTTATGAATATGCTTGCCCTTTTGTCAAGTGTACGTATTGCTTTTGCACTATATACAAAACCTCTGTCAGTCCAGGATTTGCAAAACAGATCATCCTTATCTTATGCAGCTTAAGCTACAACAGCAGCTCAAAGTTAAAGTCGAAGTCACGATGCAACCGACGGTCAGTTAATCAGTCAGCCTATCTTAAAGACTTCACATCAGATCCTGATGACGAGTACAGAGACTGATTGTCCCTGAAACGTCGGTCATTCTTAACCAGTTAACACGGTTTGTACCCCGAGACAATTTCATCAACTCTAGCCACCGTGAAGGCTTCAGATGTAGGAATGCGAACGTTCCCCACTATGCCTGTATTCATATTTCTTCAGCTCACTCTTAATACTGATTGTCTTATTACACACATACCAGGGATATGGATGCTCCCACGCTATACGAATTGATGTTTCTTCAAAACACTTTTCACAGAATTACTTACTACACACTTCACAAGAATACATATTCTCTCCACTATAACTGCGTTGATGTGTGTCCAGATTATTCTGTCAGATATGGACGCAACCCACTGTGTATGCGTTAATTTGGCCTCAGAATGACATATTACAAGAGTATAAACGTTCCCCACTATGCATGCGCTAATGTACAGGTGTTCGAGAAAGAAGTAAGAAAAGAATTTGTATAGGAAAAACCATTTATTATATAGAAGAAGGTAAACATGTAAAGATGAAGTTGTCGCGTGCTTAATTAATTAAGCAATGTGCCATGAATACATGCTGGGGAGTGGAGGTACATCTCTACCGCTGTTCTTACAATTCAGTAGCACAAAACCTAAAGGATTTGCTGCCATCTGGTAAATTAAAAAAATATTTTATCATCACAAAATTAAACTGGAAGGGAAAAATTATGTGATGAGAGAACGAACACTTCAGTCTGCTACTGACGTCTCGTGAATCACAATAATAACATTTAGCTGTTCTTCTCACTGAATTGTTAAACCCTCTGCCATGAATAAATATTTGCCCAAAATTAAGAAGCTAGGTGAGCGAAGTGCACAAATATTTGACTGAAATTACAGAAAAAATGGTTCATATGGTAACATGTAGACCCGTTGCTAAGTAATGACTCTTTAAACAACGTCCGCTGCTAGGTAACAGATTCCTAACACGCACAAATGGACTAACTGGGAAGCGATGTTCTCTACGCGGTCCGTGCGACATCTGCGTGGCGCAACAATAGAAGAGCTATTTTCAGTGAGATTCGTGCCGAGGTGATATAAGCAGGACAAGTCTAGGGTTTAGTTAGAACCCCGTGTGGAGGCGGGGGCGAATACCTCCACCGTGACCCTGTTAGTCGTAGGAGGCGACGAAAAGGAAGTCTCACATCTGAGACAGCATAGTATGGTCACAAGTCCCAAGGGACTCGGACCCGAGAAAGATTGCGCTGGCAAAGGCCAACAGCATATACAAAAGACGGACCCGTCCTCTCGTCAGAGAGGGCGTCCCACAAAAACAAGACCGTAAATGTGAAACAGTAATAAATATCTGTAAGACTTACTGACTGACTGACTGACTGACTGACCGTCAGTCGCAATGTGACTTGGAAATGGACTTGGACTTGGTTTAGTTAAATGTGAGACAGTTGTCTGCCAATAAGGGCATGAACACAGAAGTTGAAGGATCTGCGGTGTTGGAAGCCGTAGACAAGACTATTCAGCAATGGATCCATTGCGACACGCACTCTAGTAATGAAAGTGGGCGCATTTGGTTATTTTCAGACGCCCGAGGATGGTCGTAAATGACCGAAACATCTTACAAAAGTAACTGATTTTATCGACAATCTGAGTCTATCAGCTATTTATTAAAAGTATGAAATTCATGTTATCGACGACATATTTATTAATTTTTGACATATATAACAGACTGCAAAACATACGAATGCGGATAGTCATAGGATGTTTGGGAACAGGGTATTGAAAAGAATGTTTGGGCCGAAGACGGATGAAGTGACAGGAGGCTGGGGAAAACAGGAGCTTCATAAATTGTACTTTTTGCCTAGTATAATTAGAATGATCAAATTAAGGAGGATGAGATGGGCAGGGTATGTAGCACGATTGGGAGAGAAGAAGAATGCATATAGGATATTGGTGGGAAAGTCAGAAGGAAAGAGACCACTGGGAAGACCAAGAGGTAGGTGGTGGATAATATTAGAATGAATATTAGAGAAGTAGGTGGACTAGATTGATCTGACTCAGGATAGGGACCAGTGGAGGGCTCTTGTGAACACGATAATAAATCTTTGGGTTCCAAGAAATGTTGGAAGTTCTTGAGTAGCTGCACAATTAGCGGCTTCTCAAGAAGCGATCAGCTCCATGGAATTAATTATATAAATTACAGAGTTTTGTATTTCCTTTATGTGCGCTATGTTTCTTTTTCTCTACTCGTGCTAAATTTTTAATTTACCTTTGGGCTGTTAAGTTTTCACGTAAATAAATAGAAAATTCATTATAGTTATAAATAGTACTATGGTGCACGCCGTAGCATAGTTGGTTGAGGCACTATGCTACAAGCCAGAAGGTCGCGCGATCGAATCCCAATGAGGTCATTGATTTTGCTCTCAATTTACCTAATCCTTCCAGCCGCACTATGGCCCTGGGGTCGACTTAGCCTCTAACAAAAATGAGTACCAGGATTAATCTTGGAATATCCTTGGGGGTAAAGGGTGGCCGGCGCTTAGGGCTGACAACCTTACCGCCATCTATGAGCCGATTGTCTAGAAAATGTGGGAACCTCAAAAACTCACAACCCTATGGGCCTCCACGGTCTGTTACAGGGATACCTTTACTCACTTTTTACTTTACTATTATTATAATATGTCTTAGAAAACGGTCACATATCGAGCCAATGGCACACTATTCATATAACATTAGGTGAAAACAGGACCACTCATTCACAAGTTCACATGGGAAAAGCGTACGCAAACGCCGGAATTTTCTTCGTCACACAGAAAAAAGGACTGCTTGTATTTCTGTGGCAGAAACAGATGTTATACAATCCATAGCATTATTTAACCTCATAATAACCGGAATACACTTTTCAGTTTAAATCCATGACACTCCTTAAGAACTGCAAGAAAATCATTCTCCTTAAAAATCAGAAACTGAAGCGAATCTGACATGTCAATGAACTAAACAGGTACAGCTTTAAATATAAAATGCATAGAGGATGAAGTCCTCACGTGGTGATTTTAACTTACACATACAGAGTCATCATGGTCCGTTTAAGATTTGTTCTTGCGTAATTATTACAAATATATATAAGCGAAGTTAGTATTTCGGCGACAATATTAAAATGCGTTCTTACACTCTATAAGACAACTATGCAAAGGCCGTTTTAATCTTGCAGCTACTCAGATAAAAACGTACGCAAGCGTTACTCTTAACTTTTTAAGATTATGTTGATATACCATATGTGCTGGAGGGAGAACACAGGTTTGCCCACGAAACGAAATTTGTATAAATTCATTTTGGGATTTGCCTCCATAACCGAAATAGCCGGGACAGCATAGACTGTATAGCGACTGGCTACGGGCTGGACGACAGAGGCGTCGGAGTTCGAGTCCCGGTAGGGTCAATAATTGTTTCTTCTCCAAGTCGTCCAGACCGGTTCTGGGGTTCACCGAACCTCCTATCCAATGGGTACTGAAGGCTCTTTCCTCGGGGATAAAACAGCCGGAGCGTGAAGTTAACCACTCAACTCTAACTGGTGCCGAGGTCAAGAAAATGTGGATCTATACATCCACACCCCCATACGCCTTCATGGCGCAGTGCTTAATTAGTCAAGCACAGGGACAACTTTACCTTTTACCCCATACCCGAAGCACAATTTGCATAATTCTGTCCATTCACTGCAGATGTCAACTGAAAGATCCTAGGAGAATCTACACGTGTGTCCGCGTTTCGTGTTTCACACATTGCTTAATATTCTGTAAAAATGGCTCGTTTTAAGGATGATTGTGTGGATCCTGGAGAGTATACAACTACGTGTGTGTACTTCATGGGACAGAAAACCCCACTAAACACTCCATTAAGAGGCAAAACTAGGGTGGTCTCGAACTCCAGCCTCCTGGGCGTAAAGTGGTCATGATGCGATCAAGTAACTATGCACCGACAAATGATTCTTCCAAATATTACAAAGTGCCCGAGTGCTAGAGACAATGTGGCCGACCTGAGAATGTTCGTGTGGCACTGTGTAAGAGTACTAGGAATTGGGAATCTTGGGCAAGTTCCAGGACATGCGCTATTGTCGTCCTGCTGATGTTATAAACTTCAATCTAGATCGCTAGCAATCAACAGTGACTTAGTGAAGTGCGAACCCAGGCCAAGATGAGTGGACGCAAACTATTGTCTTCAACAATGAACAAGCGACATGGGGGGAATAGAGCCAACTTCCTCTTAGGGGGATGCAGCACCACGATGGTGGGCCCAATTAATTTCTGTTTCCAAGAACTCTTAAGTGTAATATCTGTCCAGCCCCCTCCCTTTGCATCTGCGTCTGTTGGAGCGGCGGGGAAGGGCAACACTTCTATTATCATCTTTCCGTTGGGGGAGCAATTTCTCCGGGTCCGTCCGTGACTGAAAGCGCTCGCAATCACCAAGAGAAGTCGCCATGTAACTTCTTGGTAAGTGAGGAATTCTTTTCATTTTGTATATTCTAGCTCAATGTGCATATTTGTAACATACAATTGTAATTAATTTTGAGTTTTGTACTTGGAAGTAAACTGGAAAGTATCTAGAACCATATACCAAATTCGAAAAATGAGTGATTACAAGAATGAGAAAATTTTCCTGATTCTGAGCCCGTTCTCTTTTTTTCTCTCTTCTTCTTTTTTTGTTACATATGAAGAAGCTTATGACAGATACTGTTAACAGAGTGAAAGTCATAAGTACGTTCAGTGGCTTGATTCGGTTTGTTTGTACTGGCGGTACCACAATTTCTCGCTTTTCTTTTTGTTCTTCGTGCCAAAAGAATTTGACATTGCTAACGGTAGTCGGAATCTAACTAGGATTATAATTTAAAGTATTTATTGTGTACGGTAGCATAGTTGGTTGAGGAATTTTTTCTACCAAATTTTTGCCAACGTTCAAACTGAGCTAAAGTAAATGGCAGAAAAGTAAGCCTCAATCATTTTGCTAACATGGTCTATTAATTATGATCATTTCATATAAAAATGTTTACTGCTTTCCTTTGTAAGGGAAACTCTGAATTAAATCGAACCTTCTCATGACATACAATATGTGATTATGGACTGTATCTGTTATGATGAGAACGACTCGATTTGAGAGATCAGGACTGAACTTTGAGCCCATACTCTGGAGATAAATATGAATTTCGGAAAAGTTAGTTTCCTTGTAGCCTTTAATGAATATGCTGAGATAGTAAAATAAATAGCAACAGAACACACTTCCAGCACTCGAGAATTTGCGATCAACGGAAATATTTTGTTATCAAGTACTGGCTTTACCAATGACGTGAGAAGTAAAGTAACATAGAACTCATGATTCTGAAGGGCAAAGTCTGAGCACAAAATCAATTTGATAAGTAATAATATTATGACACAGGATTTAATAGTGAACAACCTATGTATGTTTAATATCGCTTTCCAGTAACAGAAGGAGTAGAAAGAGGTTCATACGAAAGATGTTTGTTACACATAAATACATATGATGAATAATTTCAGTGTAAGTAAAGGTATCCCTGTAACAGGTCGCGAAGGACCACGGGGTTGTTAGAGGTTGCGGCTCCCACATCTTCTAGACAGTCGGCTCACAGATAGCGGTAAGGTTGTCAGGCTGACGCGCCGGCCGCCTTTTAATCCCCAGGAAGATTCATGATACTGTTTTCTGTTCTTGGCTGAGTCGATCTCAGGTCCATAGTGCGGCTGGAAGAATTAGGTAAATTAAAAAAATTCACCTCATCGGGACTCGAACCTGCAACCGTCCAGCTTGTAGCATAGTGCCTCAACTAACTATGCTACCGCGTACCCATAATTTCAGTGTACTCTGTTCATTTATCTACGTGGATACTTTTGGGGTGGTTGTTCTGGTTCATGTGTAGCTATATTTCACGATGATTCACGATGATTGTAAAGGCGACAGTAGCAGTGCTTTCTAAATCTACCCACGTAGGGAGACGGGATCCGAACGTTCGACACGTTATCAGTTTCCGTTTATGACCGTACATGCAATAATTTGAAATTAAATGGTTTTGCAATGCTCTAATTTAAACAGCAAATAAATAACCTTACCCAACACCAAAAGCGTACAGCATGACGAATGATAGAGCTTCTCCAGACAACTCTTTCAGTTGAACAGTATTATCGTCTGGGATATAACGCCTTATAGCCCGTTGAAAATCAACCGACGTTCTTGAGGAACATACCCCCTCCATCTTCAGGGTCGAAAAATAAGTCGAGGAAGATACCAGTGTGAAAGCAGATGGCAAGATGATTTCCTCCGAAATGTCGGTTGATTTTCAGCTGGCTAAACGGCGTCATATCCCAGAAGATGGCATTCTTCATAACCACCGCTGTGTGAACCTCAAATCCTACATCTGCTTTAGTTCTTTGCGAAATATTTCTATAATTTTGCCCCTTGAAATATGAGTAGTACTGTTCTTTTTTAGGTGGCATTGGTCCTATATACATAGACAATAACATCCTAGACATAAATAGTCTCTAAATTAAAATTTCTTGTTCCTCCTCTTCGTCTTCTGCTTTCGCGGATTAAACCTTCTGGGCCGATCCGTTTCGGAATTAATTCTGGAGCTATAAATCCTTTGACATTACACAGGCTTCATGTGGCAGGTGTCTGGCACATAAAAAGACATCTATCTAATCACACAGGAAAACATAACACACAAAATACAGACATACAAACATGCGTACTGCAGATCTCTCTGTTCGAAGTTCAAGGTCATACGCACTTCATACTGCGTGGCCATTCTAAGTTTTAAGTTTAAAAATATATATAAATAAGAAAATAAGAATGATTTTAGTTTTTGAATGTGCTAGTGATCCAACTCGTAACGAGATTTTCCTCCGTCCATATATTTTCAGTAAAGAAACGCAAACATAAGTGTAGGGTGAAATTCTCAATATCATTGTCATTAGATTAATGAACAATTCTTTAAATTTTACTATGTTTGTGACCGCCAACAAAGTAGTTGTGATAGCAGTAGTAGTAGTAGTAGTAGTAGTAGTAGTAGTAGTAGTATGTAGTATTTTGATTAACCGCCATAATTTTCCACCTTTTCGGTCATTCTCAGTTGGCGCAACATTCAAGTTACTTGCAATGTTGGAATTCCTGCTTTATTTGAACAGTGATCCAGCGTTTTTTTTTTTTTTTTTTTTTTTTNTTTTTTTTAATTTGTTAAATTCATGACATGTGGTGTGCTGTACACTCTTTCAATGCTGTTCGGAAATAATTATACAAGGCTGAAAGGCAAAAAGTAAAAGGTGAGAATGAAAGTAAAAGTAAAATGCGCATATAGTAAAAACGCGTAAGAATGTACACGTATGTTACAGTTATTCTAGTGACCGTGGCTCTTAACACTTTATATGGAATCGGTCATGATTCTAAATGCAGCAATAATCACTTTGTAATACAATTAAAATACTTTAATAAGTGATTTACTTTGCTTACAGCAAAAGCAGAATCTCTGCTCTATCTCATTGGTTTCCCGCGACGCTTTCTTTATAACTGATTATTAGGGTGTTAATATTTCTGTATCATGAAAATCTGCCAACGGGATAAACAGATGTACTTAGAAGCTCATTTAGACCTCTATGAAAGTAACGATTCCTCTACGCATAATTAATCACAGGTCCTAAATAAGAATGGAGGGTGGAGGTATAACTCCACGAATTCTTAACCTCAGCATTGAAGAGGTGTAAGGCTACGGGCAATAACAACCGAATCGAGACCAATGAAATCGATTTGAGTCTGATTCATTAGAATGTTTCAAAGGAGATCCTTAGTTCCATTCGATTAGAATCGACTGTTGCAGTATGAGAGGGCACGCAGGGTCTATTTCCCTTCTATTAGCGCCGATCAGCAAATCTATGGAAAAATAACTTCTACTTCCCAGTGGAAGTGTAGTCCAGCAACAGTGAAGGAAACGGATTTAAGGGATCTTAAATACAACGATTTTTATACTTCAGTTTCAAACAACCCCAGACTGCTGTAAGAAATTCGATCATTCCAGAAGCAGAGCAATAAAATATTTGCCCAAGAGCAGGAATCAGTTTCAACATCCGCCGGAAATGTGTGATAGCCAAACGCCATAGTGTAAAACCTACAAACCTATATATATATATATAATCGGGTTGCCCTACTTAGACACTTAGGCGGCCTCACATCTTAAAGGAGATATCGATTACAAGTTTCGTCCGACCCGAGCTAGAAATATCTTGGGATCAATTTGCAGCGTGCTGTGATAGTTTTCCTTAGTTCTCTGGGTCTCTCCTGACGAATTCCGTGTTGTTACACTATCAATGGGAGATAGTTTTTGTTTTCAATGTAACCGATTCATAATTCATAACCACTTCGAACTCTTGCTAGAATAAAAATCATGATAATAGAGACATATGCACCTCGTGTTTGGCTCTGATGGACATAGCGCTATTACTGTACATGATTTATTTATACAATAGAAGATTCGCAATGATAGTGAAACACAGAAATGAGAAAATATGTAATATTATGCACACAGGCAAGATGGCTAAAAACTCATTCCTCGTACAGAATGGCGGTATGGGACGTCCTCCTTTTTGGTTTCCTTCGTGCTTCTTGCAATTTACAATCGCATTACTCGGTTTGAAATTAAGATTAATGAAAGACTGCTGTAATAAACATTCTTAGTAGCAGTATGAAGTCTTAAAGAGGATGCAATTAAACAAGTACATTAAATTCAATGATTTCCAGAAGTTACCAAATGTTCACTTCTTGGAAATCATTAGGAAGTTGAACAGTATACAAGAAATTTTAACGATAACTTGACACTTTTAATTCTGAGGTAATAATAAGTCTTGTGTTCAAGTCTGTTGGCTTTATGTCCATATTATTATTATTATTATTATTATTATTATTATTATTATTATTATTATTATTATTATTACTGCTGCTGCTACTACTACTACTACTCCTAATCTGGACGTGCTGTTCACATTTACGAGAGGCAGAATTTTAATAACACGATTGGAACAAAAGACGCCAAGTCTTTCAATCTACTTAAGCAAATTTCTGGAACTAGAGCGAGCAATGAACTTACTCGTAAGTGACAGTTCTTCAGTCAGTTAATTTTCCATATATTATCATTAGCTACTTTCCTATCTCTTTTCGCGTTAGGAAGTTACTTGCCATTACATATCATTTTTACACCAAAACTCTGTATTTTTCATCAGAACAAGATAAAGATGCCGATTCACGCGTTTCATTTCATCGGGATAGCACAGTCGGTATAGAAACCGGGTACGGGCTGGACGGCCAAGGGTCGGATTTCGAGGCCCGGCAGAGGCAAGATTTTTCTCCTTTCCACGCCTTCCTGACCGGTCTTGGTGCCCATTCAACCTCATATCCAATGGTTACCAGGGGCTCTTTCCCCGAAGGTAAAGTGGCTGGGGCGTGAAGTCGATATCTCACCTCCAACATGTGCCGAGGTTAACAATACGTACATGCACTCTCACACACGTCTTCATGACGTCATGCTTAATTAACTGAGAACGGAAAACTTTACCTTTACCATAACATCGGAAGTTATATTCATAATACAGTAACACTATATCATTGAATAGCGTGTTAAACATTCTGTGTACATTATAAAGCGGAGACAATTTTCTGCAGTCCCTAGATATATTTCTTCACTAGTGCTATAACCCTGTGTGGGTCTTGGCTTCCTCCGTGGTTCCATAACAGCAATTTTTTCCAGGATGCGGTCGTTAGCCCAACGCCCAAACCCCAACCTGTAGGACGAGGGACTGCGCTTCGTCTGGCCCTTACCCTTTGACCTGTTTGCTAACGCTCCCGCCAGCGTATGTCTCCGGGTTACTTAGGCGCGGAAATCCCCTCTGCATGTTGCTACCCTGAAATTAAGCTACGACCGCTCCCTTTGATAACCGATATAATTTATTATCATTAAATAACCGCTCATTCGAAGCTGCGTAATCTATGCCAGCAGCTCCCGAACTGTTCAGTTAGCGGAGAAGCTTAACGTCATGTTTCTGTCTGCGGAACACCTTGAAAATCGAATTTCTTTTACACCATCATTCAAATTAGAGACTATAATAGTAGCGGAAAATTTTATTTCAAGTCATGATCTACATATTTCAACAAATAATAATAATAATAAAATTATTATTATTATTATTATTATCATGAAATCACACCTAACAGAAACAAAGACAAACAAAAATAAAATGTATAGAACTACATATAACAGTCCGAAAGAAATATGTAAACTCGAGAAAATCCTGTCCTTCATTTAACTGCTTTCCTAGAAACTGAGTTGAGGGGAGGAACACTTCTGTCCAGATGATGGAACAATATTATTCCACCGGAACTACTGGTCTGAGCCACTCACACTCGTTAAATAAACCACAAGTAAATGGATTCCCTTTCCATTCTCTTTCTATTTCTTGTAATCTGAAGACAGCTGGACTGAGTCCGACAGTTCACTGGAACATATTTTCCGGGAACGACGGAACAGAGGCATGCAAGTATTAATAACGCGTCTCTTGTTATTGCTGTCCCACGGTACCAGCAAACCTTTCATGGCAAGTGCGATGTTAGACCTAGCTCTCTTATGAACGTGTTCAGTTTCTTAACACAAGTTACCCCAACATAGCAGCTTTCGAATATTCTATTTCTTGAATTCAAGTTTCTGTTCAACATTTTAATGAAATTTCAATAAAAACATCCTGAATTTTCCTCCAAATTCATTTACGCAGTTTACTTTCTACATCCATCTAGTCGTACAGTTCCTACAGCGAGGAGAAGCAGACTGATCGCCCTCATGTATGTGTCATAGATACAGCCTAATTGCCATTGCGCATCCTCCACGTGTACAGAAACTAAATGTATGCATCTGTTGTGAGGAAAAAGTACTGTAAAATAAGGTCGCTGTTTCATTCTATTTTATACGTGACCGTATGGCTTGTATGGTGCATGGATTGACATCTCTCGCATATCACACTATTCATATATTTTTTAAAATTTTTCCTCGTACTCATATAAAATTTTAATCGGCTGTATCTAAAAATGCTCATCCATGTTCATATGAATGAATTTATTTATCTTTGACAAGGGGGTATGTGCTCTTGATAATGCCATATAATTACGAAACTATCTGTAATTAAGTGATATTTTAACGAATTATGAACTTTGCATTACTAGATTAATTTATCAATTAATAGGTAAAAAGTCGCTTAGTAGAAGCATAATATGTTACGAAAAGAAAGGGGCCAATTTATTAATCAAATAATTACAAACAAGCCGAATGAAGAACAGAGATATAAAAACCTAGTGAAGAAAGTTTTCCAGTTAGCCACAGTCAACAGAGATCAATGGACTGGGTGCTGGTGCTAAGCCAAGTGTTTCAATTGAATATCTAGTGGACCTGTAGTAATACATGACAACAAGAAACTTACACCATGTAACTGAAAGGAGCCACTCAAATTTGGGTACGAGTTCCACATACAAAAAAAAAATATCCATATCAACATGTGTCCGGAAGAATCTAATTTGCGAGTTAAAACCGAAAGAATATTGTGTAGACACCAGCAGAAATTAATCCTTAATGTGTGGGTAGGGATTGCTGGTGGACCGCCTCTGTGGTCTAGTGGTCAGAGTTTCTGGCTAGAGATAGAGAGGTCCGGGTTCGATTTCCGGCGCTACCAGATTTTCTGAGAAGTAATGGGCCTGGAACGGGGTGGACTCAGCCTCGTGTGGATAACTGAGGAGCTATTTCAAGGAAATAGCGGCTCCGGTCTAGAAAACCGAGATCAACGGCAGCGGGGAACCGTTGCGCTGACCACGTGATACCATCTATCCGCAAAAGTTTACACTAACTTCGCCGACAAGCGGCGATCACTCAGTCGGTTTAGTTCGCTTGCGGATTACAGGCCACGGAGTAGGGATTGCTGGTAACTGTTTGTAGAACTGCAAGTTCCCCACGCCGGCTTACAGGCAACCACTACCGAGATTTCCTCTTACATAATTTGTCAAAGCTACTGGAAGGTGTTCCACTGGCAGTCAGAGCACGAATGCGGTACATGCATGATGGTGCTCCGTGCTGTGCGACGTGTTCTCAATAACACGTATTATGACTGATGGTTAGGTAGAAGATGATTCACTACATGGCCTCCACGCTCGTCAGATCTGAACCTCTGGTTTTGTATCCAAGGGGAACCTAAAATATCTTGTGTATGCGACTCCTGTTGACAATTGAAGATGCACCTCACCATCGCATTACGAATGCCTGTTAGACTACCCGCAACTACTCCGGCAACTTTGAACTGGTGCTGCTGTCCATGATGAGACGTATCGAGGAGTGCGTTGAACCTCGTGCAGGACATTTTGAGCACTTATTATAAATGTACTCTTTGCACTATAACTCACATATTAAATGTTTCTGGATACATGCTGATACGGTAATTTTTTCTCCTTTTGCTATGTGGAAATCGCACTTTTCAGTTACACCTTGTATATCTGGTTTTTGGGATTAAGAAATGTATGGTCTAAATTTTTGCTCCTTTTGCGAACAATTGCCACAAATAAGAGGCAATAAAATGAACGGATTAATAGAAGTAGCTAAATACATACGTCTATATACATACTACAGAAATATCTCCCCTCTTCCTTCAGCCCTGATTTCCTGATGATTGTTGGTAGATCATTCAAGGTACAATGCATAAAGTATCTATGTATACTGCTGTTTCATAAATAGGCAGTCATTTGGACTAATGAGTGAAGGCATTTATTTTTTACAAACATTATTAGCACGCGGAATCCTGATAGTAAACAACAAAACAGGACGTGTGATATCAAATACTTGTTTTTAAATATCTGAATTTAATGATAAGCAAGAACAATTCAGCGTTTACATTAGCTGCGTGGTTGAGTTAAACGTTTTCCAGTACACAGCAAGCTCATGGAAGATGCGTGTGGACGAGTATAGTATACATGTAGTTATAAGAACTGAGTGGGTTTATTAAACGTATGCTATGTAGGAAATAATTTAGTGCAGTTTATTTCAAAACAAAATTCGCTGGAATAACGAGTACTCTTCTCAGCATTTACAATCTTCACGCACACGAACGCACATATACGCAACCAGCACTAAGTCTCCAGAGCTTTTAAGGTTGAGCCACAACAATACCGTTGCGTTTTGGCAGGGAAATCTTGTATAACAACACTCGTAGATCTCCAAGAATCATGCTATTGAAAAAAAAAAATCCGTGATTTTAGTCCGCAAGCGAACTATACCGACCGAGAGACCGCCGCTTGTCGGCGAATTTTGGTGCCAACTTTAGCGGATAGAGGGTGTTGCATGATCAGTGCAACGAATCCCCACGGCCGTTGATCTCGGTTTCTAGACCGGAGCCGCTATTTCCTTGAAATAGCTCCTCAATTATCATCACAAGGGTGAGTAGACCCCGTTCCAGACCCACTACTTCTCAGAAAAAGTCAGGTAGAGCAGGGAATCGAACCCGGAACTCTGGATCTGTAGCCAGGAACTCTGACCACTAGACCACAGAGGCGGTCAAGAATCATGCTATTTCCTTCGAAAATTCGAGTGTAGCACGATATACTACTACTACTACTACTACTACTACTAATGATAATAATAATAAGTGAGCGGGGTAGCGCAGTCGGTATAGCGACTGCCTACAAGCTGGATGACGAAGGGGTCGGAGTTCGAGTCCCGGTAGGATCAAAATTTTCTCTTCTCCTCGTCCAGACCGACTCTGGGCCCCACCCAGCCTCCTATCCAATGGATACGGGGGGCTCTTTACCCGGGGGGTAAAGCGGCAGGGGCGCGAAATTGACCGCTCACCTCCAGCTAGTGCCGAAGTCAAGAAACGTAGATCTATACATCCACCCCCATGGAGTAGTGCTTAATCAGTTAAGCACAGGACCAACTTTCTCCCCCCCTTGGCACTACAACCACAGTGGGCCTAGGCCTACCTCCATGAACTTCTCGGTTCACTTCGGTTTTCGAGATCTTACACATTCGGTAGGACTCCTTGGGCGGGTGATCAGCTCGTCGCAAGGCCTCTACCTTTACACAAACACAGAAAAACGCACACACACAAACTAAACATCCATGCCCTGAGTGGGATTCGAACCCACGATCCCGGTTTCCCAGCGAGCGAAGACAGTACATGCCCTAGACCGTTCGGCTACCGTGACCGGCGGGACAATTTTACCTTATCTTTTTTACCTTAATAATAATAATAATAATAATAATTCAATTCGTTATTATTTATGCACCGAGTCAACAGCCGCAAGGCCAATTACAGACACAGCACAGTGTAGATACAAGTAAATACATTACGGACAATCACAACAAAAAGTTAAAGACAAATTACAGGCAAGCACTAGAGGAAAAACACATTAAAGCAGATAAGTAATCAAATAATATTAATAATAATAATAACAATAATAATAATAATAATTTCATTAACATAAATCTAGGGCCGCGCCATAGCTCAAGCGGTTAGTCGCTGGCTTCCCAATAATAATAATAATAATACTAGACCAGAATTGTTTGAGATATGAATTTGCTAGTCAATCTTGTTCTTGACTGTCGAAATACCTATTAGTGCAGCTGGCAACATAATGCTTAAATAATGCTGACAGTGGGGTTATTTGTAGGAAAGAAAAGGGAACTAGCATTCATTAGGTTATTTGTGCCAGAACTTCTTATATTCTCTGCGTCAGACGGAACCGTAGATTAAATACCGACAGAATATGAGATTTCCAAGTACTTATTACTTTGGAATCCTTGTTGAAGAAAGAGGTAAAGAGTCACAAGACAATTCCCTGAAAGTGTTTAAAATGTAATCTGTTATTGTAGGCAGTCTTTCCTGTATCTACGAATAGATTTGTATCAGAAAGATGTATCCATTTTTTATTTGCACACTGATAACTGAGAACGCTAAAGCAGTTAAGTTGAGCACAAGAATCGAGGTGGATTTATTGTACATTGATACAATGCGGCGAACACAGGCAGGCTCTTGGAGATTATGGTTAAAATTGGGTAGCCTAAGGATTTAATACACATTCTGAAAAATACATAAAATGGAACCAAAATAAGCACAGAATTAGGTGATGAACGAGTTTCACAAGAAATTTTTATTAATCACGGAATGATACAGGAATACAATCTAAGCCCCCTGCTATTTAATATATACATACATATATATTTACCTAGGTACTTACTTACTTACTCATGGAGCTGAGCCCTTCTGGAGGAGCCGCCAATTCAGCAGCTACTCAAGAATTTCCCAGCATGTTTTATGGAACCCGAAGGTTCATTACCGTGTTCACAAGAGCCCTCCACTGAGCCAGATCTATCCAATCCATACCATCCCACCCTATCTCTCTAAGATCCATTCTAATACAGTCCACCCACCGACGCCTTGATCTTTCCTGTGGTCTCTTTCCTTCTGGCTTTCCCACCAATATCCTATAGGCATTCCTCGTCTCCCCCCATTCGTGCTACATGATCTGCCCACCTCAATACATATACTGTATATATATTCAGAAAAGAAATTCGAGCACAAGCTCTCCATAGTGTGATTACTTTTTGAAACAAAAGTCGAGAATATTGTACAACTTATGTCTGTGACACTAGGTTTCAAAATATAGGGAACCGTCAAATAGCGCAAGGTGTCGATGATCAAGCTACAGGCGCCTCGTAATTACAGTAGGTGTTCCAAGCTGCATCCGTCCATTTGAAGGTAGACGGAACTGTACCCTACGGCAATCTCTCGAACACGCCGTAACATGTTGGCATCGACCGTTGTCCAAGCTTCTTGAAATCTTACCACGAGATCTTCGATGGCTTCGATAGTTAGGTTAGGTTAGGTTAGGTTAGAGGGACTGCACAGACGTGCTTCTTCGCCGCAGGAAAAATAAATCCATTGGAGTTAGATCCGGCGACCAAGAAGACTATGCAATCGGCCCTCGACGTCCAGTCCACCTTTCCTGGTTATGTCGCGTTCAGCCACTGCAGGAAATGTCGCGTTGAAACCACAATCCCTGCCTCACAGATTCAAGCACATCTTCAAGCAGACCCAGTAAAATAGTTCCTGGAAAGTAATTATATCGTTGTTCAGTCAGCCTGTGAAGTAGCAGAGAGGGGCCCACGACGTCTCCAAAAGCTGGTGCTGAAACAGGCTTGACACACATTTTCGCGAAAAGCATGAGGATTATTCCGTGTCTAGAGGTGACTGTTGTGGACGTCCAACACACTGTCACGCGTAAAACACGCTTCGTCTGTCCACAGTATGATATATATATATATATATATATAAAGAGCTCATCTGCGAACTTGCAGCCGTAAAGAGAGTGATCATCTGGGAATAGTGGCATGGCTGCACTTGATCGTCTTCAAGTGCTCCGAGGACCCCCCGTTGGTATAGTCCCAATTCTCGTGCGATGTCGCTTGAGCTTTTCCACCACTTTTATTCCACAGTTGCAGTAATGGTATCCTCATTATCTGGTGTCCGTACAGTCCGTGGGCTACCCGCATTCACGTGTGTCGTTGGTATTACGTTCCCTGTGTCACGAACGCTTCTTGTTCAAATCGTCGAAACATATTAGCGTCTGGATGACATAGACTAGAATTCCCCTGCAACAGTACCAGATCGACTATTATAGGTACCGAGAATTAAAAGCATGTCGCTGTATTCGTTGTGTGAATATTCCGTGATCTTTCGAGCATAACTAATCCTTGCTATGCAATGTGTGTCTTGGGTACACCTAACAACGCGCTACATATCGCCGCGACAAATAACACTGCTGAGAAATCTTGACTTCGTTCATCCTGGACCGTCACACTAATAAGAGTATAAAAGATTATTAACGTCGTCCAGTGTGATTGATAAATGTTTTTCTATTTTTTTCTTTAATCTTTCATCCTTGACATGTTTCGGTTGGAGCGACCATCTTCAGGAGGACGTATCAATGCATGCGGAAACTACCATTACAATGTCATTGGTCATTATCAATACATACAGACACTATTATTACAATGTCCTGAATATAAAATATTAGCCTTTAAAAATTACGGCGATGTGCATGAATTTATTAAAATATTTATAAATTATTTAGTCTATTTACAAGCATGGGTTCATGTCCTTTATACTGCTTCTCTTTTCATGCACATCGCTGTAATTGTTAAAGGCTAATATTTTGTATTCATGACATTGTAATATTAGTGTCTGTATGTATTGATAATGAAGAATGACATTGTAATGGTAGTTTCCGCACGTATTGTTACGTCCTCCTGAAGATGGTCGCTCCGACCGAAACATGCCAAGGATGAAAGATTAAAAAAGAGAAAAACATTTATCAATCCCAATGGACGGCGTCAATAATCTTTTACACTGATGAGAAATATGTCACCCCATTTAATTTGACGGAGCGTGTATCTCGAAAAGTAAATGTATTAGGATTCAGGTTTTATAACATCTCGACTTGAGTTTTAAGAAGGAATCACTCTAGAGATCTTGTGCTCAGATTTCGTTTCACCCTTTATACACATGGACGAAATTTTAAGAGAACTAAAACAAAATAAATTTAAGCGTTAATTTAACTAATAATGTTATAGTTAGCGTGGTGCACTTTCCTGATGACACGGCAATATTATAAGAATGTTAAAATAATTTTTAGAGAAGCACTATGACCTACAAATTACAAGGTATTTTCAATTTTAAAATTTATACTATAAAAAGAAAACTTGTGACTTTTCGAGGAAAACATCTAATTCGATCAAAAATAACTTGAGACAATAATACAGTTATAGACAAAGTTTCCGACTGCAACTGTTTGCACTGTAATATTTCATATAACTAGGACGTAGATTTAAATAACAAAATAAATAAATTTCAAATCAATTTCAAGAATGTTAAAAACAGAAAGAAGGAAAAAGACAAATTTAAAATTCTATAATATTATTGAGGTCCCATTGCTTTTGTACGGTAGCGAAACATGAAAGATAAAGAACAGGCTGCAATAGGAGTTCATGCGGCAGGAATAAAGAGCGCAAGAATTGTCGAAATTGCGATAGGACAGGTCAATTAAAATGATGTTATAAGAAGTGAGTTGGGTATCTTCTCTTTATATGGAAAAGTTATGGAATATAGAGACAAAAGAAAATATATTTGCAGAGGATGGGGCAGGCTAGCATTCCCCTTGAAGTCCATAAATCGTGTCCGTCTGGCAGATCAGACGTAGGGAGACCATGAAGGTGGAAGGATAGCAACAATATTAAAGGCGGAAACAGGCGCTCCGTCTAGTCCATGAAGGGGTGATGATGAGTACGGTCATCAACTGATTTACAATTGACTGGACCTGATTTACACGGAGGAACGAGCGTAATGTTAGCACCTCAAACGTTGTCAAAAGTAAAAATAAATCTAGGAAATTTCGCTTGCCAACGAAGGAAATGAGGGTTCAAGAGCCTGGACAGAAATTACATTTTAATACTACAACTGGGATTCTTAGTGAAAGACAAATGTTTCCACAATTTTCTTTTTAACGATATTTAAAACTTAAACGTAATCATAGGCACTTGAGGCAGTGATAGACAACATAACGCCCTTCCTCCGCTCCTTCGTTAACACTGAATCTACTGATGTCTTCATCTTCCGCTTAAACAAGTCCACATAGGGTCACGTTGCTGATACGGTCTAATTTTCACTCTTACGCTTTTACAGAGAGAATGGGTTGATTCCGCTGGAATTCTTCTACCGAGTCCAGAAGCTATTATTCGCGCCTCAATAATTCGCCATATCTAAGCCAATCATGTACACTGTATCCATCATTTCCTTTAGAAAGTTTCAAAGAACAAGTATGATTGGTACATTATTTAGAAATGCAGTGATCACTGATTTTATCAATATTAATTTGGTTAAAAGGTCTAACACCACGTCATAAAAATGGCTAAGGGTGTGGATATATTTTGCTCTAGGGAAAGAACCACTGAACCAATTGCATAGGTGGCTGAAAATGTTTCATTTATTTATTTGTGTTTGTTCATCTGACTGATAAAATTGTAGCGTCTAATGATACGATGATTTGTGAATAATTAATTGAAAAAGATGTGAGTAGCCGGTAGTAACCTAATTTAAAGTCTTATTTCGACATTTTCCTGGAAGGATTGAAGAGAACCACTGAAGTCTGTTAGGGTAACCGGTCTCTGGGCCGAAATTGGAACCCACGATCTCCGAGGCACGAAACAGGAGTGAAACCCAATGGAGCGCGAAGGCCGGTGGCAGAGTGTGATCTATATAGGGTATGAACGTGATAGTGAAAGAATGACAGTCTGTTGCTGACAAGAATCAATCCCGGTCTATAAACAATATCATCAACGCGTATGTTGTTGGGAATTTGTGGACGGATGGATGACTTGATCAAAAAAGCAACATTGAAGAACCACGAGAAAACCTTCTTTAATAGCTTGAAACATGCAGAGACCATCTGCAGTGGTCGGTTAATGACAGTCTCTTTGGTTGTAGGGAGGCCGATGTCATGGCTTGACGGTTTTCAACAGAACTGTCATCTTTCTTGGAAGCCGTCTGACACTATTCTACGAACCGTGCCTCGTATCAGTCCCAACACATTGAATTGGCGTCAACAGGGGAAGGATAGTTCTTGGTATGTGAGGTAAGCACATTACGTTTCATCATTATCTGCTTGCCATGACCCTAACTTACATCATTCTGGCCAGTTCAAGATTTACAGCGTTTCTTAGCAGTCTCTATCAGTGGTTCCCAAACTGCCGAGTTGTTCCGCCACTGCAATCGAACAATGGCGGTCTTTTCCCAGTTCCCAGAAAAGTATAGATAGTGGACAGAATTTTCTTAATTTTACCTTTTTTTTAGCAACCTCTTAAATGAAAGCCGCTCGTCCAACAGAGCTTAAGCTAATTGGGTCTGTGGAAGTTGCTTTGATATTATTGCAAAGAGATATTTCTTCAAACAGCTGTTTAGCACATTAAATTGCGGTCCAGTAATTACCTCAACAGGAAGTTAAACTTTAATTTGTTTTCCCAAGTGACCAATAGATACAGTTGACCTGGCACTGTTAAATAATTATATATTCTGAATTCTATATGTACGATATTTTATACCCGCGAAACAACTGATCACAGCTATACTCGAGGTTTTCTTCATGCAAAGGTACCGCATGTATGTATTCTCATATTGGGAAAGTATTATATGAAGTAAAGTAAAAGTAAAATAAAGCTATCCCTGTACCAGGCCGTGAAGGCCCATAGGGTTGTGAGACTTTGAGGGTCCCATATTATCTAGACAATTGGCTCAAAGATGGCGGTATGGTTGTCAGCCCTTTACCCACCCTTTACCACCATGAATATTCCAAGAATATACCTGGTGCTCATTTCTGTTAGAGGCTGAGTGAACCCTAGGGCCATAGTGCGGCCGGAAGGATTAGGTCAATTGAAATAAATCCAATGAACTCCTCGGTATTTGAACCCGCGACCTTCCGACTTGTAGCATAGTCCCTTAACCACTACGCTACCGCGTGCCCAAATTATTTTATAAACATTGTTTAAATTAAAAAGTCTCAAATAATTGATGCCTGTTTTTTAAATAATTATTACATTGTGCTGAAGCAGGCCAATTCTTTCAAGGGAATTATGGCTACGTCTCCGCAAAAAGAGGTACACAAGCGAACGGAAGCAGAGCCCAAAACATATATTTATTTGTCAAACAGCACATCTGATATCAAGCGTCTTTGCTCAGGCCATCAAGTGCGCCCATCACGTATCTTTTGTTCATGTTAAGGGCGATTTAGTAATGATGATTTTTACTGTGTAAGATTTGAGGTTTTCACGACGGTGACTTTGAAGAAAGCAGTCTTCTGGGATGTGGCATCGTGTAGATGTGGTGTTAACCGACGTTTCGGAGGAACGTATCGCCTCCATCTTCAAGGTAGAAGGAAAAATAAGAAAATCCGCAAGCAACGAGACCGTGAGGACCGGTCTGCAGTCTGCTTTTACCGGTTATCACGGTCTCTTCTTCCTTCTACACGGTGCCACATCCCAGAAGACTGCTTTCTTCATCATTTTTACTGTTTGTTTATGTCAGCAGACCGTAATAAAACATAACCTTGACATACCTTCCGACAATATATTGTACCTAGTCCGAATGATGGCATGAAAATCAAATTCTCATGGTGATCAGCAGACAGCACCATGACCACAGGTGTCCCGCTGTTTAAATTCACAAATGTGACTATTAAGTTGGCGGCTGGCTTATTACCATAACAAAATCGAAAATACTGAAATGATTTTTATACAATGAAATTGTACATATGGGAAACTTTTTCTTCTTCTTCTTCTTCTTCTCCTTGACGGATTAGGCTCTCTGGTCTCTGCCCGTTCAGAATAAATTAATTTTGAAATCTGAATCGTCTAGAAAGTCGGTAGGACTCCTTGAACAGGTGATCAACCCGTTGCAAGGCCGCTACTTACACAGGAAAACATAACAGATAAATGCCTAAACTGGAATTCGAACCCACGATCCCAGTGTTTGAGGGGGCGGAGACATATCACGCGTTAGACAGCTCGTCGACTGTGTTCGGCCAAAAGCCAAATATTTCCCTAACATGCCAAAGAACGAACTAAGGATCTAATTAACTCTCTGGTTATCGAATTCGAAGATTCAACCCATTATTAAACATGAACCAGAGGAAGTTCATTCCAGTGAAAATCCTCGCCTCGCGAGAGTGATGCTGTCTTCCGATGCCTTTATCGATTATCCAACTGCTCGACTTTTCGTTATAGGTTCCCCATTGAAATACTGCACGTTGTCGCCATTTTCTTTCTGACCGCTTTAAATAATTTTATTAAAATAATTACTGGGCATAAATTTATAATTGTTTTGATTTTACTGGTTTATACATTTTGTATTTATATAGATATTCGGCCATTATGTAAGTCACCATTGTGACTTTAATTATGATATATTGCTTTGTCTTGCTCTGGTAATGCTATGTTTCAATTGAAATTTCCAGATTTCAAGGCGCCAGTTTTCCACCTTCTTGTCAGCTCTGTACATCCTTAAGTTTTCGAACTCGAAGTTCGAGGGTGATACGCCCTAAAATGAATGATTTGTAGGCGTTGAAAGAGAATCTGTAAGTACCAGCCAATAATTTGTATGAAGACAATTATGACGAAGTTGCCCAGTTTGAATGAAGCCTATCAGTTGAGAGAATTTCGTATTTTCTGAAAAACAACGCATTTTGTTTGTAGCGTTGTTTTCGAAATGCTAGCTCCCGAAGCTGAAGATCACGCAGCCTCACCTCTTGGACCAAAGAACACGTGTGCTGTTCTCCACCACAAAATTTCTATATTAAATTTTCAAAATGAACTTAAGGATCATAATTCACTTTCTTCCCTCATTTCATCAAGTGTTTCGTGGTGCCTCCTCGCGGCGAACGGGGGCACGCGGTAGCGTAGTTGGTTGAGGGGCTATGCTACAAGCCGGAAGGTCGCGGGTTCAAGTCCCGATGAGGTCATTGGATTTTTTTCAATTGACCTAATCCTTCCAGCAGCACTATGGCTCTGGTGTTGCCTCAGCCTCTAACTTAAATGAGTGCCAGGAATTAATTAAATAATTTTCTTGGGGAGTAAAGCGGGGCCGGCGCGTAAAGCTGACGACCTTACCGCCATCTTTGAGCCGATTGTCTAGATAATGAACGTCTCACAACCCTATGGGCCTTCACGGCCTGGTACAGGGATAGCTTTACTTTTACTTTTTTACTCCTAACGGCGAACAAATCAGTCTCGGTACCACTGACGCTGGTAATTTTGGCCTCAACACCCGTGGGATTTTCATGTTTACCTGTCTCTCTAGACCGCCCAATCAGATTTCGTTTACCTACCCTTAATCATATTTATAGGAATATATATCTCATTGGCGCCCATCGCTTATAATTAATTTCCTTTAATATCAATCCTAATAACCCTGAAGGAAGTGGCGACTGAGAGGTGAGAGGTTCGGCTACAACTTATACATTGTTTCTTTCAGGTGAGTTAACGGTATAAGTTTAGTCAGTCATAAAACTTCTACTTCTCATTATCCTAAGGAATACCAGGTGACGTGTATAAATCCTGCTTCACTTCGTTTATTTTCTTTTATTATATTTATTCGTGATTTATTGAACGACTTCTTTAGTTAAGAGTATATAGCATAGAATAGTAAAATTATTAGTTTTAAAAAACTGAATGGAGGTGGACGGATGCTGTAGTGGCATAATTTATGATCCTATTCTGGAATTTGCGTGGATAAACTGAGGATAACCACGAAACACCCCTTAGAGTGCGGTCTTTCGTCCTACCAACACCGACAAATACGAACTGAATATCGGGTCACCTCGAATTGTGGGTTTACCATTTCACCATGTTCTTAAGCTTCTCAAGTGTCTCGACATCCGACTGCCGCTTTTTATTCCCATTGGATTCTCTTCTTTGCCACTTTGGTCTATCATACGTCCGACCTGTGATTCTATACCCGTTAAATATGAGGAATGATTTCCGCCCTTACTTATCAACTATAATCTGCCGAACTTCTTTCCGCATATTCAGGATACACAGAGGTTTATACCGACGGGTCGTTTATTTGGGGCTCAGTGGGAAGTAGATACAGCTTTCTCTTGCCGCATATACGGCCGAACTTTACGCCATCTGAATTGGCTGTCACATTCTCTGCGTAGACTAAGTGTCTTGCAGTGTCTCCATGGACACATACCGGACCATCCGTTCGTTTTGAAGAAGTTGCAGCAAGTATTCTACAGCCATAAGGCATGGAAGTCTGCTGACTTTCGTTGGATGCCTGCCCATACAGGGAACTAAGGCGTCCATGTGTCCGCTAAAGAATCCTTTCTATCTGGGAATACAACACCAAATCGAGCCTTGGGTAGTGGTATTCATGCTTTACGTCATCGTGACATGATAAATGGGCACTAAACAGTGGGCGGCATACTGCCAGTGGTGAAATCGACCGGGAAGGTGAGGCCGTCCTCCCAAATCTCATCACGACTGCCGTTGCGCTGCTTCAGATTGGTCACACTGGCCTTACACAACACAGTTTTTTAAGAAGTTACCTGGGACATGTACGTTAGCGTGGTGGTGGCCCCATTACCGTTCTACACATCCTACAGGAACACCTACGTTATGACATACTTGTTGATTGACAAGCATTTTCTCATGTTTATGTTTACAAGAATGTGCTACAGAGGGCCCGACGGGCATGCCTACGCCAGTTTTGTACATATATTTATTTTTTCAAAATAAGAAAGGAAGACCAAGAGGCAACAATGATGGTCATTTTGTCTGATAACAGCAAAAAAGAATACACAAAGTAAGTTACAGAGCTCTTAAGGCTAAAGATAGAAAAAAAATTTGTCCAGGGGGTCTGTTACTTCATAAATAAAATTCCTAAATTTATTTAAAAAAAAAAGAAAAGGAACTAAACGCACAAAATATTAATAGTATATTCTTAGAGTTAAGTTAAGAGATACATTTCAAAATCGCGGGGTAACCGCTCTGATGGAAAAGGATGTTATAAGAAACGGCTACAGAGGGCCGGATAGGCATTGCCGAAGTCTTTTTGTATACATATATTGTTTTCAAAATAAAAAGTCTGGGTAGCAGACGCTCATGCGCATGTTCAGAGGCTAGTTTCAGTAGTCAAAATGAAAACCGTACTTCGGTAGTATACTACCGAACAGTAGCGTTCTGTTGTGCGTTTTTCTGGGCCAAAGGACTCAATGAGCAGGATATTCATAAATAAATGTTTCCTGTTTATGGTGAGCAACTGGGTCGAGAAATTCTCTCAGGGACGTTCGAAAGTCGCAGATGATCCCCAATCAGGTCGCCCTGTTGAGATTGCGACGGAAGAAACTGTTTAACTGGTGGAAGATTTGATCCGAGCTGACAGGAGGATAACAACAGACAGCGTAGCAACCGCACTAGGGTGTTCCCATGGTTTATCATACAGCATAATGCAGGATCGTTTGAAGTTTCGAAAAGTGTGCGCATGTTGGGTATCAATAGAACTGAAGGACCGAGAAAAAATTAAACCGAATAGGTCTGTCCATGCAATATCTCTTACGGTATGCAGATGAAGGAGAAGATATGCTTAACAGTATTGTTATTGGGGACCAATCATGGCTAAATCACTAGCAATCCGAATGAAAGCGTGCTTCAATGCAATGGAAACATCCCAGTTCACCTTCAACCAATAAGTTTTAAAGTTACGCCATCAGCTGGGAAGGTTATGCTTACCGTGTCTTGGGATTCTCAGGGAGTACCGTTAGCCCATTTTCAGAAGCGCGGTGAAAATATGAATTCTGCGTCATACTGTGAAATTCTGTTGAAGCTTCGGGGTGCTATTCCAGAAAACATCCAGGCCAACTGGTAAGAGGGGCACTGCTTCGTCATGACAATGTCAGACCCTGTACAGCCCGAGCGATCCAGAAGATACTCGTAATTCCAGAACTACAGTGAGAACTTTTTGAACATCTGCTTTACAGCCAGGACTTGGCCCCTAGTGACTTCTATCAGTTTGGTCCCCTAAAAATCCACCAAGGTGGTAAACGTTTCGCTCATGACGAAGAGGGTGAAACGAAGTACGAAGTGGCTGAGACAACAGTCAAAAGACTTCTATGCTGTGGGTTTCGACGCCATGGAAAAGCAATGGGCAAAGTGTATCAATGTTGGAGGATATGTCGAGAAATAAATGTTTTTTCCAGGTTCGAATATCACATAATTTACGTTTTATGTCCATTTGTAGCCCATTTACTGACTCTCCCTCGTATATTAGAAAAAAAAATACTTCTTCACTTACTTCAGTCACTTCGTGAAATGATAATTTTTACGGGTACCTGAAAGAACGATAATTGCTTATGCGGATAATAGTGAAGCGTCCACGGAACCATTTTAGCATATGCGCGCCCGCCCTTCACGCAGGGAACTCTTATATTTAAGAGCAAACGATGTGAATACACCAGAGCTACGAAGCCATTATCACGTTTCTAATTTCTCATTGGCGACAAATTAGTGATGTGAATGCAATCTAAGTTTGATTTGAAATAAATACTATTACGCTCTTTTCCTGAAAAAAAAGAAGTTAATGTGTCACCACCTTAGATGCCGTTTGAAACGTGAATAGTTGAATATGGGTGAAAGAACAAAAGGAATTTTTCCTTTTTCAAATTCCTACTATAATTTTAATCATTTCCATCATGAATATATAGTGCTTATGCCATAAGGAACTACATGCATTTATAACCTAAAAATAATGAAAATTGGTGCTAGCAACATTAAGCAAAAAGGCAACAATATAAACAATTAAGAATAAAAATTGTCTTTGGAATATTTTCTGGAAAGATTATACTTACCCAATCGACGTCTGTCCATAGCTCTTCACCTTCTCCGAATTACATATGCTCTAATGTTTACTAGGCTACACATCGTTGGATGGCAAGATAATTGAATTAGAAAGGATCTTGAAGGAAGTGGTCATGGCCTAATCGATACACCATCCTGGATTTTCTGGACACACTAAGGAGAATTACAAGAACTTGTCGAAAATGTCAAGACTCCTGACCGAGAATACAACCGAGGACCTCCCGAATTCGAATCTGCGGCGTTACCACTACACCAACTCGTTCAGTATAGTACACTCCTATTGGCTAAGTTAAGCATTCTGACACATTTATTGTAATTATTAGCCAGCGAATGTTTTATTAAATCGAATTAATCCAGCGCTTTAAAAATATTTCTCTGACTAGTGTTTTATCAGAACACTCAACCCTTCAAGCTGTTACTGAAATCACCATTGTACAACCCTCTCAAAGGAATATTTATTTTTATGTTTAGCACCCTGTTCACTTCTTGGTAAAAAATTTCTATATTTTGTAAATTATCCAACAGGATTATATATGTTTCTGTGGGAAAATCAGTAATACTACAAGCTTAATCGTAAAGGGACTATTTTCTGTATTAGCTGCATAAGCGATGCAGCACCGTTCGTTGATCACCTTGGTGCCATGGTCACTGACAAGCATAAGGACAGCTAACTGTAAAAAGAAAAAAACAATGTATTTCCTTTTCGCAAATAGTATAATAAGAATGGTTTGTATGATGGTGACGGAAAAATTTAAGCGTGTGCAACTGAACTATATACGGGCCAAGATGAAATATTAATCGTGTCATGTTAAAAATCGGGCTGAGAGTGTGGGAAAAAATTTTTTTACACAATTCAAAGGAAAATTCTTGATTGGCGGAGACTTTAATGGGCATCATCATTCGTGGGGTAGTTCGAAAAATTGTACAACCGGCAGCAAACTGTACCATTGCATCACTGAAATGGAAACAAACATCACGTTGCTAAATGACGGCTCCCCGGCACATATCTCCGATGTCACAGGATCCAAGGCAACCCTCGACCTAACTTGTGTGGACCAAGATCAGCACTGTTATACACCTGGAAGGTTGGAACAGACCCTTGGAATAGCGACCATTATCCAATTCTAATCGAGTCTAATGGAAAAACAGAGCCAAGGAAAGGCAGCAAAAAGGCTTCTAGACTGCACAGTAAACACACTCATTGGACTGTCTTCATGGAAAAAGTTAAAGAAAAAATCACGGAAGTCAAAACGCATGACGGATGGAAGAGAGAAAGGGGTGTAAAGGAAAGGTACGATAATTGAATCCGGATAATTAATGGAAAATTAGCAGAGACCGCTCCTAAAAGAAAAAGCAAAAACAACCTCGGAAATGGAGGACAACGGAAAATAGGAAATAGAGAAAAACCACCAGAGAGTATATGGTGGAACAGAGAATGCGATAAGGTAATTAGAATTAGAAAAGCTAAATTGCTTAAATGGAAATGCTGTAAAACTGAAAATACATTTTTTTGGAATACAAAAAGGCGACGATTGTCGCAAAAAATAGACCGAGAGAAATCAAACAAGAGCACTGGAACACTTTCTGCGAGGGAATAGATAAATTCACGAATCCATCGTACACTTGGGATAGAATTAAAAAACTAAAATATAGATTAAACAAGGCAGAACGGGAACAAGAATATAAAGAACTAGTTAATTCCGCCAAAACGACTTTTGAAAAGCTATGCTCGGGTGTGGATAAATCCAATCAAGCACCGGCATCCGATCATGATAATCAGGATCCATTCCTGGACTCAGATTACACAATTCAATTGTGTATTACACTTCGCAAGTAAAAACCTCACAGTCCGATCCAGCCCGGGACGGGATGGAATAGACCACACCATAATTCGCAATTTGCCAAATGAAGCTTTAGAAATTCTGCTAGAAATTTGCGATATTTTAAGAGCAAGAGTGTTCCCATACGACTGGAAAAATACAGATTATTTTTTATCCCTAAAAAAAGACAAGACGAATGTAAGACCTATATCCATGGCATCATGCGTGTGCAAGTAATAAAACGGATGAAAAACATGCGCATCTCCTGGTGGCTAGATAAGAATCAGAGGTTCTCAGTAACACAACATGGATTTCGGCGAAACGAGGGTTGCACAGTCAACCTAGCAATACTAATAACAACTGAAATAATACAAGCGTTTGAAGAATGGAGCACAGTATCGGCCTTATTCCTTGACATTAAAAGCGCATACAACAACGTCCACTGCGGCACTTTGATGGATAGACTCAAAGCAGTAGGCTTCTCGGGAAACCTGTTAGCCTTTATATTTAACCTGGTCTCCGCGAGGGAATTAGAGGCAAACTACGGATGACTAGATCTCAAAGACTGGACATACAAAGGCTTACCGCAGGGTAGTGTTCTGAGTCCAACTTTATATTCACTTTATATGGCAGGACTGAAATCCAAAATCAACCGTAACTGCAAACTCCTCGAATACGCAGACGATGTGGCAATTTATTCAGTTAACAGATGTAGCAGAATTGGCGTATCGGAAGTGGAAAAGAGCATACAAAGCATTGAACTTTATTTAACGGAAAGTGGCTTGCAAATAGCACCAAAAAATGTCAACTGTGCATCTTCGATAAAAAAAGGGACAACTGATGGAGAGTGGGAGATCACACGGTACAAGGGGAAAAGATTTATTCGTTCAAATCAATTAAATTTGTAGGTCTGCACTTAAAATCTAATCTAGACTGGGAGGACGAAATAAACGCAATAGTTAGGAAATGCGAAAACCCGATGAAAATCGTGAACTGTGTGAAGCACACTTGGTGGGGAGCGGACCCTGTAATTTTAACGAGACTCTATAAGGCATTTATAAGGTCGAGGATGGAATATGGAGCGTATTTATTCCATAAACTTAAAAAGAAACAACACAGAAGCTAGAGAAGATACAATATAGGGCAATACGCGGAGCACTGGGCTACAGGAGTAGCAGCTCGACCAATGTAATGCTAGCAGAAGCCAAAGAAATTCCAATTTTTAGTAGATTCAAACAGTTGGGAAAGAACTATGTGTCCAGGTGTTATACGTCAAGCAACCGTCCAATGATCCAGCTGCTGGAAGAATTATCAGCTCTAGTTGACAATCCTGGGAGAGGTGAAAATGAACAACCACTCATCAGCGAATATTACAAAGAGGTAACCCCTCTCGGTCATATAACCCAATCAGGGAACTGTCCCCCGGCCTTCGACTACACATACGGGAGCCTCTTCCACGAGGCCAGGGTATCTTTCGAAGAGGGAAGACAAATAAAGGAAGCATATCACAAGTAATTTAAAGATTTTCCAAGAAAGAATGAGAACCAGCAAATGTTTCGCCACGGACGGCTCAAAAATGGAGGACAAACCATGCGTAGGATTCGCATCGATAAATATAAAAGATGGTCGTAACATGAAATTCAGGATATCTAAAATAGCGTCCACATTCGCAATTTCCGAAACACTAAAAATCATTGAAAAAATAGACTCTGGGCAAAACTTCATAATTTTCTCGGACTCGGCAAGCGTGTTAAAATGCATTAGTAACTCCTCTATAATAAGCAGCACATCGCACATTACACATATGCTAGAAGATAAAACAGAGAGACTGGAACTGCGAGGAAAAAAATCCAGTTTTACTTGATCTCGGGGCACTGTGGAGTTGAAGTTAATGAGAGGCAAAGCAAGCAATCAAAGAAGGCAGAGATAGCCAATTACTATTACCAGTAGCAGACCTTAAAACCCAATGGAAAAAGAAAGGCAAAGAACTTCACAGTTTTTGTCAAAACACCAAACGGGACAGAGGAGAAAGTTACTACAGGAAAGGCTCGTTTCCGTGGTTCCGACAGATAAAAATGAACCGCCGCGCTTTTGTGTCAACAAACCGTATGAGAGCGGGACACACCAGTGCTAAAGTAAGCCTAAACAGATTTAACATTGTGTCCACGGCCGAATGCTAATGTGGTGATGGGCTGCAAACGGAGGAACGTATTTTCTGGGACTGTAAACAGTACGAGGACCAAAGGGCAACAATGATGGGCATCTTGTCTGAGTACAGCAAAAACCATTACCCAAAATCAGTTAATCTTAAGGATGGAAGAAAAGATTTCTGCAACACGTTTGTTACTTCACAAACAACATTCCTATATTTATATAAAATAGGTACGTACGAAAAGTAAAAGAATTGTACTGATTATTTACAGTATACTCACAGATTTAAGTCAAGATCTATATTAACAATCGCGGGGTTAACGCTATTATAGAATAAGATGTTTATTACAATGTGCTACAGAAAGCAGGATGGGCATTGCCTAGGCCTTTTGTGTACAATATTGTTTACAATAAAAAAATTATTTTAGACAAAAACAGGACGATGGACAATTTCCAGAAACATGATGTTTGTTACTCGGAGTAGCAGTGGGGTCGGAATATCGTAGCGACTGGCTAACGGCTGGACGATCAAGGGGTCGGAGTTTGAGCCTCGGTAGGTTCAATAATTTTCTCCACGTCTTCCAGACCGGCTCTGGGGTCCACCCAATTCCTATCCAATGAGTACCGGGGGATCTTTCCCTGGGGTAAAGCGGCCGGGGCGTGAAGCTGACCCCTCACTCCCAGCTAGAGGTGAGGGCAAGAAAATGTGGATCTATACATCCAGTCCCCCATATGTCTTCATGGCGTAGTGCTTAATTTCTTAAGCACATGGGGAACCCACTTCCTCATACAGTCAAGGATAGGGATTTTCTCTTGGGTAACGCACAATAACCAAAACAAATTTGCTGTATTTTGCGTCTTGATTTATGTCTGACAAAGTTACATAGAGAAAAATGACATAGAAGCGACGCAAATTAAAACATGTGCGATATTACAGCAGGAGTTCTTCTGCAGTGTTATCAAAGTATACTGATATGACAATCGGTAATCAGGGTGGAAGAAGTATTTTATGAATTTGGCGTAAATCATTGCTTTTAAAGTGTACGATTATACATCTTGAAGGCGAAAAATACATATCAGTTGACTTATACACACCAGTAATGAAGAGCCTGTGGCTAATCTCAACCTCCAGCTACAGACTGGCATGGGAGATAAGCCAGTGAGATTAGCCAATCATGCAAAAGTATCCCTTGATTTACAAAGGTAATTCGTTTCATGAAACCTACGTGTAAGGTGAAAATTCGTGAACCGAAGAGAAAATTTCCATTCCTTTATGCATACAAGGGGGGGGGGGCACGCAGCAGCATAGTTGGATGAGGCACTATGCTACAAGCCAGAAAGTCGCGGTTTCAAGTCCTGAGGAGTTCACTGGATTTTTTCAATTGACCTAACCTTTCCAGCCGCACTATGGCCCTGGGATTGACTCAGCCTCTAACAGAAATGAGCACCAGGTATATTCTTGGAATATTCATGGTGGTAAAGGGTGGCCGGCACGTAGGGCTTACAACCTTGCCGCCATCTATGAGCCGATTCTCTAGAAAATGTGGGAACCTCCAACATCTCACAACCCTATGGGGCTCCACGGCCTGTTACAGGGATTCTTTTACTTACTTTTATACATACAAGGAGGCTCTTACCTATGTTGAACGGATCACCAGTCTGCGCTTCAAGGTGACCGATGCACTGCCGGCTGCAAGGCGCTTACAAATTTTGCAGTCCACAAAGTTAATAACTTCCCCTACTTCCAAACGTTATTGGCCATCAGGCATACTGATTAATCAGCAAAATCTGTATGCACCTTGCAGCTGGAGGTGCACCAGTTGCCATGAACCATCAACAAAGGCAAGAAGCTCCTTGTACAAACAGCTGAATTTAAACTGTAACTTGTTTGTTGCAGCCAAAGTCATAAATTGGCAAAGCTGGGCAAACACTTGGTTGAGTTAACAGATATTTTGGCAACTTGTTAATTCATACAACTTTTTAATCCTATCAATGTATAAAAATTTTCAAATTTAAGAATCTCACTCTGATTAACTGACCAGCAGTTTGGCATTATAATCAAAATATTTAAGAGAGAAAATCTCAGCATGGCCTGTCAACTTTGTATGTACGATGTGCACCAGTTAAACTTGGTCCACATCCCCACAACACATAAAGCTTGTTACACAACATCCTCATTCCCAACCAGCTTATCTATCCTGGGTCCACTCATCTTCCTCTGCACATTTTAAAAGATACTTGTAATTCGTGTTTCCCTCAGGGGAAGAAATTACGTTTCACAACCACAGGTAAAATAAAGTTATCCCTGTGCTCAGTTAACTAAACACTACACCAGGAAGACATAAGAGGTGATGTATGGATATACATATTTTAAACCTTGAGCATTCACACTCACACATTGTGCAGTAACTGATGTTATGAAACAATGTGTCAGCTACTATGAATATACATACATAAAACAGTATTTTACTCACAAGTGATAAAAACTTCCCTCCCTTTGGGTCAAGTCAGAATGAGTGGTCTGTTGTCCCTATAGCATGTGTTACTGAAGTACAATCAAATTTTAATATAATTTAACTGTAGCTGTCATATGACAGTGTCTCAAGGGATTTTATTATAAAAGTCCCTAACAATGTGGCCTCTCAGTATGAATCATAATGGCTCTGTTGTAATACATCTGCAGTTTAAAATAACTGCCTTAATGATTATATTAGTTATTTCATGGATTAGTTAGTGGCAGACTGCAACTACTGGAATCTAACACACAGAAATGTAACTATTGGAATCTGACAAAAGGAGTAATGGTGAATTTGAAGAAACAGCAGAGGAAGTGGCTGTGTGTTTACCTTTAACTTACAGTCCCAGAAAAATTAATATTACAACATACCACCACACAGATTTAACTTTCTCAGTGCTGCATACTTGAAAATGTGAGGAACAGACACATGACTACAACACACATACAATACTTTTTTAAAGTACATAGTGTTTCAATTTACAAATTTTATTTTTCTCTGAAGTACAAACTATACAAACTTAAAATGTTAAAATGCTATAAACATACAGTCAAACCTAAATAATGCTTACAATATTTTTATTAATTTATACAGGACCTGTGTTAAGGACACCACTAAAAAATTAACAAACTTTGATATGATTTGAACGAATCTTATTTAGTTCATCTGTAACACCAACAATCAGGTATCAGAAACTATTACTGATGGCAATGAAAGAAGAGTGAGCATGAATAGGAGTTGCCATGAGGTATCAGCACCTGTAGATAGGATCTGATATTGACAGAAATGTAACTGGTACAAATAAGTTACACGAAAAACAAAAAAATAATGGGATACCAAATAAAAGTTCAGTGTATTAAACTATACTGAGAGAAGGCTAAAATTTTATACAGCATGTTCACTCCTATTTAAGTCGACACCTTACCACAGAAGAGTTTATTGCTAGATATTAGTACACATGCATGGGGGTGCATGCACATATAGTTAATTACATTGGGATTTGAATGTTACACAAATTTACTTGTATATGAGACAGTCAGTATGAACTTAAGAAAATGGCCATGTCTCAGCTTGTCTGCAATCAAAACCATAACATGGAAGAAAGAATGTATAGGGGATGGGCCTTCTCGGCCCTTGCACTGCGACCTACAGTGATCTATAACATACTCATGCAAATTCTTGCAGCATTTAATCATATATCCTGACATATCTATTAACATAGAAAGTCAAGAGAAGACAATTCTCTACATACTTGTGACTGAAGTACAGACATGTCAGAAATTTTAATGCAGCCAGAATGTTGAATACTGACATATGAACATTTTAGATAGTTGTTTTAATTTGCTGCTTGGAAAGTTTATTTTCAAAGATGACTTATGTATTCTATTTTAGTCTTAATTCTCCAAAATGACTAACCATTAAAAGCATTCTATGGCTGCTCCAATTTAATTCTGAGAATCTGAAGGTCACGCTTCTCCAATTCTAGGTCAGTGAATGCAAGAACTCACTGTGGTTAAAAATCCTGTTAAAATCAATGACATGTTTAGGTCATTCATAATACTTGAAATTTTGAGGAAAAAAATCAACCTTTTTGTCACAATTTCCAACAGTTTCAGTTTTTCCTAGGTCATTCATTATATATAAAAATGCAACGTCAGTCACCCCCACACTCATTTACAAGGCTAGATGTCTGTTTACAGAATTTTTGATATTTATACACTTATTTTTAGTTCACCTAACATCCTTTCAACAGCATAGCATAAAAGGATATAATGCTCAGTGAATAAAGGACTGGAAAGGAGACTGTGGGAATTGGGCATGGCCTAATCCAAGTACTATCCCAGAATCTGGCTGAAGGGGCTGAGAACCTCAGTCAAAGTAGCTGGTGAGCTTATATTTGAACTCAAAGCCTCCAGAATATGAAGCAGAAATTCCAGTGACGTTTGATGTGTAATTGTAGGCAAGGGGATAAAGAAGCTAAGGTAAAACTTAATGGCTAATCTCACAGAATGAAGTGTGGTACCACATCATTACCAATAACATACTTGAAATATAAGTCTTCCTGCTTTGCGGAAATATGGTAAAATATTTTAAATTTCGCAAAGATTGGCACATCATACAGAGTATTATATTATCATGTTCAGGAAGGAAATGAGAAGAAACGATAGGTTCAAACGAAAAAAAGTGAAATGATAAACTGAAACTGGTCTCCACTACAGGAACTTGATAATCTGTTGACATTGTTCATTTCTCCAAAATCGTGCATAAAATTGTAAAAATTTAAATGGAAAGTAATACAGAGAAGAGGCATGTCTTAAGGTTCTAGCATAACAGAATATTAGTTACTAGGCATTTTGCAAAAGTTTTCATCAATACATGAACAGGATAAGAATGCCACCCACAACCACATTATGGTGTAGTTTTCTTAGTAGGTAAATTATACAGTTCCATTAAAACTTTAACATTGCTAACTGAAAGCCTATGCACAAGCAGGTGGTTAAAGAACTGAACCCAAATTCTGTTATTGAAAGCAAAGCAGTACTGAAAATCTTCCATTATAGTTACCTGCATTAATCGATAACTTTAAATTAACATCATAACAAAACCGAATGTAAAGAAAATGACTCAAAATATGTATAAATTATCAGCTGACCCACGAATGAATTTATTGCCTGCCTCTTCATGTTATGAAGTTTGTCAAGAAAATTATCAAATGTTTTGGTTAAGTGGTGTCACTTGTTAGAAATGGTAACATTTGCTAGATATAAAAAAAAATGTGAGACACAGCCATGCAAACAACACAAACTTCAACAACAGTACCACAAACCACAAAGATAAAATTAAAAATCATTTCCATTTTTAGGACACTATTATACCCATAAATTCTTATCTAAATCAGTTTTCACCTAAAATGAACGCACCTCTTTATCGCCAAGTCAACCCACTCACCACTGATGTAGGAGTTAAAATGTTTAATGTCATACATTTCACAGTAATTTTGTCCTCATACTACTGTGAAACTCAGTTGTTTACATTAGTTCAGTGTATGTTTAGTATCAAATTTTAGTACAGATTTATGTAAATGAGACATTTTGTGCACATACTATAAGATTCCATCTTTGTTACTATAACAGTTTCTTTGTAGGACCTTGAAAAATCTCACCATAATCCAATTATATAAAGAAACAAGCAAGCACAGCAAGTTATTAGAGATGTAGGATTTGAGGTTCTCACAGTAGTGGTTAAGAAGAGTTCTGTCTTCTGGGATATAATACCATGTACTCCACTGAAAATCAATCATTGTTTAAGGGGAACATGTCACCTCCATCTTCAGGGCTGAAGAATAAGACAGCCACAAAACCAGCTTACTCTGCTTGCTACCTGCTTTCTGCTGGTTTCTTGCTTGGCTTATTACTCGTCCATGAAGATGGACGTGACATGTCCCTCTGAAATGTTGTTTGCTTTTCAGAGAACTTGGTGGCTTCATATGCCACATGATAGAACTCTCCAATTACTACAAATGTCAGAAGCTTCCAATGTACTGTGTAAAATGTTACAGCTTTTGTGGTTTGTAGAAGTTATGATGGCAAGCAGCGAACAGATTACCCACACCTACATCACTCAGTCTATTCTTCACAACTTACTTCACAAAACAGGGCTGGTTACTGTACTTCCAATGCAACTTATTGCAATTAAATTTAAACTATATGCATTTTTACATTTGTTACTAACAGTTATTACCACAGTCATGCTTACAATTATACTTGCACTGTATTAAATAGGTTTGACTGTTCTTACATTTTATACAGAAAGGTACATGGCAATCTTCTCATCTCTCAAATTCTCTCTTAACAGTAAGAAATTAATTAAAATACAGACTGTTAAAACACCCTAAGTTTTACCTTAAAAACATGAAGAAACAAAGACAAACAAAAGTGTTCCATAACCAAGCTAATTCCACTCACTTTGCTTACAGTTTCCAAAAGGTAATATTTTTGGTGCATGGGAAGTATTGATGGCACATTTTCTTTAAAAAGCTATTAACATGAATTATTTCTGTAGAAATTTGCAGTAATATTTATTAAGAATTTTACTGCTGCAGATTTGAAACTGCCACTACTATTACTATTACTACCACTGGCAACTTCTCATTCATGCATCTTCACTTTGATGAATGTTGAGTGGTTCTCAGGTACATTCCTTCATGTCTTCCACTCCACAAAACTATCACTGAAATTTCGTTGTTTCTTCAAAGAAAACCAGTCCTTGGACAAAGCCACATTTTCTTTTGATTAATACTAAAATGAACATTACACTGTATCTTGTGACCTGTATAAGTGAAGTCATATGATTTGACTATGACAGAAGAAGTCTGTTTCTCAATATTTCCCAAACTATAAATTGTCTTAACACCATCACATACTTAAGTATTTTGAAACTAGAACATGGCCACAACCATAACTATAGAGATCTTGCTTCTTAGCCTTTCACAACAGCTACTAATTCTGGCAGAGAAAAATTAACTGATTTAGAAGCTTCAGCAGTCACCATACATTAATCTGAAGGCCATTATGAACTGTGGGCATACTGAAATACCTCATACACAATAGTGAAAGGTGCATATAAATACACATTTATTCAGTAACAAATCTGTCCATGAGAGCCATCATCTTCCGGTATTTACACAACAGGGGACAAGTAAGAATCTAGACAAGGAATGGCAAGAACTGCACACATCTCCATCCCTTCCTGTGCTAGAATGACTGTCACATGCAGAAAGGCACAGGAATTATGAGCAACACCATTTCTTGTCCACTGGTATGTATCTACATTGAGGCTTATAAAGCAGTACTACTGCACTATTAGGTATATTTTTGAGAGAACTGAAGCCAAGCCACTTGGAGATTGGACTGGCATGATCACAGGCACCGGATTAGAAACTACATGTCAACAGACAAAGCCAATTTCTAAAGGGATCTTATAAATACTATACATTTAAAGGTAATTGTGATGTACGTCATAAGTCACATAATTTTCATATAACATTGCACTCTCTTCAAGCAGTAAGATGTATATTTGTGAATTGGCCTTTTGTATAAAAAGGGCTAAAAACTAGTAGAAGAAATTATGTTGACAGCATGTTATATCAGATACGAAATTAATAAATGACATATTCTTGAACAACATGCTCAAATAACGTAAGTAACGATATATCATGGCTCGAAAGTTCATTTTTAAAACAGTTTGCACTTCGTGACTTAGTCTCTTGTGTAATTAGAATATCTTAAAATATGCAACGAATACTTTGCCATCCTGCACACACAATTTCATAACACAGCTTAGCTAATTGCCAGTTTCTCCATATTAAATTAGTCTTGTTTTTTCACTAAAGTAATCCATATTTCTTCATTACCAGAAGAACTGTTGTAGACATGACCAAGATTAATGTTCTAATTTCTGTTAACTAAATGAAAGGTGTCAAAATCAGAAGACTAAACCTTAAAATTTCCATACTTTGTAAATGGAGAAGGTTGCTAGGCAGTGGTCTTTGTACTAGGGAATAATTTACTGTTCAGTATGAGAAGAGCAGGTATGTTTTTGATTAAACTGTATTTCACTGAAATTTTTTTAATAATAAGGCATGACACAATACACAAAAGGGATTTTATTTTAATTACATTGTCCTCACACTGAAAAGTTTCAATTACAGAAAAATGGTTTCGTTATTCACTGTTAAATGTGTGAAAATATTTCATAAATGTCAACCTCGTAAAAAATGTAAACAATAAACAAATAAATAAGTAAAAAAATAAAAATTATTCCTTCAGAACAAGTGTTTAAAATTATTTTACATTTAGGTCACAACTGTAAATATACAAAACTTCAACATTCAACATTGCAGATTCTTACAAGATTAAAAGTAATGCCTCTAACATAAAATGTGAACCTGAAATAATGAATTACACATTGTGAACTCGCAGGAAAGCAATTTATTCCAGTACTTTAACCAACAATACATCATTCCAACAGTTTTTGGAGGAACTGGCAACAGAGTTTACATTGGGTGAAGGGAGATTAGGGATTCTTTAGGAAGAATGAAACATAAAATTAATCAGTAACCAATAATAATAATAATTTACTAAGGCAGTAATTTATTCTGTAGTGTGACTGGGATAGTCACATTTGTGATTACTACTAAAGAAGTCCCATTTAGGTAATATGATGTCACTGTGTATGTTTGTGACTGCTATATTTGAATCTCCTGACTATTTTCCCATATAAACTGAATTCATTTTTAGTCTGACATATTGTACATATCCTCTTTATTACACAAGAGCGTTAACAGAATTGTATAATCGTCTTTCCTCTCCACAGTTAAAAAATAAACAATATGACACACAATGCTCTCGCAGAGTCAACATCAAAAGCACGCATTCTAGAAAACACTCACTCTACACACTGGTGCTGGTAGATGCATCATCAGTATTTGGAAGAAACACTTTGGTGTAGTCTTGGTATGCTGTTTGGCTTAAAGCCAGAGCATCCCTCTTTTCAAACTGTCTGTGTGGAACGTAACCACTTGCTGCACTACCACTACTCCCACTTACACTCACCCTCTGATCATTGTGACAGCCTGAAATCATACCTGAAGACTTAGCTTCCTGAACCCTAGGCTCATCAGAGTGTGTCACATAACCTGATCCTTGTTTAGGCGTTCTCTCTTGTTCAGGATCCAGAATTCCCTCCATCATCCCAGTATTTGAAGACACTGGTATCTGCACTGGAACTGGAATCATACCAGGATGTAAACCAAAGCGACAATACAACTCTGGTGAGTGGAATTCTTCATCTTCATGGTGGTCTTCCCCTCCATTGCTCAAATCTGCACCAAGAATTCCTTGGTTTTCCTCCTCCACCTCTGGAGTTAACAGTGACCCAGAGGCAGCAGCAATTTTATTTCCCAACTCACCAGCCATCACATAGCCTTTGCCTGAAGAAGTCTCTTTGGCGGCAGGCCATATTGGATGATGAGTAACATAACCCCCTAGATGTGAACCAGGAGGTTGCTGTGGTGGCTGACATGGACTGGAATGGGTGCTGGAATGGGGTGTGGTTGATGTGGAGGCAGAAGTGTCAATCATGCTGGCCAGACTCACATACCCTTTGCAGGGTTGAACAATCTGCTGTTGCTGCTGCCGAGGACCCTGGCCCTCTACTGGTCTGCCATCCAGCTCAACTCTACAATATCCTCCAGCTGCGCTCATTCCAGACCCCAAACCAACAGCACTTCCAGCTCCATTTCCTATGCCCCCACTACTTCCCATCTCCTCGCTGCTTGGCATACTGATGTATCCTATAGAGGACCAGGTACCAAGGCAAGTGTATCCTGTATCTGCTCCTCCAGGTCCCAAACCAACACCCAGCCCCTCCAACTCTGTCAGGTTTGGTGTGCTACGTGCCACAGATCCTGATCCTCCACTTCCTCCATTTTTTCCCATCTTGACATATGGATCCCAACGGGAGCCATCACTGTAACCTTCTGGTCGCAAAGAGGCCACATTCCTCTGACGGAGTGATGGTGTGACTGTCGAAGATTCCCAAGTTGGAGAATCAGGAAACACACCATCAGGTGAAGGCGGATGCTGTAAATAAATATTGCTCATTTAAAGAATGTTTCTTAAAGTAAGTTATATTGCTTCATAGCCATAATTTCACCAAAGAGTTGTACGTATTGTATAGAAATCTTATTAAGTCCACATTAATAATTACAGTACATCATTCTAGTAACATGTATCCTCCAAGGGCACAGAGAACTCTTTATTAATCAGTTGCATTAATTTGGTCATACCTTCAGGGGGGGAATGAAGTATGACAGCTGAAATGATGCATTTGAATTTAAATGTGTGTCATTTTTATTGCATGACCCAGATATATCACAGAAGGAATCTACATAATTTGGAGGACTCAGAATTTAAACCCAGAATACTATTAAGGAAATCATAAAAGCTGTCATCCACAGTAGTTATTCCCACTGCCAATGTGGACAGTACTCCTATAATCAGTCTATATCTCACTATGTCATCAACCAGGAAGCTATATACTTTACTGATAGTTGTGTTACAGGAAATCTAGAATGCTGTAAAGATAAGTAACATTAACAAAGGCTAAAAGAAAGTCAACAGAGGTAGTCATTTCAAGTTCATCCTCAAAATTCATAAAGTTAAGGCTGAAACTGCAGAGTTGTCAGATTTCTTATGAATATTTTCTCTCATGAGTTAAATATTCTACAGCATTAGTATTAGGACATTCATATTTACCTTGAAAATTGTTTGCTGAAGTATATAAATCTCCAACTCTTATTAGTTTATGTTTATTATTACCAAATATCTTATTACTACACAGTTTAATTGTGATTCCTCATAAACCAGGCAAAGAAGGGAAAGTGATTTCAGTATTTTCTATGTTACAATATTTTAATGTAAGAGTAGTCCAGATTATTACAAGAAGCAGACATAACTTTTCATAACTGTAGCTGTAACACAGTTTGAAGTGGTTATATGAAGAAGTAGTATTTCTGCTATTACTTTTATATAATGACACTTGTGTCTGTAGCTTATACCTCCAGATATGATCTTTGCATATCCTGTCCTCTGCTGATTAGGCTAAGGCAAAGGTAGGAATCTACAGTTATGGTTAAGAGCACCCAGTGAGTGATTACCATTATGCCTCAGAAAACAGGATGGTGGTGGTGATAGCAGGCAAAGGGACCCTACAGTTCTATGTAAGGTCCAAACCACTGTGAGGAATTCATCCCCCCACATACACACACATATACATGTGAGCACACATGCACGCATGCACACACTTTCTGACTTGGTTTGGGGTGAGAGATAGTGACACAATGCAAAAAAAAAATCTGTACTGGATGTTCTAGTCTCAAACCCATGATCTGTAAAGACAGTCAGCACCATATCCCTTTATCAACATCACATTATACTTTGCCTCCTGCATATACTATCTGTATATAGCACAGAATTGGTAGTTACACAGCTCAGATATAATGACAAATTTTAAGAAATTGAATTTCTCCTACATTTATACTTGGTTATCTAAAATCATAACCATTCAGAACAAATGTAAGATTATGATGTGGCAAGACTACTACATCTCTCTTTCATCTTCTAGGGCATTCATAATGGCTGTGACCTACATGTACAAATGCAAGTATGAAGGGCATTCTGCATATAATGCCTCCTATTTTTTTGTGCTAATATGTAACGTCTGACCTGGATGTTGGTGGTGTTGTAGTAAGGTTGAACCTTCCCACCAATATACTGTTAGTTTGGTTGTCATGCAACATATAGCTACAGCAGAGCAGTCCACCAAAATGGTGTCTGACATAGAAGTGAGTACAAAACAGAGATGTGTTATTGAATTTCTCACTGCCGAACAAATTGCACCCATTGACATCCATCGACACTTGCTAAAGGTGTACGGAGATGACACAGTGGATGTCAGCATGGTGAGACGGTGGGTAGTGTGTTTTAACAGTGGCAAAAGTGAAGTGCACGACAAGCCACGTCCTGAGCATCTCTGCTCAACTGCCACTCCTCACAATGAACAGTGCCTCATCCGTACAGATCGGCAGATAACGACCAGGGAATTGTGTGCATGGCTTAATATCAACTGTAATGCACTGGAAACGATGTTGGGGAAGCTGGATTATTGCAAAGTTTGTTCCAGGTGGGTCCCAAAGGATGCTTACACAGAACCACAAAACTCATTGAATGGAAGGCTGTCAGCACCTGTTGCACCAGTTTGAGGCTGAAGGTGACAAGTTTCTGGACAGCATCATCACCAGAAATGAGACATGGTGTCACCACTATGAGCCGGAATCCAAAAGACAGTCCATGAGTGGCGACATCCAGATTCCCCAAGAAAAAAGAAGTTCAAGACACAGCCATCTGCAGGGAAAGTGATGTGCATGGTCTTTTGGGATAGGCGGGGTGTGATTTTCTTGGATTTCCTGAAGCCTGGTGAGACTGTCAATTCTGAACGCTACAAGACGATGCTGACTAAGCTGAAAGCACGCATTTCCCAAGTCGGGCCAGAGAAGCAGACAACCTTTCACTTGCAACACGATAATGCTAGACCCCATACCAGTTTGGCAACCACCGTGCACATTCTAAAGTCTGACCGGACTGTCCTACCACATCCACCTTATAGCCCCGATTTAGCACCTTCAAACTTCCATCTCTTTGGGCCTATGAAAGATGGACTACATGGGCAACATTTTCCAGACAACAATGCTGTCATTGCAGCTGTAAGAAAGTGGCTAGCCTCTGCAGGCGCACACTTTTACGGGCACGGCATACAGGTTATAATATGACACAGGGTTTGCTGGAAAAGTCTAAATTGGCCCAACATGCATACGAGGAAGATCACAAAATTCTTTGGAATGAAGCGAAGGTCTTGCAGATCGAACCCAACACCACATATAGAAGATACAAGGAATCAGCCCACATGTCTCTGCTGGACCATCCAATCAGTCAACCCAGTGTGGATATCTCTCCCATCTGGGCCCCTGTCGTTACAGCAGAAATCAAGAGACTACAGCGACATCTAGTGTAGTTGGTTTGGGTAACTTTTGGTTTCATATGTTGGTACCACAAGGAGTATTGCTTCTCTTCCGGTATTGATTTCATTCACGATATTTCTCTGGTGCTAAGACTCAAATTATGATATCTTCAATATTTCTTAGCTCCCACGGATGATTTTGTTGTGCTTGTATACCACAAGGGGTATTGCTTCTCTCCCGGTATGATTTCATTCTGGAAATTTTTCTCTGGTGCTAGGCCTCAAATTATGATAGCTTCAATATCTCTTAGCTCTCACAGATGGATTGAGTTGTGCTTCTTTTATGAATCCCTTCGGAAATTGGCATAGTTGTCCGGAGATAGGGGCTAGCTCTGTCTATTGGACCCAACTGAGTAGGTTTTACCTGAAGACGGGGACAGATTCCAGTTCCCGAAACGTTGTGTTTTTTAATAGAAATTAGACTGTTTTTTAGAACAGACAAGATGATGGATAATGTCCAGCAAAATATTAATTGTAACAATTTACCATCGTCACAAACTTTTAGATCTTACATACAGGTTCTTGTTCATCGCTGGCAAAAGGGCATAACGAATGGTGGTGATTATGTGGAAAAATAACTGTAAGTAGCTGAAATCTTGCTCTATTTAACTGCGTTATTATGCTTTCTGTATCTGTTGTAGTTTCCTTTAAAAAAATAGGAGGCATTATATACGGAACACCCTTCGAGTAGTTTATGTGAAATAGGTTGGGTTTCATTCTCAGAATGAACTCAGCTGGACAGTTTGCAATAGCTTAGCTGACATTTCTTGACAGATCATTATGGTTGTGAAATATTTAAATGCAGGTGGGAAGAGGGAAACAAAAATTTCTGTCAGTAATTCAACCATTGCTTTCACTAAGTCAGTAGAGACTAAAAAAAGGAAGGTAAGTTCCTAAAGCCTCACAAAGTTATACTGGATGATGATGATCATTATTATGAACTTGGGCCTGATCAATCACTGTTGCAATGGGAGCTAATACCTTCACAGAGTGACTATACATATTGTGTTCAAGTGCAGACAACACTACTGAAACACTATACAGCCCCAGTCTCCGAAAGTGGAGGAGAGAATAAATCAGATCAACAGACACTTCAGTAGCAAGAAAGCTCATGTGGACACTGGCATCTTGGCCTGGGAAATGCACAGTGCATGACTATACAGGTGGGCTCAGTATGTGCTTGTTATTTTCTGCAGAAATAATCACACTGCTTATGGTGGAGACTGATGCTATGGCCATTACTTAGATGCACTTGAAAATGGACCACCTCCAGTATCTGACATTACTGAATATTGAATGTCTCTTCCAGCCTATAACAATACAAATGGAACACTGAAAATGAGACAAACTGGCACATTACTGAGTAATAATGGATTGGTTTTACACACCTTTGTATAGCAACATGATAAAAGGGGACATATTCCCACACTTCTCAGATAACAGGAGTGAAACTGAAAAGAAGAATGAAAATTCTGACCATGAGATGTATTTTAAATTATGCAAATAGCATTTTTAAATTTTACAACCCTTTCAGACAGTGGACGAAGTTACTGTTCTGCATAAAGGAAGAGCAGTTTCCAAATAATACATTCTAAGAGAGTACAAATGTTTTGCCATGAAAATATATCAATTAGGTGACTCCACTGGCTACACATATGCCATGGAACTGTACTTGAGGAAGGAAACACAACATAAAGTGCAAGACTTGACAGCTGCACATGCTACAGTGACACAACTTGCAAGGAATGTAGAAAGGTGAGGTAAAATCTGTACATGGACAATTCCTTCTTTCCTGCCTTATCTGATAACCTGAGAAAGAAAAAAAATAATTGTTGCAGGACTGAGAGACAAAACAGAAAGGGCATGCCAAAGGACACAAGAAAATGAAAATGAAATTGGGTGACACTTGAGTGCAAACCAGGGGTGACTTAATGGCAGTGGTGTGAAGGGACAAAAGAGATATTCACATGTTGACCAATATTCACAGTCCACCAGAAGAAGGTAACTTCTGTGATGAAAAATGGAACCACATAAAGCCAACAATGTGGAAGGTTATCATCGCCACACAGGTTATGTGGACAAAGGAGACAGGGTGGCCAACAGCTACTCAATCAACCACTACAAACAGAAATTGGTGAAGAAATTGTCCACCATCCATCAGATCTCAATATTCTGCGGGTTTATGCTGTTCTTTCTTTGTTTGGTGGAAATAAAATCTCACACACAAAATTTTCAGTTGCCCTAGTGATGAATAAGCTGGCACATGCTGAACAACAGCCACGTGTACAGAGACCATTAGGAAGGCCAGCATATGTTGTCAGTAAAGTTATCAGTTGGACACTAGTGACAATAAGCAATGGTCTGTTCCATCTACTGACTATGGCGTTATGTATGTACACCTTGCAGGGTAATGAAATAGTTAGTGTGAAGTGCTGGAAATGTTAGGTGGGTTTATGTGTGGACAAAAACTGTTTCTCAGATTTTCACACCAAGATGCAGCTGTAAAATGTAACCAAAATTTAAGCAATAGAAACTACAAAATTTATAAACTTTTCACTTTTAGTATATATTTACACAATTAAAATATTAATGGCATTTTTAAGAACACTCTTCACAATCTCTGTTTCCATCTGCCTAATTATGGAGTTTATCTTGTAATTTTACAGTTCTTGCTTTGCATGATATCATTTTCTGTACGGCTGGCACTAAAATGTAAATGCATGGAAAGGAAAATTAGTAGGGTCATTACCACTATGGCATTTAAATACTCATCACTGTTGAAAGGTTAAATAATGAAACATTCTTATGCAAGTTGGTGTCTTGATTATAAATATCAGTATACCAACTGATAAGATTAATGAATGAGGCTGTGAGTAGGAGTGTGAACAGTATATTGGAAAAGATGGGAAGGAAAACATATTTATGGTACTACCCTTGGAGAAATTTCCAACACCCCAAGTCAAGTTCTCAAAGAAGCAGTATTGACTGTGTTCTGATAAAGTGCGCAATTTTCAAAATTCAGAAAATGCAAGTAATATGTTCCCATAAAGGAAATATCACAAAATAAATGGTCTTCGAGATGCCATCAGAAGACACCTGATGCTATGTAACACACCCAGTTCATAATGCATCCAGCATCCTCTCCACCAAATCCAAATATATATACAAATATGTACCGTACCATCAAAGAGACAGCTGAGCTCTATTACAGTAACATGAACAAGGAGGATGGCCTCTACCCCAGCCTCTCATCTAATCCCAGAATGAACACAGGAAGCCTCCTCTGGAGGTGTCCTTTGTTTTCTAACCAGCCCACCAGGCCCCAGTGGAAATTGTTCATTCTAGGGGCTCCTTCACCTACCTACCTTTCCTTTATATCTGCTACCCTTTGACCCTGATAAATGGCCCTATGTAGGACCACTGGTTTCTTATTCTGTTTCTTTCTACTTCCTCCTGCCTACCACCCCTCCTTAATTTTTGTTTTTACCTTCTGAGTACTCCTTCTTATAGGACCAGCAGTTCTGACACACCACTGCAGGGAGCTAGCAGTTCTAGCATACCTGCAGAAGGAGAAGGTCTTAGTCACATAGACTCAGAAGTAGGCAAGCTTCACCTAGCAAAGGCCAGATTGCCTGGGTGTGCTAGGAAAAAGCTCAAGCTAGGCGAGCCAAAAAATAACGGGGGACATACCCAAAAGTAAAGAAGTGAAGTTGTTGTTCCTATGCTTAACTAATTAAGCACTATGCCATAAAGGCATATAGGGGAGTGGATGTATAGATCCACATTTTCTTGACCTCGGCAACTAGTTTGAGGTGAATGTTCTACTTCATGCCCTGGCTGCCTTACCCCGGGGAAAAAGCTCCCAGTACCCATTGGATAGGAGGCTCAGTGGACTCCAGAGCTGGTCTGGACAACGTGGAGAAAATTCTTGATCCTACTGAGACTCGAACTCTGACCCCTTGGTCATCCAGCCTGTAGGCAGTCACTATACTGACTACACTACAAACACAAAAGTATCCTGAATCTAAATTTGAAGATTTTCATGACCAAAACAAGACTTAAAGATTTGGCAAAAATTATACTGAATATTTGTACTTTGAATTTCCTGCTTCAGGGACGTAATAATTTTCTCCCATCACACAACACTGAAACATCTGGAAACAATTCATAAATCCAGTATTTCTGAAGTAAGAAACTTGCAAGTATTCCTGCAGTAGTGCCAAGGTACTTAGAGTAAACAGTAAACAAACGACTGAAAGGAACTAGTCCAGCAGCAATAGAAATAATGCATTTCTGACTATAATCCCGTCTGTTAGGAATATGGAAACCGGCATCTTATTGAAACAAATACCAACACACATACATAGATTTGCGGTACCTTTGCCACTGTTATATGTAGTGTAGAAAACATAGGACCTATAACTGATGAATGCCATTATATATGACACCATGAATTACAATACTGGGACATATCCAAGCAGGAAGAAATCCTGAATGGGACCTCTAACAGGCCTATGCCTGAGGGTAATAGCCCCAAGGAAAAGGTGCGACCTTCAAAAAGGACAAGGGACTCTTGGGGACCATAGACCTATAAGGAGGCCTTGACCAATGTCGAAATAGCTATCCTCAAGGGAAACTATCCTGAGGAAAAGCTCACAGAAGATGAAAAATACCGCATTACTGAACAATTTGGAAGGATATGTTTCATGGGAATCCTAAATGAGAACTACCACATATAAGGTTCTTCAGGCTGGAGGAAGGCACACTCATGCATGTGTGCACCCACAAACAGTCATTTGAGGTTACCAAGTTTGCTGAAAAGGAATAGGTTGAAGAATAGAGGATGCAAACAAATCCTCCTCAAACAGAAGAAAGAGATAAGAGGAAAGACCCTTACACACATGAAATTCATTTAAACTGTCTTAATGCACAGCAAAGCAGCATGGCAGTTCTGTGCTGGCGACTTGCTGTGGGAATGGCAGGTGTAGCACTTATTCAGGAACCCTGAACCTATGGGGCAAAATAAACAGGCTTAATGAGCTCTTGCTGCACAGTGGAAATGCAAGGTCCTGCACTTATGCCAGGAATAATACGCATATTAATGTCTACCTCTGCTAGACAGCTGTTCCAGGGATATGACAACAGTGGGGAGAGAGATGTAAGGAACTTGCTGTCACCTCAGTATACCTTCTGTATGAGCTGGGTCAACCACAACCAACCAAGGAGCTGAGTGATGTCGCCCACTATTGCAGAAGCAGGAGAAGGCAACTCATCATTCAATGTGATGCAAATGTACACATTACATGGGGGAACACTGGCATTTGTTCAAGAGAAAAGCCTGATAGGGTATCTGGTGAGTGTGAACCTAAATATTCTGAATTTAGGTAAAGAATATACCTTTGTGACCTGCAAGAGGAAGGAGGTTCTCAGTTCAAAACTAGAAACCAACAAACTTGGAAACCTGGTAACTGGCATGTATCTGATGAGCCTTCATTATCAGATCACAAGTATATACACTTTCAAACAGGTAACATGGCAATAACTCAGTTTTTGAGATCCCAAGAAAACCAGCTAGGAGTCAAATAATGATGAAATGATTGTAAATTCTGACACTATGTTGTGAAACACTCATTTGGTGAAAGACACAGATCTGGGCACTGACCAGTTGCAACAAGCCATCATCTTGTCTTTCACTGAAACTGTCCAACCAGGACAGGAGTGTACCTTGATGGAATAAAGTGTTGAGCAGGCTGAAGGTCAAAACAAGAACAAAACAGCTCAAAGGACATGAGTCTGGCATACCTACAAGAATGCCCTCACCTTCTATTACAACAAAATTAGGAAAGCCAAAAGGTCCTTATGGAGGAGGTACTGTCAGGGGATTGCTGGTGTAGCTAGCAGTGCCTGACTGATCAAGATAATGACAAAACAGGTGACTTATAGGGTAAGCATCATTGGTAGCTGAAAGAACTGTTCAGAGTACATTTCTCAGATTCAAGGATAACTGATCATTCAGGAAATGCACATGGACAGCCAAATCTGGATGCACGCAGAAGTAAAACGAACACAGGAGACTGGAACCTATCCAGGACTATATTCAGTTACTTCAAAATTAAATGGGCTGTAGGTACTTTCATACCACTTAAATCAATGAGACTGTAATTGTGCTTCTGTAACAGGGAATTGAGCATTTAGTCTCCTACTTGTACTGTATACTCAAAGCCTCTCTGGCATATGGATGCACTCCTAAGGCCTGGGAACAGGTGAAAGTGACATTCATAGCAAAACCCAGGAAATGTGATTACAATGAGGCAAAGACTTCTTGTCCTATCAGCCTGTTATCCTTTCTATTGAAGCAAATGCAAAAGTTAGCAGACAAACATATTAAGGTTATAGTAATGAATGATATCCTCTGGATCAAAACCAATTTGTGTATCAAACTAGGATGCTGCACTTCACAAAGTGGTGACACACACTATGTAGCGCAATTGAAAAAAGGAAAGCCTCAGGGGCCGTCCATGACACAGGAGCTTCTGACAGAACCCACTTTGAGAAAATAGCAAAGGCTGCTGAAAGGCATGGCACTGAGTCCACCAAATATAGGCAGATCTGCTTATGCAAGAAAGAAAGCAGCCTCCCACCAGGCAGTAAGCACAGCTAGGGACTGCCTCTGTTGTGGGGCCCAGTTATAAACAAACATGTATGGGGACTCAATGAAGGTTATTATTATACAGCAGGGTATGAAAAAGATAATGCAAGGCTAACTAATGGGAAATTTCCTCAGACTGTGTCACAGATGTTACAGTCAGCTCTGGGCTTAGTCTAGCAGGAGTATGACATATCTGCCTATCAACCCAAACAAAACCCTCTACCAGGAAGAGGGATATAATGAGACTTAAGGAACCACCTCTCTTTGGTAAAATAATCCACCTGTCTACTGAAATTAAGTATACTGGACTAACTTTTGACAAAGGATTGACTTGGAAGAAGCAGATGGATAAGGTACTAAACAAGGCATAAAGACCCATCTGGACCTACAGAGGCACATTCAGGAAAACTTTGGGACTGAGACCAAAGTTACACTGGGTACACACCATAGTGTTCAGACACACATCACCTCTGCTACCACTGTGTGGTGGCCAACAGTGGAAACCAGCAGAGATGAACTTAGCAAATAGCAATGGCTAGACTGCTTGGGCATTGCTGGAGTCATGAGGATGACTGCTCCTTGGGCTCCCTCCACTACATCTGAAATTGGAGGCTGGGGCCCAAATAGGAATTTATTGGCTCCAATGCAGTGGACAATGGAAGCCCAAATATGAAGGGTATGGCATGCCTACATACCTTGAAGCATGAAGGAAAAACCCACCGTACAGATAGGGGACAGAGACAGACTTTCATGGTAAATTTTCATGACAAGGGGTGAAGGGAGAAGCAGATTTCAACCTAACAGAAATTGGAACAAGTCTGGTACACAGAAGGTTCCAAGACACATGAAAGCATTGTGGGGCTGGGGTATGTGGACATGGCATGATGAGGAAACTTAGCTTCAGCCTTGGAAAATAAATCAGGGTATTCCTTGCAGAAGTATATGCTAATAAGGCATATATAAAGTATAGATTGAGTTATACAAATACTATCATCTATATTCTGCCACAGTCAAGCACCAATTAAAGAATATGACAATTACCAGATTAGTCTAAACTGGTCTGGGACTACCATATAATCCCTGGCTGAACACAACAGAGTTCAATTATGAAAACTGCCGATCAGCTGAACACAATGGGATTGGAATGTGCATTTATAGCACCTAAACCAACATGTGACATCTCAGAAAAAGTTGCTAAGAAGGCTGTAACGGACTGGATGAACAGAGGCCATAAAAAAACATTTAGATTCCACAACAGTACTCAAACATGTTAGGGGCTTCCTGCAACAACCCTCAGCAAGATGGATGAGGGAACTATTAGAACCAAATAGAAACCAGATGAGATGGATGTGAGGACTACTTGAAAGGACACCCTTTCTAACTGGGACTAATTAACAACCTCACCTGTTAACAGATGTCTGGATTAAGAAGAGACAGTTTCACATGTCCCATATAACTGTGAGGCCTAATAATTTAAAATTTTGTCACCTGGGACATTCCGCTGTGGAATCTGATGACTACTTAGACACAGTATATTACTATACTTCATTCAAACTGTGGGGCTACTAGAGAGTCAAATAGAAAGGGACACAAAACAGACCACAGACAGTCACAGTGTAAGCACTGGTATGGCCTACACTTTATTTATTCATTTATTCCTTGTTATAATTTTTACATTCCTTTATTTTATTCTATTTTATTCCTTCCTCTACTTCTTCACTTTTCTTCTCCTGATATCTGCCCTCTACACACAGCCCCAAGTCAGTGATTCTTTCTTAATTACTTTCTCCTTGGCTGTGATGGCACATATCCAGGCCAGCAATTCCTTACTTTGTCCCCCCTCCCCACCCTTCAAATTCCACTCCCTAAGCCTCCTTCTATTTAATTCTTACTTCACCCTGTGAATTTTATTCTACTTTTATCAATTTTAATTTTTACTGATTCTCTCTCACCCAGATTCTTTCCTTGCTGCTCTACATGTGTGCGCGCGCACGCACACACACACACACACACACACACAAATATCTGCCCCTTGTGTAACTGGCACTGTTTCTTATTGGTTCAACCACAATCATGGTCATGGTTCTCCCTTCCCTACATCCGGATCACTTACTTCCACACTCACCTTACTGTCTATTTTCAAGTAGGGACAGCACATTCCCCCAAAATATCAACACATATCCACCACACATGGCATCACATCCCAGAAAACCTTAACTGTAACAATTAATTACAATTCATGTTTTCATAAGTACAGTATCAACAGCTGCATTAAAATTCTGATTTAAAACAATTCAATGGCAATTGTCATATCTATGCACATAATTGGAAACAGATGAACTGGGTGAAAATGTATGAATTGTGCTGTTTTGAGGAAAGATGATTCAGTTATTCAGTATAGAGTGGGTGGGTTTCCCCATGCACCGCGACTAATAGTCTAGTGTACGTCCCCCTTTAATTTCTACTATCGCCATACCCTACTGATACTGGTGCCCACTATCTACCCTTTCTGCCAGCGAGGTCGGTCCTCTACTGGCATTGGTACCCGATAACTGCCCCATCTACCGGAGGCATTGGAAACTACTTGGGTGGGAAACTTTTTGCCTGATTTTGCTCAGAGGTCTCCTAGAGACATGAGGATCTTTTACGTGCCGTAAATCTACGACACAGGACCCACGGTTTAAAGTCCCTCCCGGAGGACTTGTTCCCTGAATTTTTCTGCCCTTAAAAATTCCACGACCTCCACTGGGTTTGAACCCGCGTAACTTGAGTCATGAGGTGGGAACGTTACCCCTAGACTACTGAGGCCGTTTGAGGAAAGATAGTACGAAAGCATTAACAATTTCAATTAGATATTTGCAGCAGAGAAATTCAACTAATCTCAGGTCATGTTGACTGTCCACAACTTGGGTGATTAGGGGGCTTTGGGCGTAGGAACGTCAACACTCAACACCAATTAGCTGTTTAAAGTCTTTATTCAAACTGCACTATTTAAATTATAACTGCGCCACAGTGATCCACTTAACTGAATGGTGGATTTAAGCTCCTTTACTGGGTACTAATACACCTAGTCGACAGGAACCATAAAGTGTACGAGTATATATGGGGGTCAGAACATGTGTACCCCCAGTGAATGTAAATTTCAGAGTTCTCTGCCAAGCATGCTTTGAATGGTAAATATCTGCCCTGGTTACCCAAAAATTTGGGCAAAGGACATTCCACTTCAGATTTTGATTGGCTGGACCAAGCAAGCTGGGAGGCTGCTTAATCCTTCTCCAATTACAAAAAGGAATACCCACACGTGCAGAGTTTAGGGGTGAACTTTGCCACCTGCTGCGTGGCTGTCAAACTGGAACTTGGGGCAGCATAAAATGACTCTGCTAAAATTATTACTCCCCCTGTCAAAGTTTAGAATTTCTAAAGAACCCGGTCTCATGTTGTGCATTAACTTGACTGATTACTGATGGGCAGCTGGCTTCAAGCTTGACCCAAGCCACCTGCTGGGTGTCTGAAGGGGAAATCTCCAACTGTGAGACAAAAGTGACAAATGTCATAGAACCCTAAATATACACCAAAAAATATCAATTGACCTTCCCCTAAATTTGACAGTTACGACAGTAAGTGGCAACTTATCTGCAAACTTTAGAACAGCCAGCTACAGTTCCCAGGGGAAAAAAATTGTCACTGTAATATTACAGGTGATATTGTACTTGCACAAATTAAAAATTTACTTTATTACAACAAACATAAATAAATTATCCCTTACTATAATGTAAATTCTTAATAGTGTGACGTGGATGGCGCAACGGGAAGTGAGGGTCACGTGAACTCTGTGTTTCCTCGAGTGATGTCACATACCCCCACTCCTTCCACCAGTATGCAACACTCGGTAAACTGAACCTCCCCCCTCCCACGGTGACATAACAAGGGATGCCGTGATTGCTATGCAGCAATAAACAACTCTTGCTAGCGTTGCCAGCAACACCTGTAAACACGGCAACTAGGCAACAAGGAAGCGAGGTGTTTTCCCATTGTCTGGCTGAGGGTATATAAGAGAACTACACTGCCTAAGGAGTCAGTTGAAATATAGCAGCCACCGAAGACAGTGGCAATCTAGCAGTCGATGAGTCAAGTTGTATCGAGGGCATGGCAGTGACTACAGGAGAAGTATTTGTGATACTGCCGATGGCAGTAATTGTGAGATTGTAAATTGTGTGAATGTAAGAGAGAATGTGCAATAAATTCGCTACACCAAATAAGGCGTGAAGTTATCTGACACATTATACACCAAACACGTGACAATTTGGTGTCAGAACTGGTTTACGAACTTGAACACGCCACAAATTAGACGAATAACTGACTTTAAGAGTGCATCAAGTGTCATCCTGCCAATATGTAAATTTATCATCATTATTATACCACATGCACACATCTTTGAGGCTACTTCATTTTCAGTATAAAGAGAATAAATTTAATCTGCAGTTATACAATGCAAGGCATATCATCATTTGAGATATAATAGAGTTTCATTACTCAAAAGGGCAATTCACAAAGGAAAATAAAAATATCATGTTCATATTCTGAACTAAATATTATGCATTCCAGCAACACATCACACAGCATGATGTGAACACAGAACATAATGGAAAGTACACTAGTGCATACAAACCAACCACTTGCTACTGTAATTTTAACTGTCTGGGATGTAATGCTTTGTAGTGTGGTAGATAAGTATAGTCTTCTGGGATGTACTGCTATGTAGTATAGTAGATAGGTATACAGTCTTTTGAGATGCGAATCCTTGTAGCATAGTAGACAGGTACCCATATATCGTACAACACATCTCCTAAGACTGTAACCATATGTAAAAAATAACTGTCCTCTGGAATAGAACAGTGACTCAAGCCAAAAGTTATAAGGAAACTCATCATGAGTTTTTCTCTCTCTTTCACAAATCAGAAACGCTGGTATTATTTAACAGTGCCTGGTACTCACTGGTAATGGCCAACTTCATGCAATTTATTATTTTCAACTACATTCCTTTCAAATTTATATCTGAAATAATGTAAAAGTATGGTGGTCATTAGACATTAAGGACCAATGAATGGAAATGAAACTAATGGGATGGAGCTGATTAGTGAAGCATTCATGAAACATATGAAAGGAATAAACCAACTGCATGCTACAGGATTTTGAGTGACATCAACGTTACAAAAACCTTCAAAGGCCAAATCTGTGTTTCAGCATATGGAAGGCCATATTTAATACAACTGTTAAAATAAAAGACAACAATCAGTGTGTGTCTTTCTACAGTTCTGAAGATTTCATTATGTATACTGAATTTGGCATAACATTAAAATAAACTTCCAGAAGTACCACTTCTAATCATGCTGAATCCTATATTCTATACCAAAGAGCACTGAAAAATGAATGTTCAGCCCTCAGTTTCACCTGATTACATAGCACAGTGTATAACATGACTGAAAAATACACAAGAAATTACTAGCATATCTTAATACTATAGTAATTTCATTTCTGGAACTTACTGCAATGTACAGATGATAACTGTTATCAAAACGCATGCAAATTTTAAATCTGCATAATATTCTCTTAAAAATTAACACTTTCATTCGCAAAAACAATTCCTTTGATTAAAGCAGAATGAGTATACTAATTATATGATCTAGGTATAAAAGAAAAATGAATTACTGAACACAGCTTGATAATTCTACCAGGATTAAATGGACAAAAATATATTAATAAATATTTCAGGTGTCACCCTCTGGGGCATGTTTCAGGTTCATATGAAAACATTTATTCCTTATGTCCACATTCATCAAAATCGTCCTGTCATGTACATGTTCAGAAATACAAAGTGACATATCACTGATACAGACTCAGTACTTGTTCTTCCTCTCTTGTACATGTCATAAAGATAGTAAAAAGTACCCTGTTTGGTGGGGGGGGGGCATACTTTGTCCAAGTTACATAATCTCTACGGTCTAACAGCTAAAATCAGAGTATATTGAGGCATACACACTTAAAATGGTACATATAATAATATTTGTATAAGGGGTGGGCCTTCTTGGCCCTTGCACGGTGACCACAGTGATCTATTGTGCCTATAATAATATTTACAAATAAAGTGAGTATACATCCATATAACATGAAGTATACTTAATAATTACTGCTAAAATAAGATCTCCCATGGCTTCCTTCTGCAGAAAATAAATGACCATATAAGTTCTAAAAATTTTCCATTACCCTCAAATTTCAAATTAATGAAACTTCGTCATAAGTTGATGTTCATATTTACTACAGTGCAAATGAAACTGCAGGTTATACGCATCAGTATGGACAAGCAACCTCAATAACAAAGTAAAAGGAATTCATCAAGTGCACATGTAACTCCCAAGTTCAATAAATTGGGTAAGATATGAACAGGCAGCTTAATTTACCTAGTGACTCTTTTTGGAAATAACCATTCACATTTACTCATATTCAGAAAACTTGAAAGACTTTAATATAATCGGTACCATTTTTTATTAACAAATCACTGATTCTGTGGCATTCTGGTTACTACACAATATAGTCCAGTAGGTGTGTACCAACTATACCCTGAGTAGGTAGTATTTTCCTCTAAAATATTCATATTCACCAACCTGAATACACAGTACCACAACCTAGAAGACCACAATATTAGTCTTCACCACTGTGAAAACCTAAGATCTTATAAATTATTACCGTACAATCACTGATTATGTCTTCCTTCATATAAGGGTTTTAGGTACTTGATCAAGTAAAAATAAGATTTCAGTTTGAAAGCAGCCTAAATAAAACTGAATCCTACAAAACACTATCCTATCATCAATTCTGATTCACTAACTGAACTGTCATTCAGCATTTAGGGTATGTGACCTTCATTTCATACGTTCAACATAATGATACTCAAAAAATAACAATGGTTCAATAATGAACATTTTGTGTTACCTGTATTTTAAGCCCATGAAAACTCAAGGAAATACAGGTGTCCCTCAACTTATGAAGGTAATTCATTCAAAGAAAAAGACTATTCATAAGGTGAAACCTCATAAGCTGAATGTGATATTCCCATTACTTTACATGCAAAAGTCACCCACTCGTTCACAAATCCTGGAAAAAATCCCCCAGTCATTTAAATGCATGTCTTTTGATGGTAAATAAGCATGAGTTAAAGCCAGTATTGTTTCTCTATACTTCCTGTTGCAAATAACATTGTATTAGTTTATCACACTTATTTCCTCATAGCTGGTACAATGCAACAATGAAGCTTGCAGCCAAACTCATTGCTCTCCTTAGTTTCTCTGGCTTTTCTATACATCTTGTAACCACTTTCACTATCTGGGAGCCATGATGGACACAAATAACATGGATATTTATCAATAAAATGTAAGCATCAAGAGCACAGCTGATTCTGTACAATTACAATGATCTATGTGTACAGATTGGGAAAGTGGGAGATACACATGACTGGGGATGTCTGTTTTTCCCCATGCCTTGTATGTATTTCTCTGCCTTCAGAAAATAATAATAATAATAAACTTCTTAGATACATAGGTCATACAATGTAATGAAAATTAAGTTGATTAAGTGAGAAACAGATACTAACACATTTCACTGTAGCAAAAATTCCTATATTAAGTGTTCATAAAATGAGGGATACCTGTACCTGAAAAAATTATAAAATGCAAGTAAATACCCTCTTTGTGCTGTATATGGTACAATTAAAAACAACTGCCTACTGCTTATTTCTAAATATAATCAGTCCAATGTTCCTTTTTGAATTACACATTCAGTCAAAATTATTAAATTGGATAACTGACAGCTGCCCAAATTATCAAAATGTGTTTTGTGAGTAGTTAAAATAATTCTTAAGACAGTTAAATCATTTGTACTGACATGGTGCAGTCTCAGTTCTATAAACATGACAGCACAGACGCATATCTCACCTGATCGACTTCAGTGCCCGAATCAGAAGAGAACTGTGTGCCAGATTTCAGAGAGGATGACACACTTTCATGCCCAGAACTGCACCCACTACTGTCTCCACTTGGATTGCGTCCATATCTCTCCTCCTTTTTATCCAGCAAGTACTATAAGAATATAAATAAGATAGGAATGGGATATTTATTTAGATACTGCATTCACAAGAATCAAATATTGCTATTTCTGCAGTCACCCTCCAGTCCCCTGCATGAATATTGGGAAAAGCCTCAAAATGTGTTCAATATTCACAATTTCCAAAAGCCAGCAATAGTTGTAAGTAATGATGAAACACCAAACTCACTTTCATTCACATTTGTTTCTGCCACTACTCTGATGTCAGTCTCAATTTCTTTGTGATTGCTCAGCATGAGCTGATCACAGCAGCCACAAGGTATAAGGTATGAAATGCTTTCACCTGCTTCAACACTGGGATTATGGATTTGGATCCCACTCAAGGCATGGATGCCTGTTTGTTTATTCTGGGTTTGTGTCAGGTAGCAGACTTAGGATGGGCTGATCTATCCAAGGAGTTCTACCGACTGTCTTAGGTTAAGAAACTGAAGTGAAATGAAACGTTTCATGGATGCCCTATGCTCCAAGTGGAGCAACAGGAATAGGAGGAGGAGAAGAAGAAGAATAAGCTTAGTGTGAAGAACTTCTTCATTTTTGCAAAGAAATTTTATCTAAGCTTATTCATAGTAATATTCCCTCACATTTATATTTTGCATTAATGCAGAGCACAAAAATATGGGATTGGATTCCTTATGTACTGAGACTGCATAAATATTCTTCTTTAAATTGTCAGAAGATTTTATAATCAACCTATCAGTTCTTTCAGTACAAAATTTATGATTTGGTAATTAATCCCAAAATTAAGTGAAAAGCAAATACAAACTACACATATAAGAAAATGTTAATAATATGGCGTTAACACAGAAAGGAGGTAACATTCATTAGTAAAGTAAAGCTATCCTTGTAACAGGTCATGAAGGCCCATAGGGTTGTGAGACATTGAGGGTTCCACATTATCTAGACAATCGGCTCAAAGATGGCGCTAAGGTTGTCAGCCTTACGCGCCGGCTGCGCTTTACTCCCCAGGAAAATTATTTAATTAATTCCTGGTACTCATTTCTGTTAGAGGCTGAGTCAACCCCAGGGCCATAGTGCGGCCAGAAGGATTAGATCAATTGGAAAAAAATCCCATGACCTCATCAGGACTTGAACCCGCGACCTTCCAACTTGTAGCATAGTGCCTCAACCAACTATATGACCGCATGCAAAATGGGAAATATAAGAAATTTATCAAACAATTGATGTTTTGAAATCGAAATTTAGTATGTTACACTTACTACATTGGATTCAAAATATATTAAAGGGTAGGGGAGAATGTCAGATGTGCCACGTGTGTGCACTATGAACTAAAACTCACTGCCCACTTACTTCAGGCTCCCAGTCTCTGTTTATACACTTACCACATGATAAACAGAGAAATGCTTTGTTACTAGAGGGTGGTGGTAACAGTAGTGAATGTGTCACACTCCCAGTCATTGATTATGACACATCACATTAGGCCACTGTAAATGTAAACTGCTTATGAAGATAATTACAAACTTACTTCTTCATCAGCTGAAGCATTGGAGCGGGGTTTTCCTGATATATGATCGTGAGCATCAACTGGTGGCCAATATTCATGGTCCTTTTCCTTCTCCTGCAGAAACAGAAACATCATACACTCAGTGTGAAAAAGCATTTGATCTCTTTAAACTGTTTGGGATAATCTGGGGTAGTAATATTCCAAAGCATGTTCCAAAGAACTCTTAAGGTTCAGTGAGAAGTACCTGGGGGTTCCTAGATAAAAAGTATTCTATGTAAATTCTAAATCTGAAAACTGTTTCAGCTCCTTTCCCTTCCAAGTAATTATATATTAAATAATCTGTTACATAATCTCTTTACTGTTTAATAAAAAGATTCATATAACAGCCTATCATCTTGTACATTACGAACAGCTTTTATCTTGTACAAAGTAAAGGAGAAAGCCCCACAGTATGCTCTATGGTCTAAGTTTTCAATGCACTGTTGCACAGCACAGTTCAGCATTGTTTATTTTCTAATCTTACAGTTCCATACAAGGGAAATCCAGAATATAAAGGTAATTTATTTCTTTATTACATCTACAAGAGGTAAGCAGACAAAGAGCGTCACTTTTCAATGTGGTACCCTTGCTTCTCCAAACACTTGTTACATTGGCCTGCTAGCATCTCAATGCCATTTAAAAACATCTTCAGTAGCTAGCCAAATAAACATTACCTCTTCCATGTCTAGAAAATTAGCAAGCATGTAACATGCTTTAATGGTCCAAAAAGGTAAAAGGATGAGATCCAAACTATACAGCAGATGAGGCAGAGGAAACTAAAGTTTTTGCACCATTTCACTCAAAAACTGAATCACAGCACACTTCTTATAAATGGTGCAATGCAACAGTTGAGTCAATATGTTTACAATAGGCTGCAGGAAACACAATAGATGTATTAACAACCAAAGTCATGTTTAAAACTCTTTTAATATAGAGTATACTTCATGATATTGGGAGTGCATTTTGACAGGTAGTCAGGGTTTTGTATGACAATTGCTTTTGTACCGTTGTACCTGAATTTTTGGTGTTTCATGGTCAAACTGGCTCTGTGCGAAGGAGTCACATCAGGCATAATGATAGGTATTTATGAAGCAAAGTAAATCAGGTTTAGTACAAGAAAATTAGCCAAAAGTGATAACACAATTTTAACACTTTGCGGACCGGTGGCATATTTTTATGACTTTAGGACATGTTATGTTGAAACACACTATACCTTGCACTGGCACCAGGCAGACGCATGACTGGTGCATGATAGACTGCTTGAATGTTTGCTTCGTAGTCAGTAACATGATGCCGCTGTTTATGACCCAACTGTTTTCCTTTCTCACTCCAAAAGAAAATGCCTTTGTTCATCTTCCAGCTGCATGCACCAGGCAGGAAGTTACTAGTGCAAAATGGATCAAGGTCAGAAGAGGTTGAGGTTCAAGCGTTTTCCCGGAGAACAAGAAATATCTGACTTGTTCTCCGATGAGCTATCTGACGTCCTTTGTGAGTCTTGTAGTATTAGCGACTCACAATCTGATAGTGAGTGTGGCAGGGGCGAACAAAAAATTGTGGCCACAGAAAGTGAAAGTGAAAGTGACAGTAGCTCTGACGAAAGTGCAGGTAGCAACATTGCGGGGAGAGCCACATGAGGAAAAGTAGACAAAACGCCTGCTTTGGGACAGTTTACTGGAAATCCAGGGGGTGAAGCAAATTCCATCGGACCCAACGCAAGTGTCTGAAGTAGTGGAACTGTTTTTTGGAGATAGTTTCTTTGACATGCTATGTCAGAAACTAACAGATACTATCTCAAACACCGTGAACATTATGACGGAAGTTATAAGGCTTTGAAGTGGATGGATGTCACTTCAGCAGAAATGAGAAAAATTTTTTGCAATTATCTTTCTAATGGGCCATACAAGGAGGGATAATATGAAAGAGTATTGGTCAACAGATTGTGCCATTTTCAATTCATTTTTGGTTTTCAAAAATCTAAACCCTGATTCAAAAATTGAAATACAAGGCATTTCTTCTGAATGTGGCAAAAGCCTGGGCTACAGACCACACGGTGGCAGCAGAACCGGCGGCAGACACAGTCTTAGTACAACCAGGGCTGTCTACTCCCACCCCACGTAGGCCTCATTTTGACACCCCTGGGCGACTCTAGGGTCATATGCGGAAACGTACCTTCGTGAAAATTGTGAAGAGTGAACATGCCAAGGGGAAGCAGCCTTCTAGGCGATGCCGTGTTTGCGCAGTACACAACAAAAGGAAGGAGTATGACTGTCTACATGTGCAAGTTCTGTGTAATGCCACTTCACAAAGGGGAACGTTTCCAGAAATATCATACTCTCAAGCACTTCTAGGAGCACTGGTAAGTGTTCTCCAAAAATTTTAGTTCATAAAATTAATTAGGAGATTTTATATTAATTTTTAAAGTGAACAGTCCACAAGTTAGGGTAGTAGGTATAAAAATGCCGGACCCCAGGGTGATTTAAACATTTAAATTGCCACTGTGCAAAGTGTTAATAAGGGCATTTTAAGTGAATATTGTGTTATAACACTGAAAATATAATTTGGTATGTAAATAAAAATAAGAATTAAGTAAACCTATAACCTAAAGCTATAATCTGGAGTTTGCACATTACTAGATGTTTTGTGACTCATCACAACAATTGCTTCAATTACACACTGTATGTGGTAACATAATGAACTGTCACCATGGCAATTTCAACATACTGTTGCATTGTAGACCCACTGCTAGGTAATAGTTCAGACACATGCAACCGAGGAACACATCACATCCACAGTGATGTCATGCAACAATAGGAGGGCTGTGGGAAAATGTGATTTCTATGTGGCCCATGCTGAGGTGTTTTAAGCATGGCAAGTCTAGAGTTTAGTTAGTTGTGAGACAGTTGCTGACCATTATGGACATGGGCATGGAAGCTGAGGGGTCTATGGCATTTACCAGACAACAACTGACGAAAACAATGCAGACTGAGAAGACTTAGTATGTGTTGTAATGAACTGCTGAGCATGTGAATTAGTGACAGTGCTATAGTTACTTGTAGTTATGATCTGTTAAGTGTTCAATAAATTCAATTACCAATCAAAACCCCATCTACAGTCACTCATACATGTGACAATATCTAAAGAAGTCATTAAAATGATAATCCATTAAAATGAAAGGTCAGAAATTAGGTTTTCATTCCAAGAAACCAATAGATTACTGTCCTTCCCTTCTCTAATACTAAGGACTCATCTTGCAGCCAATGCTCTGATAATAGACCTCTTCACATGTAGCATTGCTACTACCAAATTCCACCAATGAACACAACCCTGCAAGAAGAACCTAATCTGTAACAACCATAATTTTAGGCTGAATACAGACTAGACTCACTGACTACTCATAAAGTAAAAAAAGTAAAGCTATCCCTGTAGCAGGCTGTGAAGGCCCATAGGGTTGTGAGCTGTTGAAGGTCCCACATTATCTAGACAATCAGCTCAAAGATGGCGGTAAGGTTGTCAGCCTTACGCGCCGGCCACCCTCTACTCCCCAGGAAAATTATTTGATTCCTGGTACTCATTTCTATTAGAGGCTGAGTGAACCCCTGGGTCATAGTGCGGCTGGAAGGATTAGGTCAATTGAAAAAAATCCTATGACCTCATCGGACTTGAACCCACGACCTTCCAGCTTGTAGCATAGTGCCTCAACCATCTACACTACCGCATGCCCCCCACTGACTACTCACGTCTAACATATCATTCTTCTAACATTCTGTAACAGTGGTCTTGTATCACCATGGGAATATACATTTTCTCTACGAACACTGTCCATTGTTTAGTTAAGAAAGACATATGGTGTCTTGAACAATGATCTCCCTCCATCTTCAGGTTGCAAGGAAGCTACCTACTCCATGGGGCCCACTAAATAAATTTAGCTCATATCACTAGGCTAAATCTCAGTGAATGGGAACAAATAAATGCAGATTACCATCTTCTGGAATGTGACACTATGCAATTTTATAGGAAGTAGCCTCAAGATGAAGGCAGGAGTTTCCCCTGAAGTAATGGAACCGAACTATCAAACTGCATGTTATCACATCGCAGAAGACACTAATCTTCATAGTCATTACCATGAGAACTCCTGACATCACACAGCAAAAACATTAACAATAAGAAGAAGAAAAAAAAAGATTTGAATTTCCTGATGTCAATAATTAACCGTACAATCAATATCATTCCTGTATACGATGCACTAATTTAACCGCCTTTGTACTTGAACTGTATGAAATTACACTCGTAACAGCAAAGTAATGAAATGTTTTGCTTTCCTTCAATTTTTTCTTCAGCCATTTGCATGTCTAAACATCACCTTATTCATTACTATCTATATGGAAATCCTTCACAAGTTCAACCATTGCTATTTGATGTATGTAACATTTCTGACACACAACCAATTACAAAGAGCACCAGCAACTGACCAACCATAACAAACACAATATAACACTTGTGAACAAGAAGTACTGAATCTCAACTCACATGGGAATTTATGTGGGATGAATCAGACTGCAGATGGACATGGCTATAAAGAATATAAGAATGTAAGAATAATAATAAGAATAATATAAGAATACTGCATGTTCAGGAATGTTTAGAGCAAGTCTGCTATAGTCATTAATGGTCACTGTTTGAAGCTGGAGTGATTTTGCTGCATACCAATTTTAGTACAGAACAAGCCATGTGCATTACATTTTGTGAAAACACTGCAAAAGTGGTAACTGGAGGTTGCTAATTGATGCAAATATTATTTTGAGATGCAACAACGAACAGAACATGCATTTGTGAGCAGTCACATCATTTTAAAGTCATATGAATATTTGCTGAAACTGGCAAGCTTTTCAACCCAAGTGCGGCATTAAGTGCAAAATGACATGGGACTATTTGAGAACTTACTGAAGGAGGAATTTTTTATGGATCATGTTGGGCAATTTTAACAAAAGATTTAGAAATGAGGTATGTCTCAGTAAATTCTAGTCCATAATTACTGACAGAAGCAGAAGGACTGCCTGTCTGTGGCTTCCGAATTGCTAGAATGTGCTGAAACCAATGAAAACTTCCTAAAATGCATGCCATAATAGGTAATGAAAGACGGGTCTATGGATATGATCCCAAACTAAGCAACAGTCATTACCAATGTGACAATGATTTCAATTATAAGGGTGTTGTGAACCACGATTATGATCCACAAGATCACACTATTACCAACATTTATATTTACAAATGCTGACATCTCTGTGATCCACTGCAATGTAGACAGGAGAAAATGTGGGACTCCCAACAAGTAGTAAATTCACCATGAGAATGTACCTGTTCAGCCCAGCTTGAATTGAATTTTTTTAAAGCTTAACATGGTGCTGTACAACTCAGACAGCCTCATTACCTACCAGATGTGGCTCCATGTGAGATTTTTCTGCTCCCCAAAATTAAGAAACCCCCAAAGAAAGAGGATTGATAATGTGGAAACAAGTGAACATGTTGCAATGCAGGTCTTGGTGATTAAAATAAACGAGTCTGCGAGTTGGTTCCAGCATTGGCAGGTACAGCAGAACAAATGTGTATGCACTGAAGGAGCTATTCCTATCACTAGATGTCCAATATTTTTTTATTGCTAGTGGGGTGGGACTAAGTCCCTTGTACTGATGCCACTTCTCGCCTATTGTACCAGCCCCAGATGATAGGTCAGGGTGATTGTGTAGCAATTGGTGGAATGAAGATTCGCAGGGGAAACTGAAGTACTCAGAGAAAATCTGCCCCAGTGCCACTTTGTCCACCACAAATACCACTTGACCAGACCCGGGATCAAACCTGGGCCACTGTGGTGGAAAGCCAGTGACTAACTGCTTGAGCTATGGCACAGCCTTTTTTAGATGTCCAATATATTAGTTTCCAGATATTCAGCCTCAGTACTTATGATCATGTATCATACAGAGGAATGTGTAACTATCACTGACTGCAAATGTGTTTCACTTTTATAATGTATCTACCTCATGAGCTGAAAATTCCAGGGCTGAACTGCTTATTTATATTCTAAACATTATTAGTAATTCCCTCCCCACATAAAACAATACAAAACTTCCACAAGGTATGAACATCTCCTCAGGCAACATCCACATCAAATATGAGAGTTCAGCCCAACATTTAATAGACATCATTCCTTTTTGACAGTGATAGAGAAGGTGTTTGAAACTCCTAACTTTAACTCTGAACTGATACAACTGGTCACCAAAGGAAATTTTACCACCTTCAGTCACCATGAAAGCTTCAAATATTATATTTCATGAGGTAATTTCAGTGCCTTCCCTCCTACCCACCCTCACTTCTACACAAAGCTAAATAAACATAAAGAAACATTATCATAAAACCTAAATAAAAAAATGCGTGAATCTCAAATCTCATTAAAACTGGGCTAGCATTTACTTCATAATGTTAATGCACATTTTGCACAATTAAACTGTATGTGGATACTTACAGATGGAGCCAGGCCTGGTGGCAACTTCACTTCTACATCTTGCATTTCCTTGCATCTAAGCCAAGCCCTGAAACAAAGAAATTAATACTTTTATACAGCATATCAGTTTCTGTAGCTTATCTAGAAGTAAATAATTAAGTCACCACCACTAACCAACATAAAATTACATATTCCAAGTCCTTAAACATGGTAAAAAAAATGTCAAATTTTCATAATACAATTCAGCATACCACATCCAAAAATTATCATATAATTCTGACCAACAGACTATAACATAACTGAACATTAGAGTGCAATGATTAGTAAATCTTCATATTTTGCTGGTCTTGGGTTTGAACCTTGATCCAGAGATCTGCTATCTGGACCAAGATATCTTATAATTTTCTTCTATCTCTAAAAGAGAACTAAGGAACAGCACCACAATATGTGTCACAACCATTTCCTTCTACTTTCCCTTTCATGATTCATAATTACGATACCACTTCATATTCCACTCTATATACACTCTAGAGATGGATAAACACATAAATGTCCAAGGATACTTAATGTACTAAAGCTATTAAGGTACTTAACATACTAACTAAAGTGAATTAAAATAAGTAGTCTTGCTTCAGCAAAATGATGGTTACTTAGCTCAGCAGTAAATGTTATCCTGTTAACAGTACCTGAAGGCTCATAACTGACATCACAATGCTTCAGACAGTTCATTCACTTCACTTTGCACCTTTTACAACTTCTTATCTAAGATGAATTTCCTATTATCCTCCTGCCTATCTCATTGTCTTTTCTCACATAATTTTGCATTTCTATAGATTTTTGTTTCTCCCTTGTGTGCTCCATGCCCTATCAATCATAAGTTTCAGCATTATCATCCTAAAGATTACAGCTGAAAAGTACAAGATTTTAAGCTCATTAGAAGTTTCTCCATTATCCCGGTTCTTCATCTTGCTTAGATCCATACATATCCTCTCACCCCCACCATTTTGTGGTCAAGTATGCTAAATGCATGTTCTTTTTGGTATAATTTGCTTAAATTCATTTCATGGAATTTTGTAAAACCAATTCCATAATACAGAGAGGTAAAGTAACACAATCATCTCTAACAGCAAACTGAAAATATAAATTTACTTTGATAGTATACCTGAAGTGAGAACTTTTCACATACAGAGTGGTCATCTTACAATACCCCACAAATCGCTGAACTGTTCAAGCAGAAGAGTTGGGCACTCCTCGCATCTAGTATGGTTGTGTAAATTCAACCTACAGCAGAACTGACAAGCCTACAGCCTAACACATTACAAATAAAACTTATCCAGATTACAGCACATGCTGGAAATGCTCTTGGTTTTTACACATATACCCCTTCATACCTCCACATGTGTTATCCCCACAAACAGAGTAAACTTCAAACTTGAAAATCTGTTCACCTATGAAAAGCACCTGAAAAACTTCCAAGGAGAAAGTTTGAGCCTGGCAGTAACTTCATTAAATTTCTGTTCAGTGAGCATTCAGCATTCTAATTTGGCTTGTGACTAGCAATGATGTAATTGAAGCTAGGTTTGAAAATTCTCTTGATAACAAAGGACAGCATTTCCAGCATCTCCTGTAATCTAGGTAAGTTTCTTATGTAAACTGTTGGGCCACAGGCTTGATTGTTCTGCAAGTAGTCTAGATCTCCATGACTCAGCTAGATGTGAGAAATGACCAATTCTTCCACCTGAGTAACCCAATTTTGCAGGAAGCCCTAATATGATCACACTGTCATTACCTTTAATGCATGGCAGTTCAAAAATACATGAACCTGAAGAGTACCAAATTCTGGGATGTGATGCCATGTAGTCTAAGAAATGAACCCATCATTTAAAAACTATGTAGAAAAATTACAATTTGGAAGAACAGCTCCAATCACTAAATCAGATGTTCATAAACACTGTATTTATGATCACTGTTATCAAGTGTGAACAATTTTAAGATAGGAACAAAAACTTAAAAGTGTGCATGGCTACATTACAAGAAATAACATTATCCTATATGACTGAACTGATTCTCTTTGGCCCCCACCCCCATTCAGTTCCGAAATGATGTGCTTCTAGAAGCAATCACAAAGCCAAGATCAATCAAACTCATTTTTTCACACCTCTCTGACAGCTCTTCTTGGAAACAAACTGCTCTCTAAAATTCAAAGCCTTGCAGCTTCTACTGTCCCTCCTTTGTCTGAATTTAATGGCTTGTCAGTCAATTGGTTCCTCCCTTCAAACTGTCACAGCCAACATCTCACTAAGTCTCTGAAGCATAATTATGACCCAATGCTCTCACAAATCTCTTCTCCAACTGCTAAATGGTAAGTGAACTTGATAAATGAAGCAACCCATTCAAAAGTGTCCACTTTCATGAAAACTGCTGCTTCATATATTTTCATAAAAAATATTAATCATTATTTTTAGATTCATGTCAGTGGTTCAGGATGAAAACAAGATAAAGTTATCATTCACAGTTGTTTGACTTTTTGTTTTTAGAGTGCTGTGTCACTATTTGGGCAGTTGCTTAATGATCATCAATTCACAGAAACATCCTCACAAATCATGCCTGCAGATTTTTTTATCTTTATATAAACTGTGACGGTGAACAGCACGCTTCTCAAGTCATGCATGAGATGGCTTCCCACGGTGTGCATTTTGCAACGCAATAAGACAACTTGATTGCCAACAAGAATTCTTAGAAATGAACGAATTCAAGTAAGGATTCTGTAAGTGGAACTGGACTTCAGTCTTTCTAATTGCTTTTCTAGCTACATAAGAATTTAAAAATATTTCTGAAATCATAAATGCTCTTGCCACAATAAACATCTGGATGTACCTAATCTAAAGTCAAAAACAAGCACAGTAAAACCTGAAAATAAATTATACAAATGATAAAAAGTTTCTTTATCCTGAGTCATGATAGAAAGAAGAAAAGGCCAATTTTAGGACTGTGAAGTTTAATGTTCATTTTTATGATCATTTCTCAAGAAACATATCCTGTGTAAACCATTACAATGGTAACTCTAGACTCCTGAGCCTCTCAGAAGCATTTCAATTCAGAAGGCAACTTTTCTGAATTACTGTGAAGTATCCATCAACAGCCATAAACTCAGGCAGACTACAATAAAACACTTACAAGGTATTTCTAGGAAACCTGTTTACCCAACGAAGCTACAAATTACTAATTCCTGGAATAATTCTCTTTTGCTCACTTAAAACTCTCCCTTCCCCCCCACCTTTCCCATCTACCCCTGGAGACTTAGCCTGAAAGAAACATGCTGCAACCCAAGCAAGTATGCTATTAATCTACATAAGAGATCTACCACAGTTTGTGTAGAGTCCCTTGCCTGGTCACATCACCTCCCTCATGACAGTGTGCTGGATACCAGTGGACTGGGTAAGTCTGAAAGTCATCTGTTCACAGGGAAACTTAATCTATAGTACTATGCATGCAAGCACACACATATGCGTGCGTGCATACGTTTACAAAATCATGCACTAATGTTTTACATACAAAGGAACATAACGAAGTCTTTTCATATATATATATATATATATATACGTTAACTAGAGTATGCATGAAGCTAACTATTAATTTTTCACTTTTAATATAGTACTTATCATGTAAAAACCTGTTGATGTGGCAAGTTCTTACCTTTTCCCCATGCAGTAAAACAGGATGGCCAGGCCAATGAACACGATGACTCCACACACCCAGATAAACATAAGCATTTCCTGGGGTATAACTGCAACACATGATATCATGATATCAATGCCATGTCTACTAAAAATACTAAGTACAACTAAAGGAACTTGATCTTCCTAATTTCACATGTGAAACACATTTCTTGTTATGTCTAGCTAGAACTGAATCAACTCAACCACACTATCAAGTGTTTAGAACTGTATCTGGAGAATTTAACAGCATCACAGGTCCTTTACAGTTCCATCTCCGTAGGGAATCAACATATGATTGTTGGACAAGGACATTAGGGAAATCATGTAGACACACTTGAAGTTCCCTAACTTACTAACTCTATGGGGCAGAAAATTTCTTAAAAAGCTAATACCATGGTTGCTCAGCTGGTGAGAAAATTCTGAGCCTTTATGGAACCTAAAAGTTTCATTACCATGCTAACAAGGGTCTGTGACTGATCCCTGTTCAAAGCCACATGAATCCAGTCAACTCTCTCCTATATTATTTCTTTTAAGTCCATTTTAATAGCATCCCCCATTATATGCCTAGTTCCCCAAACCGTCTCTTTCCTTCTGGTTTTCCTACCAACATTTTGTATGCATTTTTCTTCTCTCCCATGTGTGCTGCATGCCCTGGCATTATCATCTTATTTGATTTCGTTATCCTAATAATATTTAGTAAGGTAGAGGTAAAGTTGTCCCTGCACTTAACTAATTAATCACTATGTCATGAAGGTGTATGGGGCAGTGGACTTATAGACCCACATTTTCTTGACCTTGGCACTAGGTGGAGGTGAGTGGTCAGCTTCATGGCCCTGCCACTTTAGCCCTGGGGAAGGAGCCCCACGCACCCATTGGATAGGAGGTTGGGTGGACCCCAGAGCTTGTCTGGACAACATGGAGAAGAGAAAATTCTTGACTATACCAGGACTCAAACTCTAACCCCTCTGTCATCCAGCCCATAGCCAGTTGCTACAGCGAGGACGCTAATAATTAATAATATCTGGTAAGAAGAACAAATTGTAAAGCTACTGATTATGCATCTTTCTCCAGCCTCCCACATTTCCTTCTTCACTGATACAAATATTCTCCACAGCACCCTTTTCTCAGACACCTATATAATCTTACCTTAATGTGAGAGACCACGTTTCATACCCATATGAAACAATAAGAAAAATCATAGTTTGTACATTTTAATCTTTGTTTTTAGGCAGCAGATTCTGAAATGAGAGGCAGCAAGAATTCTTTGCATTTAATTTGTTCATAATTTCTTTTTTGAATATAACTGATTTATTATTGTCATCCCCAAACACTAGAATTTTAACACATTTTCAAAGGATTTACTGGCTATGCTTAAACTGTAACTCTGTCCTTCATTTTTATGACCAGATACGAACATATACTTAGCTTTGTCAATGTTTACTGCTAGAATAACCTCTATATTTGCAGATAACTGAGCTTCTGTATAGGTCTTCTTTACTGCATTTATATTTTTTAACAAATTATAATTATCAGCATAGATAAAACGTTGATGTGTCCCATTCAATTCCAGTCCACACAGCATTTTCTGTTTTTGAACCTTCCTAATGGCATATTCCAAAGCAAAGTTGGAAAGCTATAGTGGTAAGGCATCTTTTTGTTTCAGGTTACTGTGAATAGGAAATGCAGCCAATGTTTATCTACATGGAATTTGCAATATTTATTGCTTTAACACATTTTAATTGCCATAATAAGTTTTGTAGGTACAGTCAGTGCTTTTCTTCCAGCTAGCACGTATATTGGTAAACAACTGATGTGTACCTGTAAACTTGTTAAAAATAAAAAATTTACATCTGCTGGCACACTGTATATTTCGATACTGATGCTAAAGCATGTTTGTTTATATGAAAAAGGGGTGGGTATACCAAAAAGGATATTGTACAATACTTCTCCTGTAACTGACTTAACATATTCTCAGTCTATAAATAGCTAATGTAGTGAGTTGTTTGAGGCACTATGCTACAATCTGGAAGGTCCTGGGTTTGGTTCCCGATGAGATTACTGAATTCTTCAATTGACCTAACTCTTCCAGCTGCACTATGGTCCTGGTGTCGGCTCAGTTTCTAACAGAAATGAGTACCAGGAATCTTTGTGGAGGTAAAGGGTGGCCGGTCAGTGCATAAGGCCCACAACCTCACAGCTATCTGTTACCTGATTGACTAGAAAATGTGGGAGCCTCACCTTGCAACCTTATAGGCCTCCATGGTCTGTTACAAGGATAGCTTTATCTTTCTTTTCACCTGTCCCACTGCACTTCCATTGTTTTCTACACTATGTCACAAATGAAATGAATCTATCCGTACTTGATCTATTATATTTAAATTCATACTCAAATATAGCCAATGTTTTTGTCTATATGTGGAGTTAATCTTGAGTGAAGAATGTTGGATAGAATGTAGTTAGTTGCATTCCTTGATAATTATTAGTGAGCTCTGTCACACTATTTATAAACAGATATAATAACAGACTTCTACAGTCACGGCAATTCTTCCTCGCACCAAACAGAATAAATAAGTTCATGGATCTCAGAATGTAATGTTTCATCCACTGCTTGGACTAATTCTAGTAGAATTTGATTAATACCCGGAAATTTGTATTTTTTTTTTAATTTTCTGTAGCAATCCCAACTTCAGAAAGCCTAAACTCAGATAACAATTTTTCGGCTGTATGTGTTACAGTCTTCCTAACATCAACACCATATAGATTCAATAGCTGTAACCAATTCTTCCATCTATTCAAAATGTTGTGGGAATATGGAAGCAGATATCCTTTTCATTCCTTACCAAGTCAGTTCTAGGTTCATATTCCTTATTAAATTTATGTATGTCCCTACAAACTCTAACATTTTTGTTTCTACTGTTTGTTTCATAATTTTGTCTTTAAATATTTCCAATTTTTTACTGGTATGCCTACTAATTTCATGTCTCACACTGTTTAGATTGTCTGCATTCATTTGGCTTGGATTTTGACACCACTGCAACTTCGCTTTCTTCCAGAAATCTAATAACTTTTAGCACTCTACAAACAACCATGGTTTATGCTGCTATAACTAGTACTAACCAAGATCCTCTTTGGCCACAGTAAAGACACCATTATATAACAAGTACTACAACCACAAAATGTATGAAGATAATCTGGGTTGAAGTGAAAGACTTCCTGTTTGTACTAGAGTCCCATTTTCTAAAGAACAGAAAATACTGAATGGCTTCTTTGTTCAACCAGCAACATAATCTTTCCACTACTTCAAATTAGTGTGTGCTTGTTCAAGCACAATTCCATTGCATTACACAATTAATTGAATAATCAATCAGGTTATCATTACACACATGGCAGATGTACTTGTATCAGTGATGCACACCTGTGTGTGGATGTAATATAGTGAAAATACATGTCTCCAGTTAAGGAATGAATGTAAAAATATTCACTGGCTGTATATATAGAAATAACATTTTTTAACATTTCAAACTTCACAATTCAGAGAATGCAAGTTTAAACTCAAATTCAAGTGAACTTGGTTAACCAAATAACCACAGAGAAACTAGAAATATGATGATGAATCAGAGGGATTTATTCTTGTGACAGCATGGCAATGCTACATTGAGCTGACACCTCCTTTTATAACACTAGGATATTACTAGGGAATAACTGAGATTCAAGTAAGATTACATCTGTAAAGTAACAAGTATGATTTATTTTTTACTCCAGAAACACTGGAACCCCCCCCCCCAACCTCAGTACCAGTACCTTTGCAGCAAGAAACAAAACACTACATGCTTTACAGAGCTGCAAACAAGTAATTTTAAGGCATAAAGGAAAAATACAAGCCTTCACCCACTCAGGAAATGGAACAGCAGCAGCACATGGAGAGATCACGTTAACAAAATGAAAATTCATTCTACAGGGTTTTGATGATGGTGTACTATACTTGGCATAACCAAGTTTCTGGACTCCATCCACTGCTCTGGGGCCAACCACCACATAACATTCTGAAAGAGTACAACATCTTGGGAACTAGATCTGTGTCTGAAACACTGTGTTCTCTCAGAATACATGATGATAGAGTCCAGTAACTTATTATCCCAAGACTTTGTCATGATCTGTTACTATTTATTTATGCAGCATATATGTGGATGCTCATGTTCATGAACTACACATTTTCAATTGGCAGATAAGATTAGATTAATCAACATGCAATATTATTTCAGAATGGTCAAAGACTTCGCCTAATTATGCCTTCACTGGCTGAGTCTTTGACTTGTCAGATACGAGGTTCTCACGGCAGTAACTAGAAGACTACCATCTTCTGGAACGTGATGTTGTGCAGTCTAGCAGATGCTTACACATACTTTTGAGGAATGGAGTGCCTCCAAGTTCTCAATCAAAGAGTAAGCCAAGCATGCAGGAAGCAGAGTCAGCTGCTCATGGAAGAAGTGGCATGGATACCCGCCACAGTAAGAGTTCTAAGTACAGGCCACGCCACAGCTCAAGTGGGTAGTTGCTGGCTTCCCAGTGCGGTGGCCCGGGTTCGATCCCAGGTCTATCAAGTGGGATTTGTGGTGGACAAAGTGGCACTGGGGCAGGTTTTCTCCGAATGCTTCAGTTTCCCTGGCCAATCTTCATTCCACCAAATTCTCCATCATCATAATCACCCAGGGCAGGCTACAATAGGCCAATCAGTGGCCGCTGTGCCAAGTGGACCCAGTTTGACTCCACCTCCCACTAAGTGAATTTAAAGAGTTCTAGGTAAACCAGTAGCAGCAGGAAGAAAAGTGATAGAGCAAAGGACATTATAAGAGATATTTTTGTCTAAGTAAAGAGATGCAAGAAGGGGAGATAAACAGTGGCATGAGCAACTAATGGGATGTACAGGTAGGGCCAGAGAGTAATACAGGCTACAGGTAGAGTACAGGGGGGATGAAAACCAGCAGCTGCCCTGATGTTGTGGGTAGGAGGACAGAAAAAGACACAGTCTGAGACTGAAGGCAGAGTATGGAGGGACATAAAAAGAAGTGGAAGAGGAAGGACAGTCGTAGTGAGGGTACAGAAACTGACAAACTGGAGTGTCAAGTGCCCTGAAAAGGGTCTGCACACTGGGCCTAATGGTCAGGTTGGAGACCTATGAGAAATTCTACAAAGAAGGCTTCCTACAGTGTTTCAGGGAGTAGTTTTCATGACTTGCTTAGGCAGAAGACGTTCTCCCTGTTAGGGTCTTGTCTGTCTCCCACCCACAGCAAGTCTCTTCTTCCTTCTTTCCATAACCTACCTCCAGCACCCATTTTTTTATTATTATTCATAGTGGGGTGAGACTGAGTCCCCTTGGTACTACAGCCACTACTGGCCTACTGTACCAGCCCCAGATGATATATGATGGTGATTGTGCTGCAAATGGTAGAATAAAGACTGGAAGGGGAAACCGAAGTACTGGGAGAAAACCTGCCCCAGTGCCACTTTGTTCACAACAAATCCCATATGACCTGACTCAGGCTCAAACCTGGGCTACTGCAGTGGGAAGCCAGCAACTAACTGCCTGAGCTATGGCATGCCTGCAGCCCCTATTACTCCTGACCTACTTTCACCTCTCACCAGTCACTTGTGCTACTACTTCTTCCACATTCTCCAACATCTCTACTCAGATAAAAATGGTCCTTATAAAGCCCTCCACTCTTTTACTCTTCTCCGTGTCCCAATTATTTCACATGGGGCTTCCACCCTCGCCAATATCCATAATAGTTTTTTCATGCTCAACTTACTCTGCCTGCTGCTTGACTGCTGGCTTGGCTTACTCTTCAACCCTGAACATGGAGTCAAAATATTCCTGTGGAACACTGGTGAACTTCTACCACACTACACAGTGTTAGATCCCATAAGCTAATATTCTTCATCTCTGTCTGCTTCATATGATTACAAAATTTATATGCCATTCCTATCAACTTTTGATGTTTTCAGCATACAGTACTTTACCCTACAGATGCTAGGAACAAGGAACTTCCATGTATCGGGGATTTAATACTGGCATCAAGCAAAGCTTCACTTCCAAAAATTTGGCATCCCAACGTTTTCTATATTTAATATTAATACAAAGCTTCAAAATATGACAGAACAAAAGAGGTCACTAATATAGTGACTACAGTGGCTTTCATTCACTGCATGTAGTCACTGCTTAATAATGACATGATAGTTTTACTTTTCAGTCATTGTTGTACTAATATGACTAACTTTCCTTTATTCTCTCTTATAAAATGTAATGCTCAGTTTCAGAATTTCCCAAAACAGGCAATTTGTGAAATGAGAATTCAGTCTCCTTCTGTACTTAAACTGATATGTCACCACAGATGTATGAAGTGAATGATTCCTTTTTAATCCATGTCTGAAGATCTCTACCGATTCCTTAAGACTTATAACATGGAAACTTATGAAAATAATTCTGGAAGAACAAACGGACTTAAATCCTTGAACCTGCTAGTCCCATTCTCCTTGACTTTGTTGTATACAGATGAACTTCAGATTTTGTATTAAAATCTTTCACAATAAAATCATCATACATTTATTTATCTTACACAAAGAAAGCAGTCCTGTATTGCAAACAACTCCGAACCACCTTCCCTTAATTACATTGCCATTCTTGATAATAAAAATCTGGTTACTTCACTTTGTGATCTATCTCACATATTAATTAATATCTTTATTAACAAATTCAAATATATACTCTCATATGTAATCAAATATAAATTAAACATAAATATTTCAGGCTCACTCTACAACTACATTTCTATCATTATACTGAGAATTTAATGCAAAACGTGTAACGTGTACTGACATGTAACAAGACAAAAATCTTAATCTAATGCATTTTATTTAAACATTCATATCCTAGAAATGTAGTTGGCATAGCACCTATATTCTACTAAACTGGAAGACAGAATACGTAAATTCTACATGCCATTGTTCTATTTCATTTCACTGATAATGGATATTTTACTGGTGCAAGATGACAAATTCACATCTACAGCACACAACATGCAACAACTGTCATAACTGGCCTTATGAAGAACTCTAAAGAGCAGAAAGCATTAATGTGAATCACTATTACCACCACCAAGACCACCACCATATTTGTCACCATCATTATTTTTTGCCAGTGTTAGGTCTACAGACCATAATCCATTTCCTTTTTAGAGAGATTCCTAAATATCTTATTCGGCATTCAAACATTCAAACATTTTGGGGATCCTATCAAAATGAATCCTTACAAAGTGCTCTTTACAATGCATTTGATGGCCTCAAAGTGTTTGTAAAAGTTGTAATTGGGCTATATTTTTAATTCACTCTATCATCAGAACTGGTGTATTCTAATCTGTATCCTAATCTACATCCTGCAACACACATGTTAACTTCATGGAAAAATGCCTTGTCACCATAGGATAATATAAATCTAAAAGGATGTTTTAAAAATTAGAATTTCCCTGTGCCCCGAAACAAAAGGTGTTTCAGAAAACTGGTTTACAAAACACAGTATCTGGACATATGCCCATGAGATAAACATCTTAAATAATTATAAATATTACATTTTTCCAATGTCTATTAATTAATAACAATTTAATTGTTTTCAACAGTTTCTGTTAACTTTCAGTTTTCAGTATTTAACTGTACATGAAATTCTGGAAAGAATCAATGGGAACTGTGTTTGATTTTGTACCTATAGCTACTATACCAAGAGTGTATACTTTTGCTTCCCTGAAGTATGAATTTTGCCTCTTCAGTTACCATGCATTATTTTAAGTTTTGGGTGCTCCAGTTCTGAAGATATCCTGAACATGCAATGTGTAACTGCTGTATGGGTACAACATCCCTTGCATATAAGCACATCATAAAGCATAAAAATCAATTTCATATCAGGGTAACACACTGAAGTGACTGGCCAGCTGCTTTTATTCCCTAGAAGGGAGCTCCTAATACCAATCGAGGGGACACCAGTGGGCTCAGAAGCTACATCAATGGAAAACTGAAAAGTAAATTCTCCTCTCTTCTCTCTGGAAACAAACTCTTGCTCTTGTCTGCAACTTATTAACTGAATGAATTAACATGTATGTCCTAGGAAGGAGTGAAGTACATAAGCCTGCTGGAATCACACTTGCCCAGTAATAAGCAATTTTATCCTTTGGTGTTGGACATGGCAATACTTTCAAATCCATTACTGCAGAAACATATGTTACATCTGTGGCAGACAGACAGCCCGCCCACCATAACCTGCTGCAATGCCGCAGAACTCTAAAAAAATATATTTAACATTTCATTTAATTCTACCTTGACTTTTACAATCAGGTGAAAACTGTAACAAAATTTACTGACTGGTTGACAAACAGCACCCTCCTGAAGCAAACATTACAAAATTAATATTTTCAGGAATATGTCACAGTCTGAAATCCCAGCACACTAATTTAATGTGTTCATGATAGGAAAGATTCTTCATAATTTTAAAGGGCCAAGAACAGTCCCACATTAATGTATTTGTATTTTACAATAAATAAATATATCTGATAAAACACATCCTACCAATCCCTAATATGAAATTTTCTATGTGAGTTCCAAGAGGCTACTTCACTTTGTACACTATTTCAAACTGTTGTAACTTTATAGTTTATTAGCTTGAATCTTCTATACAGTGTAAAAAAAATTAAAGAGTCAAGTAAAGTCAGGGAGAATAAAGTGATACTATCATGTCCAGATATAGTAAATTACATTAAAGCACTGTTAAGTTTATTATTCCAGACAGAAAAGACAATTACCTGTTAGTTCAGAAATAAGATGTTGAAATTTATATTCAATCAGAGTTTCTAGTTCAAAAGAGTTCATACAATATATATAATAAAGAGGTTACATTATAGGAACATAGCAACATGTCCTAGCAATACTTAGTTTTGTTAGCTCAAGATGTGAAGATAAGAATATATGTTAGAGAAACATCTCATTTTATCACCTTTACCACAGCCAGATTTTGCCAGCCAGCTGCAAGTTAGCAATTCGCATTTAGGACGGAATTCTATATAAAAATAATTGGCAACCATACTTATAAATTTTTAAATTCTTAGAATCCACCCACATGTTTAAACATATAACTATAAAGCCGAAGTAATTCTCAATGTAAGTTTAACAATATGATTCTACGTGTTAATATGCGGAAATTCTTGATTTGGGAAGATATTAAATTCATATGCCAAACTCGAATTACATGTTTTACCAATTACATTAATTTTATAAGATGATTCAATATTTTTCTTCAGGCATATAACAAAATATATAAAAACTAGCATGTCAAAAATCTTATTCTCCTCTCCATTCTGCCATGTATCTTCCTACCTGCAGCTACCATGAACCAAAGGGTACATGTACACACTGCTATAGATATTAATGAAACTGAATTTTTCATGCCGCAGAATACATCAGGAATCATCTGTGTCTGTTTGGAATATTTCATAAATATATTCTGGCAGCACTGTAAAATCTTCATCAATTTCCAAAGGACTTCTATTTCAGTTACTAGACAGGATTTATTACAGCTATACCTTATCCTCCACAACAACAGGTTTACATTGCACAAACATATGCTCCTCTTTCAGTTAGTTATGAAGCTATGTGATTTCAGCAACATCGTAACATTTCTATTCATAGCTCTCTTCTTGGATAAATATGTTTCAGTCTGGGAATACTTCTGTGGGTATGTGAAAGAATGACAATGATCCTTTATGTTCCCACAATCTTCTGCAGAAACTTGCCACGAATCATTACCTACTCACCTACTTACATTTTTGTTTTTTTCTTTCAACATAATATTGGGTCAGATATGCAAAGTAATGACAGAACATTAACAGCTCACACATCAATTAGGCCCAGTAAATGGTTGCAACATTCCAAATTTCCTTGTTTCACTACATTATTTTTATATAGAAATTCATTTACAATTTATGGACCATATAAGAGCAGGGCATGAACAAGAGGGAGAAAACAAATTCACACTGTTCCACATGTAAACAGTGTTCATGATAGTGACTGCTGCATATAGCGAATTGGTAAGACTTGTACCATCACAAAAAAAAAAAAAAAAAAAAAAAAAAAAAAAAAAAAAAAAAAAAAAAAAAAAAAAAAAAAAAAAAAAAAAAAAAAAAAAAAAAAAAAAAAAAAAAAAAAAAAAAAAAAAAAAAAAAAAAAAAAAAAAAAAAAAAAAAAAAAAAAAAAAAAAAAAAAAAAAAAAAAAAAAAAAAAAAAAAAAAAAAAAAAAAAAAAAAAAAAAAAAAAAAAAAAAAAAAAAAAAAAAAAAAAAAAAAAAAAAAAAAAAAAAAAAAAAAAAAAAAAAAAAAAAAAAAAAAAAAAAAAAAAAAAAAAAAAAAAAAAAAAAAAAAAAAAAAAAAAAAAAAAAAAAAAAAAAAAAAAAAAAAAAAAAAAAAAAAAAAAAAAAAAAAAAAAAAAAAAAAAAAAAAAAAAAAAAAAAAAAAAAAAAAAAAAAAAAAAAAAAAAAAAAAAAAAAAAAAAAAAAAAAAAAAAAAAAAAAAAAAAAAAAAAAAAAAAAAAAAAAAAAAAAAAAAAAAAAAAAAAAAAAAAAACTACTGTCTTCTGTGATGGTAGAAAATTTTTACATTACTACTTGAGAAATTATTATATTAGGAACATTAAAACTATGTTTCACTATACTACACATTTCTTGTTGCAACAATATTATTAACTTACTCCAGTAAATATTACTATTATGATTCTAATTTATATTTATACCAAATAGCTTATAAAACCCTAACAGAAACATGAATCCCAGAAGCCCATCATGTTTCTCTACTCATCTGTACTGTTGTGCTGCAACAGGCTTTTGCAAAGTCACAACAGCTACACGAATCTGATAAAACACAACAAAGTCTATTTATTGTATGCAACATACTTAAGAAACTGAAGCAAGAGTTTGCATATTCTCTTCACATCCTGTTTGCTGTATGCAGACTTCCAACAGGTACAGTACCATTCAAAATCTATATCCTTGCCAAATTCTTGCAGCAGACCTGAGCCTTCTATTTCTCCCCCTTCAAAACCACGGAGTACTTCCATACTTGTATCTTGCGTTGCTTCCATTCCCATTCTTAATTCAAAATCCTCTCTGAAGCTTTGTTTCCTGACATCCAATCCCTGAGACCAAGGAAGAATAATGACTGGGATTTTATTACCTGATCTGTAGCAATTTGTCTCCCCCGGACTGCTCCAGTTTCCATAGTGTGTCACATTGGTGGTCCCCAAGTTCACTGCTCGCACTAGGAATAAGTACTTAAGATAGCCTTCTGATTCACAGTTTGGGACTGGAATTTGTGATTCAGTAGCTGCAAGAAAATAAAAGAATTCAATAATAAGGCACTCAGCCACCAAAAAAATGAACTCCATAAGAAAGCATTATCTACTTAGTTTCTTAAACTTCAGACTGAACACTGCTGTACTAATGTGCTATATGTGGTTCCAGAAAAACCACCATATTCTACAACTCCGGATTTCTTCCATTTCAACAGAATGTTATTCTAAAACCATCAATTTTACATTCCCATCCTCAGCAAACAAAGCAAGCAGCAAGCATGTAGTGCTAACACTATAATTGTATTTAGGAGACAGACACATAATCTTGTCTTCTCAGCTGAATGTCAAGCTAGTATCTTACAATAGGTCATGACAGCCTCTTTCTAGTTCTTTACCTACACATCACTGATGATTATATTCCAGTTGATGCAACATAACCTCTTCAACTGAAATATCATAACTAAATAACCCTAGAATCAATTAATCAGACAGTAAGTATCTATGATATTAGTGAAAAGGGTTAATGACTTAAAACGTGGCATGAATGAGACAAAATGAGTTAACCATGAAAATACTTACCTCTCTGAACTTTATCATATACACTGAAAAACCTAAACAGGTATAAAATCTTAAAGGTGTAAGACTGCAAGCCTGTGCTACTGTCATCTTACTATCTAAACAACTGAAGCAAAGAACAGATAGTGCAGAATCCAAATGCTTATGTCTCATACCTGTAGTGTTGTACAGGAAGGTTTCATTACCCCCACTGTCTTCATCCACCTTGATTACTGTCACCTCATAGTAATTTATGGGACCTCCACGTTTAAGTGGAGGTTTCCATGACACCAATACCATGGATGAGTTGATGTACTGGACTGTTGGATGTTCCATCATACCCGGTACTGAAATGTCATTTTGTTTTGTGTATTTTGAGTCATCATACATCTTAACCACTGTTAAAAGCTTGTACAGGAATTAATAAATTTATAAAAGAAAACCTTGGTGGAAAACTAATATGAAAATCAGTATACTCATAACAGACCTAGGTACATGCTTCATACTGTGGTACTGATTAAAGTTACTGTTGCTGTTAGTTCAGTTTCTCTTCCCTTTTTTATAATCTGCACACTATATAACTCTTCATATACTACAGAAGAAGAAGAAGAATGTTTCAGTGCTTAAATCATGTATATATTTGATGTTATTTTTTAACATTTTAAAATGATGCACACAAAGTAATAATCATTCTGCATATATTATAATAAACACTGTGCTGTGAAACTTGAACTTTCCTCATAACTAACAGGCCCAAAAGATGTCTTACTCCATTATTCTCCATCTCCAGTTTGCCTTACCCATTCAAACATTATAATAATCCACATTCTAATATTAAATCATTCTAATTCAAAATTGCAACTTATATATTAGAATTTAGGATGCACAATTTGCATGGACCAGTCCCTCTGGATTAAGGAACCAAAGCTGAAAGACAAACACAAAACAACTGGCTTCAGCTTGTGCACAATTATTAAAGGACTTTTTGTCATGAACCTTAAGTGTTCTGTCAAGCACAGTTTTAGTAAAATATCTGTAACATAAAAACACCTGAGGATGGCCATTTGGGGCCGAAACATGTAGTGTTGAAGTGTAGAATGTAAAAGTGTTGCAATTTTGACAGAAGATAAACAATGGACGCTAATTTGAACAATTGCAATGGGATGCTGAAATACAGAATAACAAAATCATTTTTAATTTTTTTAAAAAGAATATCATGCAAGTCCGCTAAAGCAGTACATTCCATGTCTCTGCCCATTATATGATCTTATTCTAACTGAAGAGTCAAGCTTCTTCATACACCTATGTCTTGAAAAGCAGACACCAAATTATACACTAATAACCTACCTCCAATATCAGTCTGGACAGTAACAGGTGAAGATTTTTCAGAACATGCGGTAGTGCAGGCTACCACACTCACGGTGTAGTTGTAATAACTCGTTAAGTTCTCCAATTTCATTGACACTGGAACAGTCTCTGGTCTTTCCTGTATGAAGATTATCATCACGTCAACATCCAGAAAAACTCTGCTAAGCTAGATTATATACAGAGATTCATACATATCTTCTGAAATACACTTATTTTAACAAGCTTTAGGAACATCACCTAAAGAGCAGGCATTACAGTGTGCATTGCAGCAATGAGTAATTTTATTAAATTCATTTACACAAGTATATAGGATGAAAATTCAGGTTTTAAGACTGAAGAGGCAAACAGAAAACATATCCTCTTCTTTGAAGGTTTTCACAGAGAATAAGGAAATTTAAGTACAGATGATAAGTATGAATGCATATGTCACACACAGTACTAGTAGCTGTGAAAAGAATGTTGTCCAAACAGCATGAAAAAGTAATTCTCTAGTCTTTTCTTTCATCATTCCTATTTTATGCAGCTACTCCCCAACTAAATTTCCAAATAGAACATACTTCCAAACGTGACACTACAAAACTAAAAAAAACCTGGCCTATAGATAAAGGAAAGGACATAATATATTAATTCTGGAAATGTGGAATGTGAATGAGAAAGCAGAATTTAAGAATACACCACTGTCAACATAAATGTCCCTCATTCTACACACAATTACATTTCTTTACCAGAAGGCGTTTTTGATCTCATAATTTTTCAAAGGTCACAAATCTGGGAGCCATTATTTGGTGAGCTCTGTTGCCTGACAGAGATACAAATACATACGTAGGTGAGTCAAATGAAAACCGTAAAACTGAGATAAAAATTTGAAATATTGCGCCACTGTCCTATAAGTTGGCAGACATGTTACCAATGCTATAACGAGTATCCTATAGGTGGCAGTGTAGAACAATATATTTTCAAAGTACTGGAGACCTGTATAATAGGCACTGAAGGTCTGTCAGCATATTAAACCCCAAGTCTCTTCCATGATACATATGTAAAAGTAACATTTTCTGGATTTTATGATGTCATGATTCTCCCATTTTTTCCAGCAAGGTTTTTCTTCTGACTAAAATTTACCTATACTTGTGCTATATGTGGTGCAACAATATATGTTTAGTTATACAGAAGGGGATAAGTTTAATTACAAGTTGTCAATTACCATCACACTCACAAGTAAAATAAAATATGTGGTACAGTCATTAAGTTCGTGGACTGGTTTTATCGCATCATATTAAAAGGTATTCACATACACTTATACAGATCCACATCAGCCATCAAATTAGTCACCGTTGGAGGCTATGCAAGTCTGCTAACATTGATATAACTGGCGAAAACATGAAACATACTAGCAGGAAATTCCCGTATGGCGTCTCCTGTGGTACTGACAACCTCCTTGCATGATTGAAATCTACAACCATATAACTTTCCTTTCAAGCAGTGAAAGAGAAAGAAATGGCATGGTGCAAGATCAGGTGAGTATGGAGGGTGTGGCAAAACGGTGACCTGTGCAGTGTGCAGGGGCATTGTTGTGCAGGAACAGCCAATTCTTCCTATGCCAAAGCTCAGGATGCTTATGATGAATTGAATCGCATAGATGGATAAGGATCTCCTTGTGTCTGTCCTTGTCTACAGTTGATCTGTGTGGGATAAATTCCATGTGAAAAGTTCCCGATGAGTCGAAAAACAGTTCAAGCATCACCTTACCTTTTGACCTGTCCTGTCACAGTTTTTTCTTTCTTGGCAATGATGGTGATTTCCAGGTAGCCAATTGTCACTTAAGTTGCAGATCATAAAGAAAACACCATGTTTTGTCTCCTGTAATGATCTGGTTGAGAAGTGTCTCATCTTCGTCAGCACTACTGATCAGATCCACAAATGGTCACGCGATCATCACGTTTGTCTTGCGTTGGGACATGTGGAACAGAGTGCTCGGTAACATGCATCATGATCAGGTAATCTGTGAGAATTCTGTGGCACGTACCATGGCTTATCCCCACTGCTGCTGTGATATCATCAATCAATTTTGGAATGTACCAACATTGCAACTTCTTCAATCTTGCATTCAGTTCTGACTGCTTTTGGCTGACCACTACTATCATCATCCTCCAAAATGTCTCTCCCCTGCGCAAAACGTTGGTGCTACTTAAACATGGCACTGCAGCCTAAAGCTTCTTCGCCGTACACATACTTCATCATGTTAAACATTTCGCTAGGGGATTTGATTAGTTTGTGGCAGAACTTGATGTCTGCCCATTGTTCAAACTGCCACATTTCCGATTTCTGCCACTTGCATTTAACTGCAGTTCACAACAGAGGTCACAGTTCTGCTTACACTGTTTGCACGCAACTGCCTCTTGCTGTGACGAGATGAACTGACAGAGCATTATACATGCCTCAACTTATCCCCTGAAGTCCACGAACTTATTGACTATGGTAGTATTTTGTTCCATTCTTATCCACCATTAAACACTTCCTCCAAAATTCAGACTGACTAAACAAAATATTGCCTTCACTAAACTTATATACCATAATGTGATGGTTATTATTTTGGCGAGGACATTGACACATCTGGATTTAATGCTGTAGTAAATAAGTCAATCTCTCTTCACTCCCCACTTTTTAAACTGTATTTACTGTAGAGCAAAATTAAGATACTAGGTCACCACTAAATTTTAAATTAAAGGGAGGAAGTTAGTGGGATGTTTATGGCATATATGACTCTGAATGCATGGATGTGTGCCTTTGACTCCTAATACTCACAATGAAATACCGTATTTGTCAGCTATAGCATATTTCTTCATTCATTTATTTACATACTGTTGGATTTTGACATTTCTTTACACTATTCACTGTACTTGTTCTTTGTCTTTCATTTGTTTTAAAGATCCACAGGTCTGGATCCACCCCCAAAGAGCTTTACCACCTCCACATTACTAAGAATTCGAAAATTTAGCAGAACTGATTCTTTGTAACTATGAAATGAATTACTGTATGTTCGTATAAGAGGCTGGCTAGAGAAAGAGGTCAGATCTGAATTTAAAATTTTGTTACTTTAATAACTCTTATATTAACACTTCACTAAGTATAGTATATGCAGTATAACATACATTATTCAGTGCTTGTAAATATCATTGCAAATTCCAAGTTTGTAACTATGTGACTCTTTATCATTACAATTTTGTGGGCAATTAACAGCTGTGCTGTAGATGTAACTGTAGTTCAAAAAGCAAATAAAAATTATCTGTACAATGGATTACATTCAGAAGCAGGGGACCCAAGCCAGTGCTGAATAAACAAAATAAATTTCACACCATCATAAAGTAAGAAACATGTGAACTTCGTTGTATCTCTGACATTTGCTTGTGCAAGTCTAATACATTATTTTACATACATTTGTGTTCATGTTGAGCCGTTTACTTGTGTCACCATAAAAGACGTCATAGTTCCGTAGTGCCCCATTCATTGATTTTGGTGGATTCCATGTCACAACCATTGACGTGTTAGTAATCTCTGTGACATTCACTGGACCTGGAGCAACAGGTGCTGCAAGGGACAGATATGATAATGTTCAAGCTGGCACTTTCTTATTGTAATCTAGTTTTACTTACCACTACACATCCACCTTTCATAATTCATGCTTTCTTCAGTTAGAGTCAGAAATTGTTCAGCACTTTTAAAAATCAATATGTAGGAGAAATCTCTTGTCGATACAAATTTCAGACTGTGACATGATCATGGATAGTAGTCATAAAACATTTATCTTAAACAGCCAAGGAAAACTGTGGGGAAAACAGCCTCAGAATCAGATCCCACAATTTTTCTAAGTGCATAGTCTGGTAAGGCATGAATTAAAAAGTTCATGTTGTCTTTCATTCTGTGACTAACCCTCTCATATCCTCTGTCAGAAGGACTCTAACATTGTAATTTTCTTGCACAGGACCAGTCAGAAGGGCTTCACCATCAACTCTACAAATTTATAGACACACTATAATGTCAAGATGCCTGTTACATGTTGTTGCATTCTTCTAGTAGTACCCATACAGGACCAACACACTGCAGCAGTTTCATTGTTTCCTATATTTCTTTTTTTTTTTTTTGCAAATTACTTTGCAGTTCACGAGCATGACGTTGGAAACAGAAAGGCTTGGTAAAAGTTAACAGTGCAATTTGTAAATACAATATGATGAAGTACAGTAAAAGGTTGATTGAAGGTTTCTTTACTTAACTGTTTCCCCACATTTTGCATTAATTTTTTGTGGCCATGGTCAAAGCCTCACATAAATAGCATCCTTTTCCCTGAAACAGTATTTCTCATTTTTGAGTTCTGTTCACATTTAGTGAATACAAATCTGATCCAAATATAAAATCTGTAACTCAATCTAATACATGCATATCTCATTTTATTGTGATTCACTTTACTGCACTTCAAACATATCACATTTTTTACGATTGAAGGTCAAGGAGTAATTTTGACGTTCAAGCCTTAGTATTAAAGAATACAGTTCATAAGGCTATAGGTGCCATTGATAGTGATTTCTCTGATGGATCTGGGAAAGTAAATTGAAAACCTTATGGAAAGGATTCGCTATTCTAGATGCCATTAAGAATATCTATGATTTATGGGAGGTCGTCAAAATATCATTATTAACAAGAGTCTGGAAGAAGTTGATTTCAGCCCTCATGGATGACTGTGAGGGCTTGAAGACTTCAGTGGAGGAAGCAACTGCAGATGTGGGAACAGCAAGAGAACTAGAATTAGAAGTGGAGCCTGAAGATGTGACTGAATTGCTGCAATCTCATGATAAAATTTTAACAGATGAGGAGCTGCTTCTTACGGATGAGTAAAGAAAGTGGTTTCTTGAGATAGAATCAACTCCTGGTGAAGATGCCATGAACACTGTTGAAATGACAGCAAAGGATTTAGAATACTACACAACTTAGTTGACAAAGCAGCAGCAGGGTGTGAGAGGACTGACTCAAAATTTGAACAAAGTTCCATTGTGGGTAAAATGCTATCAAACAGCATTGTATGCTACAGAGAAATCTTTCATGAAAGGAAGCGTCAATCGATTCAGCAAACTTCAATGTTGTCTTATTTTAAGAAACTGCCACAGCCAACCCAACCTTCAGCAACCACCACCCCAATCAGTTTGCAGCCATCACCATTCAGTCAAGACCCTCCATCAGCAAAAAGATTACAATTCACTGAAAGCTCAGATGATGGTTAGCTTTTTTTTAGTAATTAAGTATTTTTAATTAAGGTATGTAATAAATAACCATAATGCTATGGCACACTTAACGAACTTTCTGTGTTATAAATCCATGAAGACTGGTGGAGAGAGACTACAGACAGTAGCGTGGAGTGCTTTGTAGTGTGCAAATTGGCAACAGTGTAATAATTAATTGTAATTATGACTTGTAAGTAGTCAATAAATCCAATTACCAATCCAAAAACCATCTTTAGTCACTGTGACATATGACAGCATATTTCAAGATCACAAGCCACAACATATGACGAGCCTTCCCAAAGAACTACTGAAGGTATCAGAGAATCTGCAAATCCTCCTGAAGTGATACTGCAGCAAAGGTGATGAAGTTGAGATGGGGATGGCACAATATCAAACGAGACTCAAGCAATGACCACCCGCCTCCCAAACTAAATATAGCCCAATTTTTTCATCACTTCATCACAATAAAATAAAATTTCCAACATCAACAAAAGCAGCCTCTGGTACCACAATTTAAAACAAGAGTCAAATGGACTGCAATAAAAATACAGTATCATCCAGTTCCAACGGATGTGGTATCAGGGACAGACTGGGATTACAACTCTAGAGAATGTCAGCATTTCAGTTCACAGTTATATTTACAAGGTTCCATGACATATTCCTAGATATGTGCCAATTAATGGACATAACAGGGGCAAGAGAATAGCATAAGTTCATTTTTATGTAACAAAAAGCCCAAGAGAAAGAAGTTCCCAAATTGTGTTCCCCTGGTGGCCATCTGGTTCACCTATGCTGTCATTCTGTCCTGTAATGAAACTTCCACAGTCTCATTAATTATATTCACCATACATGGGGTCCCATCTTCAAATTGTTAAATTACCCAAAACACGGGAAGGCTATCAGCAATCGGTGACTAGGAAACACTCCAGTGTCTCCAGATCGCACTTGCAAGCCCCTAACAGTGTCACCCAGAGGGGTATGTTTCTCTATAATTGAGTTACACTGTAATCCTTTCAATGTCAAACACCATAAATAAAATAGAAACTTTCTGTGTAATTTCAAGTTCTAAGAAATCTATGAGACTACTGCTAAGATGGTTTCACATTTTACTGCATCAGCAATCATCCTAAAAGGGCATAAATTTCCCAGCAGGTGGCCAACCAAATGATGGGCTGGAATGAAATTATATCAATTAAACTGTATATACATTCATCTGGGCCCAGTGTTCAATAGGATACATAGTTACAAGTCCCTATTATTTTCAATTCTGACTGCTTGCTAGGAGCAGCAGAAAGTGGAATAAAAATATACGTTGGTCTTTAAGGGGCAGTGATGTAAAGACAAAGTCTTGGAAAGCAGTAAGATTCTTGTTAACGTGTAAAGTCTGAAGAGTTGATTGGACAAGAAGAGGTGCTCTTCTAAGGGTGAAGTCATAAGTTACCAAGAGCTGTAATTTGTTAAATCTACTAGAGTTTACAGTACAAAGATGTTTTATGTATTTGTAACTAACGAAGATTTATTCAGTGATATACAATGTTAACCTGAGACTGAGCCCATAGAACTAATGTTGTATTCTCTGATCTAAGCGTTTTTTATATCGATACAAACTACAACTCATCAACCACACACAATCCTTCTTATAGACTCTCAACTGTCTGATGCTCAATATATATCATTATTTCTCTGATGTGTTGAGGTCCTCAGATCTCATCAGCTCCACCACTGACACAGTTTTCACATAAATACCTTCCTTATCATATCCAAATTTACAACTCTGAGATTTTAGTCATGTGTAATAAGGAAGATGGGACCTCACATGTGGTGAATATAGCTAACTGAGGAGATGGCTGATATTTTGCTGAAGTCTCTTGTGTACTCAGGATATCTCCACAGACAATTTCAATGTCACACATTCTTTGCATTCAGAAATTTTTCTTTTATTTAAAATTTGTGTGTAAAGTGTATACAATATTATGAACCTAATGTTAGATTCTAAAAGGTTCTGCAATGTTGTATAATGCTCAGCATCACTGGGTTTTTGGACTTCACCCATCATCCAATACTAGAATATCAGATGATCAACAAAGGCCAAAACCCTGTAACTCCAAAACCTACTATGTTAAATCAGAACATGGAGATAGAAAGAAAGTTCACATTACATTGCAAAGTGCACATAACCCAAAATGGAGAGGAGGAGGATAGGGGAGGGGAGAAGGAAGCAGAGGAGAGAGAGGAGCAGCAGGAGAAGGCAACCTAGAAATGCTGCATAAAGAAATGGCCAACCATCTGGGACTTGCACCATTAACTTGGAGTGAACTCATCCTATCAAGACAAACTAACAGAAGCCTAAATGAAATATGGGGCACAGTCAAAGATGAAAACCTTGAAGCTTGTAATGATGAATCGGAGAGAATTCTGTTGTAGTGGTTTCAGCAACAGAGATCTGAGAATGTGCCTATTATTGGACCTATCATACATAAGAAGGCTAGTTAATGGAATTGCACTAAGACTTAAAAAAAAAGACATTTTTAAAGGGATTTTTAATGCTACTGCTACAACTGCTACTGATTCTTTCATTAACAATATGAAAACTCCATTATAGAACATCAAATTTCTTAATCTGCAATGTTTTGGAATTAAAATAATTACTTTAAATTATAAATTGACACAATATTGAAAAGGACAGATTTCCTTTTTACCATAGTCTAATGTAAATTATGGCACTATTAAAATATGTGGTGAATAAAAAGGTTGGGTACTGCTTTTTCATATTTAACATAAATTTAACATTGTCAAAAATATTAATTCCCATTGGAGGAAACACAAGTAATTTATACCTTAAAGAGTTACAATTAAAAAACACAAATGTATGTATCTGCCACATAAACTCTGGCCATGGAGTAGAACTAAAGTTCAGAAGGTTCCCCAATCAGTAGCACAATACATGCATGATATCAAGACATGAGTGGTTTTTGTATCTTACCATCAAATTATCCGGATATAACATCCTTGAAATAGTCATAAAATAATGCAGCACTTAGCCACGATTTTCCTCTTCAGATAAAAAATGCAACCATATTTGTTCCAATTTATAATACCAGTAAATGATCAATTCTTGTACACTACAGCGTGAAGTTCATGTGTTTTATGTTCTATATGTATTACGCATAACTATGTTTATAGATCTGTTAATATTTTTAATATTTGTTCTTAGCTTATAAAATAAGACTATTAAATAGGTCAGCCTCACGAAAATCCATTCAATTTCCGCTTACCTGAATAACTTTGTAATTCAAGTCCCAGTTAATGTTTGATGTGCTGGCACCTCAGTGCCAGATATTTTCTGCATCAAATTATTCAAAACTTGACACAATAGGTTTCATACAAACTTGTACAAACAGAACATAGAGCGGAACAAGACATATACCTGCTTCTAAAGTGGTATTGTATAGAGGTTCACTCTGCAAGCCTTCACCACTTTGGGTAATTACTGCAATGGCTACCATGTATGTGGTATAGGGTTTCAGATTTGATATATTGCCATGAATTGTTTGTGGATCACCCATCACTGTTGTGTTCAGTTCATGTTCTGAAACACAAAAAACAGTACACTTGTTTAACTGTTAAAACTGAAAACCCTGACCCTTACTGTCTTCCAACAAACAACTTCAAAGTCTCAAGTGGACTGTCCTCATGCAAGGCAAATATTTGTATGCATACATTACAAAACGCACTCCAATCACATACTATGGCCATGCCATGTCTCAGGTACTTAGCTGTTACTTCCTTGCTGTTGAGGTCAACATTCAGTCTCAAGGCCATTAATGTGGGATCTGTGATGGACAAAGCAGCCCTAGGGCTGGTTTTTCTCCAAGACTTCAGTTATACCTTGACAATCATAATTCCATAATAGCTCCATACTCATGCATAATCATGCTCCCTCCTCTTCACAAGCTGGTACATCAGGCACACTTGGGGCAAAAGTACCAGGAGACTACTCACCTTCACCCTAATTCTAATATTATGAGCATTCTATGAGCAGTCATATTTTCTTCTGCTACCTGCAACCTGTTTGTTGGACTACACCAGCCCTCACCTCCATTCCTGTTCATACACTTCACCCACACTGTCATCTGCAATTCCATATGTCACCCACAGAATGTCTGCCACTCTACTGTTAGTGAAAAATACTTAAATTGATGTACACGGGTGAAAGTGTGAGGAGATTTTTCTCCAAGAGATGACACTCAAATGCAATCAAACTTCAGAGATCACGAAGGAAGCAATTCTGCATAAAAGCGTACCTTAATGTCTAAATGCTTCTTCTTTAGTTCTAGAATTCAAATGTATTCTACATGACCCACTGTTTAAGAGTATGAGTAACTTCATGCAGATGATGATTCACTGTCTGTGTTTCTGATTCTGTATAAAATTCTGTAATTTGTAACTATATAAGCTGTATTAAATCTTCCTGACTGAGGAAAAATGACTCACCCAGGAATAATAGTGTAGCATGTAAAGCCATTTCTAGGCAATGGCTCAGTAAACACATCTCGCACAATGGGCATGCATGCAACAACAGATGTACTGTTGGAAATGGGGTTTTCTATTCGATCCATGCAAAATGTTAACAAGGAGGACAACTGAAGCAAGAATACACCCTTGGAAGGGAGACATCATTCAGAGATGACTTTAGCATGGAAGCAGAGGAATAGCCATTATTAAAAACCACTACAAGGAAACGACTAGTGGACACTGTAACAGACTGAGAGCACTAGTCTGGTTGCTCAAGTGATGTGTAAAGTGTGGTGATTGGCGATGGCACTATAATTAAGTGTAATCACAAGTCGTATTTTGAAGTGGTCAATAAATTAGGTCACCAATCCAAACCCCTCTATAGTGACTCCTGCAATACTTCATGGGGCTGACAAAAGTGTCGTTATATCTCCAGGTAAAATTACTTTAATGTAAAACAGAGCTAAGACGTCAATAACATCTGATATCACACACAAATTTCTGACATTTGTCAGATGTGAAGAGAGTTTTGGATTAAAATTATAAACAAAAAAAAAAAAAAAAGAACTCCGTGGTTTTCGTCTGCAAGTGAACTACACTGACCCAGCGACCGCCACTTGTCGGCGAAGTTAGTACCAACTTTAGGAGATACAGGGTGTCACATGGTCAGCACGAATCCCCATGGCCGTTAATTATGGTTTTTTAGACTGGATCCGCTATTTTCTTGGAACCGCTCCTCAATTATCCTCATGAGGCTGAGTGGGCCCCGTTCCAGACCCACTACTTCTCAGAAAAAATCTAGTAGCGCTGGGAATCGAACCCGGACCTCTGGATCTGTAGCCAGGAACTCTGACCACTAAACCACATTACAGTAAGATTAACTAACATGTGCAATGCAGAGCCTTAAATTATTTAATGTACTGTAAATTTAGTAATGTAAAAAATAGTGAAATACTGTGGCAATGTACTTCACATAATCTGTAACTATACTCGTACACAGTGAGCTCCAAGTCATTTGCCTACCAAGCATCCAGAAATCTCATCCAAGTGGCAAATATTTCAAAGAATACATAATATGTAGGAACTATGCTACTGTCAACACAACAAATATTTCAGTTATTACATTAGACATTTATTACTGCGACATGTTTCAGTTATACATGACCATCATCAGGCAGGAATACATATAGTTATTGAAACACCAATACAGATCCTTATCGGTGCAATGCGTCATATTGAATATTAACATAACAACTTTGCCTCACTTTGGAGTATAGTTAAAATAGCAAATACATGATTAAAAATAAAAAGATAGAAATAAATAATGGTATACTATATATAAAATGTAAAAAAATTTTATTAAAAGATATTAAATGTATATTAGAAGTATATAAATTATATTAAAAGGTATTACAAATTATATATGTAGGTGGGTTAGGGGTCTGTATGCCAACTAAAATATTTTATTTTAAGGGTATATCCTGCTACAGTGCAGAAATTGGGCATATATGTTGTGCAGGTCTTGTTGCCAAAATTCTACATAAGCCTGGTATGTGAGGCCAAAAGAGACGTTTTTCAATGATGTGCAAGTTTGGTGGTATGTGGGTATTTGGTAGCACCTCACTTGTAGGCAGAAACACTTCACCTGGCCCATCAATTTCCAAGGTTCCAATGATGACGTTGACCATGTAGCGAGTCTCTGTATCTCAGGTCTCATCAACAGAAACGAAAATCTTCTTCCCATGCACTTTATTCCTAATCATTTCCAGGATTGTTGTAGCACTTGGAAAGGTAGTGGATTCATTGGGGATAGATTGACACAAATCACTTCCAGAAAATGTTTCAGTTTTTCATTGTTCAGAGCCCAAAACAGAATGTTCGCGAACACCAGAGCGAGCACACAGATTTGTGGAAAAATCTGATGACTTATTTCCACCTTCCAATGAACATTGTTGCAGTAACACTTGCACAGATTTCTTTTTGCTCGAAATTTGCACTGCTCGTATATGCTTGTTGAGGCCGATATATTGTTGTACTGTGAAAATTTTTTCTGCCGCTAATTTTGTGTCACACATCTTACAGTATAAAATTTTACCGTCAGTTGAAAATATATCATGTCCAAATTGATACAATCTGCTTTAAATAACACGATTTAGATGGCTTTGCTTTAGCCATCGTGATAAAATGAATCACTCTAGTGCAACACATAACTGAACTTTTCATACTGAGAACCTTTCGCCAACTGTATCTTTGTCTGTACGGTGAAGGGCGAGAAATTGAAGACATACAGAGTTTTACTGAGGAACAATATGTCATAAAAAGCGAGGGATTCCAACTAGAAATATTTGTAACTCAGCAAATTCCTTTTCATAGAACTTGGAAAGGGCCGCAGTGTGCGTGACCGCTGTCGGTACGACAGCTGCCAGCTTAAAGTTTCATGATGCGTAATGTCAGCACTTTCCGCAAAATGAACAAAAAGGATGGGACACTGTTATGCCGTAGTGGCAGGGGGGCGTGGAGGTGTCCCGCCAATGCCACCAAGGCGTCGTGCTGCCACCATCTTGTTATGCCGTAAGGAGGGGCTCAGTTAAATTTACAATCACTGATGTATCTGCCGCCTTGGCTTGAGTTTGCAATTCTCCTGGAGGATTCGGAGGGTGGCTGGAGTTGGCTGGGAAGATGATAACACTTGAGGGAATGCTAGGTTCAATTAACATCACAGCGCATTTCTATCCTACTCTATTCACCTATGTCGCTATATACATACTATATACACCATTTGCTGACGTTCATCGGTTCGCATTACATGTGGGTTATTATCCTGTAGCACACACATTAGTTCTACTCCTGTCACCCTGCTATTGGGTATCCTATACCTCTATCTCTCTTTCTCAGTAAACCTAGTCCATCTAGTCTTTACTTTCTCTCCCTGGAGTTTGCACTTTAATATTATCACACTTAATGTTCATGGCTACTTACTACTTACTTGAGCTGAGGAGACAGGCCGCCATCACCAACCAACAACTACTCATCACCATCACTCTCTTGGCGATAGCCTACGGCTGAACTCTGTATCAATTAATAATAATAAGTTTTTTCTGATTGATTCCTCTAGAGTTTATGTACCCCTCTTTTTGCTGACTCGCTGGGTTCCGGGGGTGTATTCACCCGCCCATCCTGACATGATTTTGGGTCGGTGTGGCCCACTCATTGGCTGTTTATCGAGAGGGGGTTGGCTCTTTCAGGTCTACCGCCCTCTCCGACTCAGCGTTTTCCTCATGCCATAGTTTTTATGACCCACTTCGTATAGCTTCTTCCTCAATGTCAGCGTTATTACGCTGTCGTGCTAACATTCTGATTACTAAGCTATTGCCTGTTACACTTCTTTGCAAACCCAAGCTTCCTGGTACGTTTCATTATTTCTATTTCTTAATCTTAAAGTCTAGATACCCTTATTCCAAATTACCCAAAAAGACATATCTACTTGTACATAACCTTTGGGGCATAACAGACATTATTACAACTTATCTTTTCATACTGTGGTAGCAGGTATTTGGGGTGCAGCTGCAGGCTGCCTTTGTAGAGGCAGGAGAAAGAGAATGAGAAACAACACTTTACTTGCATATTATTCACATTTCTGAAAACATATGAAGCACAATTCCCTAAATTGGCTAAAATAACACAAAAATACCCTTAAAAGTACAAAAATTTACAAAAACATTACCAAAAAACAAAAACTTAAAAATGACCTATAAAATCTATAAAATACAAAAAGCAGCTAATCTCCAGGATCTATATATTTACGGGCATCGAATAGGATACAAGGAAAAAAAGATGACATGCCATCAAAATCCAGACCCGGGTGATTACAGTGAATGGACGGAATAGCCCCTTCATCAATCATGTAAACTATCTTGGTGTAATCTTTGATGAGAGGATTACATGGTGACTACACATGGTGACTGAGGCCTTCAGAATATTTATCAGAATCCATTCCCTATTCAAAAGTGAGCATTTAAGCGCCAACAATAAACTAACCCACCACAAAGCACAGTCCTTTCAATATGGCATCTCCATGTCATCCTCCTGTCGAAGATGACACCAAGACACATTACACTATTTACATAAGGAATGTCTCATCTGTTTAGTTGCAGTACATCATCGAGGACTCTTGGATCTTCTGGAGAAACTGATCACCTGAGTTTTCCCTTCACTGATCTTAATATTCCAGTGCTCACACCATGAATTCACTGCAGTAAAGCTATGTTTAAGTTTAGAAAGAACATGAAGTTCATGTTTCTCTGTCGCATAAATACAGGCATCGCCTGTGAATAAAGGAAGATGAGTTCTGCTCAAGAGCCAAATGACTTGCATTTAGTAAGTTTCTTACCTCAGTTAATTTTTGGATTGTGTTTTAAATCAGCTGTTTGCCTGCAGTGGACAAGAGGCTGACTGGACATAAGTTTTGAGAAAATTTTGGGTCTTTGCCCAGTTTTAGCAGAGTTATATTTTTTGCTTTCTTCCAAGATGTCACAAAGTGACCAAACTGAAGGCAGCAATTGGATAAATGTGTTAAATGCACAAGAGGTCTTCTTCGTAGATGCCAGACATATTCACATTTGGAATGCCATCAAAACCACAGGCCTTTCATATTTTCAAGGATTGAGGTGTCACAGGGTCAGAAATTAACAGGGATGTCTTCATTGTTGGTAGCCAGCAGGGCTTTGACTGGAGCGTCTATAAGTCGTCTATAGTAACAGTCATGTCACGCACTCTGAACTGGTTTTCTGAACAGTCTACAATTATGTTGGCTTTATCAACTGGATAAAATATGGGGCCTGGAGAACCATGAATTTCAGATGGTGCCCCCGCCTTAGGGATTTTGCAACAGGCCATATTGCTTGCCACACTGCTCTTCCTGATAAATCCTCAGGATGGACCCAACAGAGAACACCACTCCCAACAACTCTTTTATGGTTGCATGCATAACTGCTGTTGTGATCACATGAAGGTTACCAGCCACTGCATAACAACAAATGCTTGCTTAATACCATCATCATGTGTTTATTATGCCATAATCTAGCAATGGATGTTTCTTCTCGTTCCAAATTTCTGGCTTCACAATTCTGTCTTTCAGTGGGCATGCCAAATAGATACACTCTATTAGTTCACGTCAGCTATCTCTCTATGTCTAACCACTCAAACTACTTCTATGAAAGTAAATTATCATTTCTGGCCTAAGCTCTTGAAATGTTCATGTTTCCTTCCTGTTTGCTATCAGTATCTCTTCAAGAAATAAATAATTTCCTATATGGTGACAGTATTCCTTTTAAATAATGTGAAATAACTTTCCTTATTTGTCAAATGGGAAGTTTTCCTTACCCTTTTATTCTTGACGCCATTTTAGCAAGCAAGAAAAAGATACTTAGTTAGACTATCAATTTGGTGCACCTGAATGTCCCTCAGCTCATGAATTTAAAAATACACAATTCACTTACCTTTGCAAGAAAGATTATAAGGTGAAACAATTGGACAGTAATAGATGTTGAAACCCTGAACAGTTCCAATCCGATCTGAACAATCAAGCTTCCAGCCCACTTCAATGTATGTGGAGCCAATTCTATTTATCCATACACTCTTCATTTTACCAACAACTGAAATATAAACAAAATAATAAATTGTTGGATTTGAGGTTCTCAAAGCTGTGACTATATTCTGGGTTGTACTGATACACAGTCCAACAGAAGTTCACTGACAGTTCACAAGAACGTACTGCCTCAAAAACACCAGTTCACTTCTACCAGACTACACAATGACATACCCAGAAGACAGTACTACTAAAAATGATAAAGCTCATAATGAATTCTGACATGTGATAGTGTAGTTGGTCATTGTTTACATTCCCTACAGCACGGACAATACTTTGTGAGATGAGGCACTGACCAATATTATAATTTACTTTACTACATCTACATTACAAGCCTCATACACAATTTTATATATGCATAAGTATGAATATTCCAACCTGTCCGTGGGAACGAAACAAAAAACATATCACAAACCAACGACTGACACGTTGATGTAAAAACACCAAAAGAATTTTATTCTTATTTTATATCATACTTCTGTTTTATATAACTTGATTTATTGTATTTTTTACATCAAGTGTTTTTTTATATATTTTAATAATATTGTATCCAATTTTGTTGGTTCTGTGGTTCAGTGGTGTGTATATGTGCGTAAATCATGTGTTTGCCTGATGATGGTTATCAATAGCCGAAATGTGTAGCAGGGCCAAAAATGGTCTGATCTTGATATTAGTTGTGTTGTGACGGATATAATAAAGAGGTTGAGGCACTATGCTACAAGTTGGAAGGTCGTGGGTGCAATTCCCAATGAGGTCACCAGATTTCACAATTGACCTAATCCTTTCAGCTGGAGTATGGCCCTGAAGTTGACTCAGCCTCTAACAGAAATGAGTACCAGCAACATTCCTGGGGATTTAGGGCGGCTGGCGCACAAGGCTGACAACCTCACTGCCACCTGTGAGCCGACTGCCTAGAAAATGTGGAAGCCTCCACAGCCTGCTATAGGGACCTAGATGCATTTCTGCACACTTGACCAAAAATCACAACTTATTTATCAATGTGAGTGCAAACCATAAAGTATTTTGAGTTCCCTGTTCATCTTCTCACCTTCATTAACACAGATTAGTGACTGCAATCCTACAGTTACCGCCTGGTTCTGAGAGCGGCCCAAAGAATTTTATACTGCTGGTTTTCAGGGGCTTGTGAAACAATAGGACAAGTGCCTCAATGCACAGGGATATTATGTTGAGAAATAAAAGCATTTTTCAAATCAGTACTCTTATTTGCTTAAGTTCTATATTCATTTGTAACTTACTTATTGACTTACCCTCATATATTCCTATGGATGATATAAAATGACTTCCACAACACCAAACTTCTAATAAAAATGAATATTGAACTCAGAAATAGTATGTTCTACTACTAACATGTTACAACAAAGAGGCAGGCATGTGAATAACACATGGTGGCTTTAATAGCAGCCATACTTACCCTTATTATGTATGACAGTGCAAGATGCCCACACCATACCACTGCTAGCATTTTTTGTATTTGCAGAGATGGCAAACTGATATATCTTGTCCTCAGGAACATGGATCTTTTTAAGTGTCACAGTTCTGGGTACATGAGTCCAGTTCAAAAAGCCCTGAAACATTCAACATGACATGCTACGTACACATATAGAATACATAATATGTATATGAGAGAAATACTATGTTCTTTATATTTTAAACTGCAGCCAGTCTACCCCTGATTGGTGAGTTTCTGGAAAATAGAAGGTGCCAAGTTGGAAGCAACATCTTATAGCTGTTTTGTTGTCCCTTCTCTGCTATGGCCATGTACTGAACACCACCTTGTAACTGCTTGCAGGTTGCCGCGACGTCCATAGTTGTAGAACTCACCTGTGCTGGTCCTATCCTTACCCTTCCACAGGCGTTGGGTTGATTGGTTAGGAAGGCTGAATAACTTGTTTTTGGTGCCAATAATGGCCAGGCAGTAGTGGTTACAAATTCATATAATGCCTTCTGGTAAGGATAGGTACGAGATGTCTAGCTCAGGCTTGGGAGCAATAAAGCAGGAAATCTGTTCCCAGGTCCTTATTGGGCCTTGCTCTAGCATGACTGGAGGAGCAGTGTAGTGCCCCCCCACACACACACACACACACACTTGCACATGATGACAACAAAGGCTGGTACTTGATGGATTTGGTGTTAAACAGCGCTTATATGAATTACACTTATTATCACACTGATAATCTGCTTACAAAAGAGTCTAACAAGTTAATTTTTAATTTCTGCAGAGTGCAGATTTGAGTGTTTGAATGCCTTGAAGTCAAAACTAGGGTGTGTCTGGAAATGATTTACTCTGAAGCAGCAAGCTCCTCAGGGTTAGGGTGTCTGGAACTGATTTACTCTGAAGCAGTAAGCTCCTTAGGATATCAGATTCCATCTGAAACTGCCACCCTCAAACATGCTTTACTGGCCTCATTAAAAAACTAGGATGTCTCAAAATTTTGCATCTCTCAATCAGATGGTTGCTAAGAGATTTTAGACCTTAAAACACAAATGGTACTTTTGACAGCTCATTGGTGTATAACAAGCATAGCATTGGTATCGGGCCAACCAACTTATGGTATACTGCTTGCCACAGTTGTCAGCAACCCAATTCCCAAAGCCTTGCCATTGTGCCTAAAACAGCTAAATTCTAGGAAAAGCTGCAGGTGGCTGCATCCTGTTCACACAGCCAGAATGAGCCTCTGTCACATTCTGAATGTAAGAACATGGCTAATTCCTTAATCCACTCTTACAACATACAGATTATAATTCAGTAGTGTCAATCAACTCCATGTTAGGTGGGTCCCACGTCACCACGGCATGGCGTGTCCTCAGGTTTAGGATGGAGGAGACGCCCTCCAGGTATGGAGGGAAGCTGCGAATATATTGAATAAGCAGTGGCAGGCAGCCGACAAGGGGTGGTCCTCAGGCCTGGGGGTTGGGCTAACAACTCCGCACTGTAAAAGATAAACTCGCTACGAAAATTCTCAAGACACCTCAGACCTAGACGGATTCCTTGGATAAACGACCTAAGCTAAAGAAAATGGCTATGAGATTTGGTACATGGAATGTTCGAAGTATGTATAGGGCAGTTTCACTCAGAGCAGTGGTGGAAGACATCTTAAAATATAAATTAGATTTAGCAAGGGTACAGGTCAGATGGGACGGAGGGGGCATTGTACCAGCAGGTGAATATACATATTTCTATGGAAAGGGGAATGAAAACCATGATGTAGGTAAGGTTTTTCTGTACACAAGAGAATCGTATCAGCAGTTAAGAGAGTAGAGTTCATTAGTGATAGAATATCATATATAATATTAAAATGTCGCTGGTGTGATATCATTGATACGAATGTTCACGACCCAACAGAAGATAAAATTTATGATATAAAGGACAGGTTCTATGAAGAACTAGAACAGGTATTTCATAAATTCCCAAAGTACCCTATGAACATTTTGCTAGATTTCAATGCCAAAGCAGGGAGGGAAGACATTTTCAAAACAATGATTGGGTATGAGAGTTTGCATGAAATTAGTAATGATAATGGAGTTAGAGTAGTAAACTTTGTCACATCAGAAAATCTTACTGTCAAAAGTACAATGTTCCTGCATCGTAACATCTATAAATTTACTTGGATATCTACTGATGGGAAGATACACAATCAATCGACCATATTCTGAGAGACAGGAGACAGCATGCAAGTATACTTGGCGTCTGATCATTCAGGGCAGCAGATTGTGATACTGACCACTACCTGGTGGTGGAAAAGGTTAGGGAAAGACTGGCAGTAAGCAAACAAACAACGCACAGAGTTCATATGGAGAGGTTCAATCTCAAGAAATTAAACGAGGTAGAGGGTAAAATGCAGTATCGTGTTGAGATCTCAAATATATTCTTGTGGCCTTGGAAAACTTGACCACTGAGGTGGATGTTAATAATGCTTGGGAAACTATTAGAGAGAATATCAAAATTTCTGCCAAGGAGAGTCTAGGTTATTATGAAATGAAGAAGTACAGGGTGGGGCGCAGAAACTTCTTTTTTTTGAAGGCGAATAAAAGAAAAATTATTGCTGATAGACAAAATTTATGTGTAGCTAATGAAAGAACATACTTTAAAGTTTTAAATCATGTAGTTTTAAACAAAATATCTTGGAGGTGGTGGCCATCGTTCTCTATGCACTGATGCAACCGTTTTCTGAAGTTCCCCTCTGCAAGTTCCAATATGTGCACCGGAATTTGGGCTACTTCCTGCCGAATAACATTCTTCAGCTGAAGCAGGTTTGTGGGGCGGTGTTTAAAACCCTATGCCTTGAGGTATCCCCATAAAAAGAAATCACAGGGCGTTAGATCAGGTGAGTGCGCTGCCCACGGGATGTCACCTCGAAGCGAGATGAGTTGTCCGGGGAACTTTGCCCTCAAAACTGTCATCGAAGCTCGGGCTGTGTGGGCTGTGGCATCATCCTGTTGGAACCAGACATTTCCTAGATGGATTTCTTCAAGAGCTGGTTCGAAAAAGATCTCAAAATCGACTGCTGAACTGCCTCCACACTTTCTGGTGTTGTATTGGTCCGTTGTCATCCTGATGATTTTTTCACCACACTCCCGGGTGTCCTAAAGTTTTCTACCCACAAAACAATGGACTTCCAGTCGGGAACTGGACCTCTGGGCTTAATTCTGAAGTGAGTATGGAACGCACACTGAGGGGTATTAGACAGAAACTTCCGGGACTGCTATGTTCGCTGAGCCTATCCCCACTTTTCTGCAACCTCCTCTCCCTTCACAATGCGTCTTCACAAAAAGGAAGTTTCTGCGCCCCACCCTGTATAAGCCATGGTTCGATGAAGGATGCTCAAAATTACTAGACCAAAGAAAACAAGCCAAATTGCAATGGTTACAGGATCCAAGCGAAATATAGCACTTAGGGATAATCTCAACAATATAAGACGTGAAACAAGCAGGCATTTCAGGAATAAAAAGGGGAATATCTGAAAGACAAAACTGATGAGCTTGCAATGAACAGTAAGAACAAGAACATTAGAGACCTGTATAGAAGAATAAATGACTTTAAGAGGGGTTACCAACCTAGAATTAACTTAATGAAGGATGAGAATGGTGATCTCCTTGAAGATTCCCACAACATTTTGAATAGGTGGAAGAACTACTCCTCTCAGTTATTGAATGTACATAGGTTCAGCGGTGTTAGGCAGATAGAAATGCACACAGCTTGTTGGGAATCATGGACTCAATACAACGCGATCATGCACATGGTGCGGGTAAACCATTCCCCATGGTGATTTAACAGCATAGGAGCCGCTGCTGCTGCTAGGGGCAACAGGACCATAAACACTTCCCCGCAGTGATGCAACAGCAGAGGAGCTGTGCTAGGCAATGAGACGGTAAACACTTCCCTGCTGTGATGTAACAGCGGACACTACTGCTGCTAGGGCAACAGGGAACAGTATAAGAAGCCAGATGAGGACCAAACGTGGAAGTAGTGTGTGTGCAGTGAGTTGTGTTGAGAGAAGCAGTGTGTTGTGCCGAAACAGAGAGCAGTGGAAGCCAACAAGAGTGTGTGTGCCGACAGAAGACAGTGGAAGCCAAAAGAAGGCAGTTGTGGTGTACAGTGTGCACCTACAGAAGACAGTGTGTGTTGAGAGAAGCCAGTGGAAGCTACGCAGAGAGCAGGGCAGTTCTACAGTCTAGTGAGAGTTGTTAATATGAAAGGAGTGACCGTGAAACGACTTGTTCAACATTCTATGTTAAAGTTACATTGAATTGTAGTTACAGTGTTGAGTAATAGTGACGTTGCAAAAGAATACACTCCTCGAGGTCTTGTTTCATGTCACAGCTGAGCAGTTAATACCTGATACCAGCCCATTTGAGGTTCAAATTGCTATTGCAAAACTGAAAAGGTATAAATCGCCAGGTAGTGATCAAATTCTAGCAGAATATGTTCAAGCAGAAGGCGGAATATTATGTTCTAAGGTCCACGAACAAATTACTTCTATTTGGCATTAGGAAAACTTGCCTGATCAATGGACGGAGTCTTATTATTGTACCAGTTCACAAGAAGAGTGAAAAACTGACTGTAGTAATTATCGGGGGATATCACTGCTATCAACTTCATACAAAATTTTATCCAATATTCTTCTTTCAGGGTTAAGTCCACATATAGATTAAATTATTGGGGATCATCAGTGTGGGTTTCGATATAACAGATAAACTACACGTCAAATCTTTGAGAAAATATGGGAGTACAATGAGACAGTACATCAGCTATTTGTAGAATTCAAGAGAGCCTATGATTCAGTTAGGAGGGAAGTATTGTACAGTATTCTCATAAAGATTGGGATAGCCATGAAACTAGTTAGGTTGATTAAAATGTGTTTAAACGAAATGTATAGTAAAGTTCGTACAGGTAAATATTTGTCTGATAAATTTCCTATCCAGAATGGCCTAAAACAAGGAGATGATTTATTGCCACTCCCTTTCAACGTTGCTTTAGAATATGCAATTAGGAAGGTCCAGGGAAACCAGGTGGGACTGAAATTAAACGGGACACGTCAGCTGTTGGTCTACGCCAATGATGTGAATCTACTGGGTGATAATGTAGATAATAAAGAAAAACACACAAACTTTAATTGACATAAGTAAAGAGGTTGGTCTAGAAGTAAACACAGAGAAAACTAAGTATGTTACTGTCTCGTCACCAAAATGAAGGGCAAAATCATGACATAAAGATAGGAAACATATGTTTTGAAAATGTGGCACAGTTCAGATATTTGGGAACAATGATAACAGATCGAAACTTGATTCAGGAGGAAATTAAGAGGAGATTGAACTTGGGTAATGCTTGCTACTATTCAGTCCAGAACCTTTTGTCTTCTCGTCTGATGTCCAAAAACATAAAAATTAGAATATACAAAACTATAATCTTGCCTGTGGTTCTGTATGGGTGTGAAACTTGGTCTCTGACATTAAGGGAGGAACACGGACTGCGGGTGATTGAGAACAGGGTGTTGAGGAGAGTATTTGTACCAAAGAGGGATGAAGTGACAGGAGGTTGGAGAGAACTGCATAATGAGGAGCTTCATAACTTGTATTCTTCTCCAAGTATAATTAGAATTGGGAAGTAGTTGCATGATTGGCAGCTTCTCAAGAGAGGCCCAGCTCCACGAAGTTAGTTAGTTATCAATATCCCCAAGAAAGGCTCAGTTCCATGAAGTTAGTTACCAATATGCAGCCATATAAAATAAACAACTAACATTTGAAAGGGACAAACTCTATAACAAAGATCATCACGAACTAAACTGTATCTAGTACCAGAAAATTTAACTAGATGACAAGTATAAAGAAATGCAGGAGTATGGGCTAAATAGGCAGGGGTTCGATCCCGGGTCTGGTCAAGTGGGATTTCTGGTGGACAAAGTGACTCTGGGGCAGGTTTTCTCAGAGTACTTCGGTTCCCCTGCAAATCTTCATTCTACCAATTGCTCCACAATCGCCCTCACCTATCACCTGGGGCTGATACAATAGGCCAGAAGTGGCCACAGTACAAGGGACCACTACTTGTGGGTACTAGTGGGACCCACCCCACTAGCAATAATAAAAAAAATGTGCTAAATAGTTTTTCACATCTTCATTCAGACCTCACTTTAATCTTCCTTAGAAAAAATTCTTACCGTGCATTGGTATGGTCTATCTCGTTCATGGTTACACCAAAAAATTGTATAATTTTCTATCTTATTTCTGTCAGAAGCACTAGCTGGTGGTTTCCATGAAAGCTCATATTCTCCTTTGTCAAACGCAATTTTTGTGAATGAAATAGGTTCTGCTGGAACTGCAAACAAGAAATTAAACCACAGATTACATAAATACATATCTGACATGGACTACCATTAACACATACCAAAAAGCTGATAAAAAATTTATGATTACCAAGAGAACTGAAACTAATGAAATCAAACTGCAATTAATTTCCACAATGTACATTAATCTTCCCTTCACAAGTACACCTGGCCTCCTACTGAACAGACATAATGATTCTTTTCTTTACAGTGTAGTGGCCAGACATGAACTTGACTCTGCGCCTCCAGTCTAACAAGGTTTCAAATGTCTTAAGCTATGGGAGCTGGGAGAGCCCAATTGATATTGCACCTACGCTACAGGATGGGTAACTGAGAAATCAGGGATTAATTCCCTGCAGCATGGGCAACATATTTTTCTTACTTCTCCATAATGTTCACATCAGCTCTCAGGCCCTTTAAGCCTCCTATTCAATGGGTACTAGAGGCTGTTTTCCTGGGGGTTAGGAGACTGGGGTGTGACCACTCACCTCCATCTAGTGCCAAGGCACAGAATGGTGCAGGTTGCTTCATCAATTAAGACCAGGGATATGAATGAATGAATGAATGTATAAGGGGTGGGCCTTCTCGGCCCTTGTACCGCGACCTACAGTGTTCTATTGTGGTTAAGACCAGGGATAACTTTAGTTTATGTCTTAAGTTTCACTCTGAAACATCTACATGCCTTCATTTGGTTTTTAAATACAGAAACGGCATTTTTAGCAAGTTTATAAAATCATGGTCATTTAAATGCATTAAATAATAAGAAGAATATTTACTTTCGGTCTTGCTTGGTACATAAACTTCTGACACATCCTTGGAGTAACCTTCCTTGTTCGCTGCTACAATTCTGAACCGGAAACTATTGAAGCTTATTCCTCTGAATTTTGCATATGCATTTGTTGTTTCATTTGGTTTGAGTGATCTGTAATAAGCAGAAACTCATGTACTAATTAAATTCTTCAATGCTAGATATCACATACATACTGAATGAAGTGTTTAACCAGTAAAGAAGAGTCAGACTTTGCTATCACCAGCCAAGATGAGCTGAAGTAGTTCTAATTCTCATATATCACAAAGGTAATCATACAGAGGAAAACCAAACTTTCTAATGGACATAAATTACGTTATGTCATCAGCCATGACAGAAAGTAGTAGTCTTTCACATTGAAAATGTATACAAATATGATCAATAAATAGAGCAATTAAAATATATGTGCATCAATCCAGATGGTTAGCTTTCATAATTCTGAGTAAATTAAACCAGGAAACATAATAAAAGTGATGACAAAATTTCCTGCCAAGCTGCCTACCCCTCTGAGAATTTCCTTACAATTATTATAGTAAGGGGAAGAAATGTGTTGTGGCACAATCCTGCAAAGTGCGCAGTGATCCATTTTTGGAGTCAGAAGACACAGTACTTAAACATATAGTGACAAGGCACATCTAGCATTATTTTATGCATCATGGACTTCACAAAGATTTTCCTCTTGTACAAAGTTTATGGGTTCAAAATACATTGTTGTGTATGTCTGAATTTTGTTCTATGAGAAAATTAAAAAATTACCATCTCATTTTATTGCTATGCTGTATTTACACTTTCTTCTTCCACATAATGCCCCATGTTAATTTATTTACTTTCTTATAATATGCAATTTCACACAATTTAGAGCCATTTGACCAAATGCCAGAAAAGCACAACCAAGGGATTTCATACAACAGGTCACTTGTTTAATAACCACCAGAAGTCTGTAACTGAAAACTAGGGTTAATCCAGTAACTACAGAAACAAATTCCAACCACAGATTCTTGCCCCATACAGATAACTTGCACTAACCTTCTATGTCCATTTTCCTCAACAGATATAATTTTGTATTCAAAGTTATCTCCATTTTTTAGGTAGTCAGGAATGTGCTGCCAGTAAATGTAGACATCTCTATTTGGAAGGCCACCAGACACTTCAAAACTTCCAATGTCGGTTTTTGGTACAGCACCAGGAACTGTAAGTATGTTAATGAAAAGGAAAAACTTAGAAACATTAAAAAGAAGAGTGGCACAATGGAAGGAGAATACAGTACTTACTTGAACATAAACTTCCACCCCCCTCCCCCCAAAGAACACCAGACATACTACTTATAATTACCTGTTAATTTGCACCCATAAAAAAAAGATAAAGCTATCCCTTTAACAGGCCGTGAAGACCCATAGTGTTGTGAGACCTTGAGGATCCCACATTTTCTCTAGACATTCGGCTCACAGATGGCGGTAAGGTTGCCAGCTCTGCGCGCTGGCCACCCTTTACACTGCAGGAAGATCCCTGGTACTGATTTCTGTAAGAGGCTGAGTTGACCCCAGGGCCACAGTATAGCTGGAAGGATTACGTAAACTGGGGGGNNGGAATATCCACGTCCATGGGACTCAAACCTGCGACCATCCAGCTTGTAGCATAATGCCTCAACCAACTATGATACTGCATGCTCCTGTCCATCACATAGGTTTCATTATAAAAAGGTACTCAGGAAAGTGCATCATTCTTCTTCTTTGTACACAAATAATAAATCAGGAACATGATTATACTTGTACAACAGATAACACTTAACACCATATGTGGTACTCATATCTTGAGCCCATCAACAGCCTCATACCAACAAAACAAAGAAATGTATATACGTAAATCAGGTTTGCCAATGGTTCCACTATGCTGATATACCTCTTTGCCTCAGGAACATAACCATCCCAAACCCCACTCAGCCTTGATGGTTCAAACCAAGTCCTTCAATTATTACCAAAATATTGTCACATGTTGAGTGTATAATGCGACAAATAACTACACGCCTTATTGGATACAGCGAATTTTATTTCACATTTGCTCTTACAATCACACAATTTGCAAGCTCAACATTACTGCCATTGGCAGTATCACAAACACTGTACTGCAATTACGCCAGAATACAATTAACTGGTGACTGACTCGTAACTAGAGAACTCGAGAACTAACGGCTGGCCAACTCAGAACTAACTTGAGAACTGACTCTGAATAGTCTTCGCTGCCCCTTATTTAGCCTCGTTCCGGACAACACAGAAAACAGCAACATAATAGGCACAACTGTTGTCTGGCGCCGTGTTGCTATCAACGCTGTCGGGAGTTGTTTTCTGCTGTGTAGCAATGGCGGCATCCCGTGTTACGTCACTACTGTTGACTCGCGTTGCATAGCGATCAGTATTCTGGGACTTGGCTAACATCGGCTCCACTCGGCGCGTCACGGCTGGCAGGGGAAGGGCGTCATCCATAGCGCAACACGTCACACTGCTCCCTCCTTAAGGCTGTTCATCCCGAATAGCCTAATGGTGCACCCCCGTTCCTTTTCTTCAAACGATGGCTTTCTGCGTCTCCTGTTATTTCGGCTACTCCTCTTGCAGCGACTATTCTTCCGTTACATCCACTCCCCTCTTAAGACAAAGCTCGTCTCGAGCGGTTCCCTTCTAAGTTGCCAGAAGATCCAGTTGTGTCACAGTCATCCATCGCTTTCATTCTTTCCTCTTTCACTCTTGATAGGGAACCCGGTCTTTCTACTACTGGTTCCTCCCATTCGGGCCTTTTTCTTTTTTTCCTTTTGGAGGGGGTCGACCCCTCCACAGTGTCCATTTTCTTATTTTCAGTAACCCGCTGGAAGTACCGACTACTTGTTTTCCGAACTCTCCTCTGAAAGTCACATTGACGGTCTTCTCTCTCTGTCTCTCAGGCGTAGCAGTCCATCTACGTCTCGGTTACTTATACCCTCGCTGCATTTCTGTTGCAGCTGACGCCTCCTCCCGGACGTCTGTCCTGTCACGGTTCCCGTCCTTCCTTTCCAGGCTTCTTTTCCAGCATTGGCCCTGGTTGAATATTTCTTGTGCCGTGTCGCACCTGCACGACTAGTCAGATTTCTGTCGGCAGCCATTTTGTACCACGGTCCACAGTTTCTTTGAGTCGAAGATTTTCTGAGGATGTTCCTCTTGCGCCATGCCACTGTCGCACGACGGGACACCTTCCTGCGGACGATGGCCAATTTATTCTGGGATCCACGACTTCCCTGTGTCGGATTCTGCATGTTTCACTGATGTCGGTCCCTGCGCCTTTTCTTCTTCGGTTCTCCGACCGGCATTACTTTGGCGTCTTGTACGAGTACCGCTTGTAGTTCTGTCGCCTCAGGTTTCCTATTCACTGAAGCTGGCTCTTCTTCTACTAGACGTGCCTCCATTTCTCGGCAGACCATTGTCTCTCTGACCGGTATCACTATGGGGACCTCTTCTTGTTGTTGTGCCGTCCGTTCTTGGGTTGCTTCCGTTTCCGCGGCAGTATTTTCTCGCCAGGCTTTCAAGTCGGCATCCATTTTCGCCAGGATATCCCTTTTGTCTTTTTTCCTATTGGCCTCCAATTCTTCCAGCATTTTAAGTATTAGTTGAAAGTTTTGCTCCTCCATTTTTTTTATGCAATTTAATACTTCTTCCTAGATCGAGGTGTGTTCAAGTTCGTAAACCACTTCTGACGGTCACGTGTGTAAGTTCGTATCCCACTTCTGACACCAGTTGTCACGTGCTGAGTGTATAACGCGACAATAACTACACGCCTTATTGGATATAGCGAATTTTATTTCACATTCGCTCTTACAATCACACAATTTACAAGCTCAACATTACTGCCATTGGCAGTATCACAAATACTGTACTGCAATTACGCCAGAATAAATTAACTGGTGACTGACTCGTAACTAGAGAACTCGACAACTAACTGCTGGCCAACTCAGAACTAACTTGAGAACTGACTCTGAATAGTCTTCGCTGCCCCTTATTTAGCCTCGTTCCGGACAACACAGAAAACAGCCACGTAATAGGCACCACTGTTGTCTGACGCCGTGTTGCTATCAACGCTTTCGGGAGTTGTTTCCTGCTGTGTAGCAACGGCGGCATCCCATGTTACATCACCTCTGTTCACTCGCATTGCATAGCGACCAGTATGCTGGGACTCGGCTAACATCAGCTCCGCTCGGCGCATCACAGCTGGCGGGGGGTGGGGGAGGGCTCATAGCTCAGCATGTCACAGTAAAATCATCTGTCATATTACTGGTGTGNTAATAAAAGCAACAGAAGAGTAGCAGCTATAAAGATGGGAGAGCCAACAAGAGCCAAGTTATCTTTATACTCACAGGTAGGTTCTGTCCTGAAAGTATTCATAGTTGGAGCCGACCACTTATCTTCTCCCACTGCTAATGGAGACCTCAGGTACACACGAATATCATATAGGGTGTTGGCATACTTCAGGCCATCCAAGGTGTATATGTACTTATCACTGTGGCGATTCAATGAACTTGTATTTGCAACCTGATAAAGAGCATTCAATGCAAATGATATCAATACTTAGGTCATTTAATTCAACAGAATACTAACATTACAAAGAAACCGAGCTCAGAACAAACAATTCCAGGGTCATTAAGATGTTCAAGAAATTTCTAGAACATTAATATTTGCTGATCATTCAATAGTTAATAAACTGTTCAGGAACTTATCCACTGTTATAGAATCCAAACCATAATGAAAAGTACCACATATATCAAACATCTGACCCTATTTTGAACAAATTTAATCATTCTACCACCTTATTTCTGTAAGATTTGCTTTAAAATTATTCTCCTGTATGGCTTGGCTATAAAAAATGACCTCTTCAGGGAGGCTTCACAACCAGACACTTCTCATTTCAACATCATGCTACATGTATGTTCCATCTCGAGCTTTTTAAATTGATCACCTTATCAGTCACTGGCAGAAGATACACACTGTTTATATGTCATAAGCAAGACTTACTTGTATTCCTTTTGGAAGATAATGATGGTACACAACTGCTTCTCTCAATAAAATTATAAATTCAGTTTCTAAATGTTCTGTGGGAAGACACTCTTCAACAGATCCACAATTCAGAAAAAAGAGAGTGTGTGTGTGTGTGTGTGTGTGGGTGTGGGTACTCACTTGAAGTACCTTCAAACCATTTAAATCAGTGGGAACAGAAGAAATTCTATAGTCACTTTTGCAGCAAAGGGTGTAACACTTAGTTCCTTACATCTGTCACACATTTACAGCCTGCCTGGCATATGGATTTATTCCTATGGCCTGGAGACAGGTACCAAAGCCTGGGAAATCTGAATATACCGAGGCTAAGCCATATCATCCTATCAGCTTCTCATCTTTCCTTTTGAAAATGTCAAAGAAATTAGTGGACAGACATATTAGGCATGGTGTACTAAACGAGCATCCTCTATACCAAAACCAACATGCCTACCAAATTGGAGAGTCCACTGCAACTGCACTTCATGTAGTAACACACATAGAAGGTGCTATTTAATGCAAGGAAACTGACCTAGGAGCACAATAACTACACTGTCAAGAGAAACTTTGAATGTGTCTATGGCTAGGAGATGCCTGCATGGAGGTGTACTCTTGCCTCTGCTATGGAGCATGGTCATGGTTGAGCTTCTGTGGGAGCATAATGACAATGATCATTACACAGTAGGGTATGGAGATGGTATTGCAATCCTAATTACTGGAGCTCAGACTGTGCCAGAGGTCTTACAAACAGCTCTATGCATAGTCCAGCAATTGTGCAATTGGACAAATTTGTCCATCAACCATAATGAGACAGTGATTATACCTTTCACTAGGAAGAGAGATATTACAGGACTTAGAGAAAAAGCAGATGAACAAGGTAACCAACAAGGCCTACAGGGCCTTCTGGACATGCAGAGGCACAGTTAGGAAAACTTGGGAATTGAAACAAAAGGTGATGTACTGAATATATACTGTGGTTGTAACAACCATAGTCACCTGTGCTACCACTGTATGGGTCGAATTCAAAGCAAATAAGGTTGAACTTAGTGAACTGCAAAGGATGGCCTGCCTTCGTGTTACTGGAGTAATGAAAACAGCTCCAACAGCTGCAACTGAAGTTGTCACTGGACTCCTGTTACTGCACTTACGCTCAGAGGCTGATGGCAGAGCAGGAATTTATGGCATCTACTGCAGTGATCAATGGAAACGTAAATCTGAAGGTTTTTACCCACACATATGACTTGGAGCATGACAGAAGAACCCACCCTACAGATGAGGATTAACCAATGATACCATGACACATCCATGACAAACCTTTCACAGTCAGAACTTTCTGAACATCTGCCTTATGGTTTAGGCTTGGCCCCTGGTGACTTCCATCTGTTTGATTTGCTAAAAAACTACCTTGGTGGCAACTGTTTTGCAGAGGAGGAGGCTGAAACGGAGGTGCACAAGTGGCTGAAACAACAGTCAAAAGACCTCTTTGCTGTGGGTTTTGATGCACTGGTAAAGCGATGGGTCAAGTGTATTGGTTTTGGTGGAGGATATGCCGAGAAATAAATGTTTTTTTTTTCCAGAATTGAATATCACGCGTTTTACGTTTTATATCCATTTGTGACCCATTCACCAATTCTCCCTCATAATTTAATGATGTCAACACAATTTACTGAGGCAATTCACCTTTAAAAACACTTGCCAATAATGTTAATATACAATTTTATTTTAGCATATTACTGATCTGAAATGCTAGTGTCCAGCGAACTCTAACACAGAGTTTGCTGGGCAAGATTAAACACCACAAGCTTTTGAAAAGAATGGAATAACATGGAGCCAATTTCATCTCAAACATGTTTGTGTTATGTTGCAGTTATATTGTTGCACTGTTTCTCAACAAGGACATTTTGTCAACTGGTTTACAACCAAGTATCTTCTTTCCCTTTCCACTACAGGAGAACTCAGCATATCAAGAGTGACAGTTGTACCATTTTAAACAGTCATATTGAAGAAAACGTGTGATTTCAGTCAAAACACACACCATCACACTTATTGTAATATTTGTGTCATTTTCATTCACAACACTTCGTAATTGCTCTTTCTGTTCATTGACAATGACATCTGTTTCCTTCTAAATGATCTTTTGGCCATCTGTTGACATCTGCTGTTTACTGTCGACAAATCTCTTAAAACTGGATTGTACTCAGGCTTCCTGGCACAAGAGCGCCTATACATTTGAGGTATCACTGAACGTTACTGCAGATGATGAAGCCACAATGGTGTACTTCTATGGTTTGCTTTCTGACTTATCTGTTTTCTTCATGGAGTGTTCACTATTCTCTGCGGGTATAACCACAGTTCTAGTACTCACTGATCTAGATCACTGTTGCTCTCAGGTGTTTCTCAAATTCTGACAGCAGCAACTGCTTTCTACTGGACACCTTTCATGGGACCTTCGAAGCCCTGGAATAGTATGTTTTTCAAGAGATACACACTGCATGTTCTGAATCCACTGTTTCCTGTATTGACAGCTGTTCCTCTATCCCATTCTTCAGCAAAAAGGTTTCCAAACACTGGTCATAGTATGCCCCTGGATAACTTCTTTATCCATGTATCACAAGCCTGACTAAAAGCATATTTCATAGGCCTACAGATAGTGAGCCATGGCCAAGCTCACAGACTGGCTGAGGCAAAGGCATCAATCTCAATAACATAATATTGGCCCATATAATACTGCATGCCTTAGGAATTATCCCACTGAAGTGAATCTGTAAGGAAAGCGCCTTGGTATGGAACAAACACAGGGTTCAAACAGCAGGCAGGTGAATACAACAGACACCTACCACTCTGATACTTTTCACCTTATAACAGGTTCATACCCAGGTCTCTTGCAGGAAAGTTATAAATATGAAATTCTATCATTTAATTCAGGCTGTGAGTAGCTACAGGGAGGATTTAAATTCTGTACAATGAAGGTTAATGTGGCTACTGTTTACTATATCAGAATACTATTGTTCTAGATTTTGGTTAAAAATTTTACCAAGGATGTCTGATATTGATAATCCCATTCATGTGCCCTCCTCCTGCATCCATATGCTGCTGCAGGTAATTTTGATCCACTGTTATTCTAGTTAATGCCATTGCTCCCTTGCATATTTTTGTATCCTGTCATGCTTCTGCTTCAACAGCATCTTCCATAACAAAGATAACTTCTTTTATAGAATCTTTGTGTATAAGGTGATAATATTTAATGACATCATTCTATATGTGGATGATGGGAAAGAGAAGACTAACAGAAAATGAAAGAGGTGGAAAGAGAAAAATTGTATGAAAAAGAGCACTGAAAAACATAAAAGGTTACTTCCCAAGAGCATATATTTAGATGAATTCCTACACCTGAGCTAAGACAAACCATGAATATAATGACAACCAAAGAAATTTAGATTAAAATTTTTCTTAAAATATAACTGAATAATATATGAGAGTGAAGTTTTGATTTGGAGTTCAGTTTTAACACCTTAAAACATTTTAAGAAAGCAATGAAACACACTAATGTCCAGATGTAATAGTACTGAAAGTTGTATAATACTCAGATAACTGTGATTATGAACAGGCAAACTTTAACAACAGATCCTTTATGAAGGTAAAGACATACTGTAATTCAGTGTAGGTCTGTGGTATCTAGTGTATGAGGCCACCTGATGTTGGCTCATACACAAACTGTTGATTATATTTGGAAGTTAAATTTGATATACCTACCAGCCATTTGCCACTGTCATCATATGTCGACTGGTATTCAATTTTCTGTACAAGTCCAGGTGGAAAGAGGTCCATAGGATAAGGAACGGACCATTTTAAGGTGACACTTGTTACTGTGACATCAACGATGGTGAGATCAGTAGCAGGTGCCGGTATCACTGGAAGCAATAACAACATTTAGCTGTAAGATGCATTATTATTCTGTGCACAATGCATCAAAATTTATGCCCCCTACAGAAAATAAGTGCAAAGAGCATCCCAACGTACATTGTGAATAATGACAAATCTACCTATATCATTATCATCACCACCACAAGTGTCATCATTTCTGTTACATCACATACAAGCTGCTGAATACAGAGAGTCAATGGATATTAATAAATTGCTAAACTCTTCTCAGTATTACAATCCTTATAATAAAGTCAAATGAGAAATCACGAGTTAGTTTCAAAATGTCAGAATTATGATTCAATAAGACAAGCACATTCTAAATCAATGTGACTAGAAATGAACATGTTTGTGTATGGGCACATGTGCACACATACTTCAATTTAAAGCCAAAGTAGCCTTTAATCCTACAAAATAAATTTCTGAGTAGTACTAAGACACTAACCTGTAAGACAGAAAAAGGTGGAAGCTCATAAAGAAACTTAACAACTTCATTAGCAATGAAGATGCATGTTGCAACAGAGAAAGAAACAACTGGATGAGTGATGTTTCAAATGCAAGAGGATGATGATATATAATATTATACATGTAAGCTGGTTGAGGTGAAAAGTGTAAAAACTCACCAAAAATTCTGAGTCAGTAGATCTCAACATTTACCTCCTATGCAGGGCAGCAAACATCCAACCAATATACTATCTCCGTTCAGATATTTCTTTACATCTTCAGCGTTATTGGCTCCACTGCATCAACAATGGCATTGCAGAGATGGTGTAGGTCACTGACTTTGGTCTAATACATGACATCTCTGACATATCCTCACAGACAAAGGTCAAAGTGAGTCAAACTTGGTGAAAAAAGGAGCCAAGGAATATGGCCCCATCAACCAATCTACATTCCTGTAGATTGCTTATCAAGGAATTCAGTGATAGATGTCCAGAAATGTGGTGGTGTCCCATCTTGATGGAAGAATATCCATCACATACTTGTAGCACAGCATAGTTCTCCAGCATGTCAAAGCACAGACAACATATCACTGTTTTTCATGGCACAAGGATAGTCCAATCACTCCTGCAGTGATTAATCTGCAACACATGCTTGATAACGGGGTACCCTTCTTATGTTTCTTCAGAACACGAGGATTCTGAGATCCCCAGATATGACTATTATGGTGGTTAACTTTACCTGATATAAGAAAAGTAGTCTTGTCACTGAAGCACAAGCTGTTCAGGTAGTCACTGTCACTGTCTATCTGAGACAGAAAGTTGGCAGCTAAGTCCTAGTACTGCAGTAAGTCACACTCCTGCACTTTCAGTAGCAACTGCAATTTGTATGCCTGGAGTTTCAGCCGATTATGCACCACATTCTGGACAAATGAATGAGATATTCACAGTTCATGGCTTGCGTGCCAAAGGGACTTCACTGGACAGCTTCCTGAACGGCTTCAACTTATTCATGTGTCATCTGCTGTCTACTACTAACACCATGTCACTCAAAACTCTGGTGGTATAGCAAATGCTGGAACCAATTAACAATGGGGTTTGTTTGGTGGATTATGCCTATACTTCTGGTGAAACTTGATGTGAACAGTCATACAGAACTTAAATTCTGCCACCCAGTAACACCACTGAACTACGAGGCACTGAGTAAACAAATCACAGTAAAATGTGATATTCGAACCTGGAAAAAACATTTATTTATTGCCATATCCTCTGCCATCATTGATGCATTTGTGGTGGACTGAGCTGCTACCTAGCGATACAGGAATCCTATTACATCTATTACAGCTGTTTCACTTCCATTTGTGACCTACTTACTGACTCTCCCTTGTATCTCTTGAAGTGTGAATGACACCATCTTTGCACAAACCAACTGATGGCTAATGTGCATGTGCAGCAGTGTTTCCAACTGTTACTAGCACAACATTTCACGAGTTTTTACACTTTTCATCATGAACTACTGGCATGTATCATCACTGTAAGGGCAATTATTCAGTTTCTCTAATGGCAGTAGCATCTAGAATTCCAAATATATTACAAAACACCTGGAGAGACACAGAATATTGGTTGATATATGCTGAAAGGGGGGAACAATGTCAAGATCTACTGACATGGCAAAATGTTTGGCAAGATTCTACACTTTTCTCTTCAAACAGCTTGCTTGTATCTTCACTGTGAGTGAAGTTATTCTGTTTCTTTATTGATGTGTTCATTCTGAACACCTGTACTGTACCTTGCTTAGAAATATTGGTAAGTGTACTTGCTCGGTTAGGTGTCTGTCAGGTTGAGTGAAAGAATCCTTTCCACTTGTCTCTTTGTGGTACTCCAACAACACGAACTGTGTAATACCATGGAAATTTATCAAAACAATTTACGTGATGAATCCACTTAATAACTGACTCATAACTTACCATGTGAGTAATGATGGAACTTTATATTTTTGCTCCAATTACCAAACATGTTTCTGCCAGTCAGCGTGAAGTAATAGTACTCATATGGTAGCCGGTAGTGAGGGTCCGTACTGAGATCCCAAAAGCAATAGCTGTCTGTCTCATTTTCTATTACTTCTGGACATTTGTAATGCATTCTGAAAACAGAAAAGTGAAATCAAAAGAATTCTTAATATGATACAAAACTTTTTGCCTGAAATGGAAAGATGGTCTTTTTAATTTAAATTATTGACATTTGTAATGCATTCTGAAAACAGAAAAGTGAAATCAAAAGAATTCTTAATATGATACAAAACTTTTTGCCTGAAATGAAAAGATGGTCTTTTTAATTTAAATTATTATCAGGAATATCATACTTTATTTATGGGTCCAAGGAATCCAAAATAATACAATGAGCCACAGAGCAGCTGAAACAAATATGCTGTAACCATACTTAACTGAGGGAAGAAAATAATGGCCACATAATTAACATGAATACAAATGTATGACAAGTATTACTGTGCAAAATATATTTAATTTTTAAGTGTGTG